>NC_092280.1:13082047-13424743 GCF_036320965.1 Panulirus ornatus
TTACTCTCAACTTTGTTTATTATTCTTTCACACACTTTACCAAACTCAGTCACCAGCTTCTGCAGTTTCTCACCCGAATCAGCCACCAGCGATGTATCATCAGCGAACAACAACTGACTCACTTCTCAAGCTCTCTCATCCACAACAGAATGCATACTTGCCCCTCTTTCCAAAACTCTTGCATTCACATCACCAACAACCCCATCCATAAACAAGTTAAACAACCATGGAGACATCACACACCCCTGCCGCAAACCGACATTCACTGAGAACCAATCACTTTCCTCTTTTCCCACTCGTACACATGCCTTACATCCTCGATAAAAACTTTTCACTGCTTCTAACAACTTGCCTCCCACACCATATTTTCTTAATACCTTCCACAGAGCATCTCTATCAACTCTATCATATGCCTTCTCCAGATCCATAAATGCTACATGCAAATCCATTTGCTTTTCTAAGAATTACTCACATACATTCTTCAAGGCAAACATCTGATCCACACATCCTCTACCGCTTCTGAAACCACACTGCTCTTCCCCAATATGATGCTCTGTACATGCCTTCACCATCTCAATCAATACCCTCCCATATAATTTCCCAGGAATACTCAACAAACTTATACCTCTGTAATTTGAGCACTCACTCTTATCCCCTTTGCCTTTGTACAATGGCACTATGCAGCATTCCGCCAATCCTCAGGCACCTCACCATGAGTCATACATACATTGAATAACCTTACCAACCAGTCAAGAACACAGTCACCCCCTTTTTTAATAAATTCCACTGCAATACCATCCAAACCTGCTGCCTTGCCGGCTTTCATCTTCCGCAAAGCTTTTTCTACCTCTTCTCTGTTTACCAAATCATTCTCCCTAACCCTCTCAATTTGCACACCACCTCGACCAAAACACCCTATATCTGCCACTCTATCATCAAACACATTCAACAAACCTTCAAAATACTCACTAAATCTCCTTCTCACATCACCACTACTTGTTATCACCTCCCCATTTACGCCCTTCACTGAAGTTCCCATTTGTTCACTTGTCTTACGCGCTTATATTTACCTCCTTCCAGAACATCTTTTTATTTAATTCTCCCTAAAATTTAATGATACTCGCTCACCCCAACTCTCATTTACCTCTTTTTCACCTCTTGCACCTTTCTCTTGACCTGCCTCTTTCTTTATACATCTCCTATATATATATATATATATATATATATATAATATATATATATCTAATATATTTTTTTTTTTTTTTTTTTTTTTTTTTTTGCGTTATTCTGGTTATACACCTCTTAATTACATACATACGCACTATATTTAGATATACTTTCTCTAGTTAATCTGTTCACGCCACTTTGCATTGTAATCCAACTATTTTTATTCTCTATGTGCGTAAAGCCCACGACATGAACTTGCAGATAAAACTGGGCCATTATTTATCAAACTGTCAATATCGTACAGTATAAGGCTGCCGTGTCTCACAGTGTTCACTGTTTATGTTCTTTTACTGTTTGCTATGACAACCTAGGACACCTGCGGGGCAAATATCGTTGCTAAAACAAGCCATAGATGATTGATCACAACTTTTCCTTTACTGAATTGAACTGACGAAATATAACAGCGCACTGCCATGAAATTAAGAATACATTCATAGTTTGAAGTAATTGGCTATGTGAGGGATATGATCCAAGAAGAGTTAGAAAAGCATGGAAGCCGGAAGACACAGTGCACTTCGTTACACAGCAGTGACTGATGATTTCAGTGCGAGCGACAGTGAGAGACACTGACTGTGAGACGGATCTAATGACACTCTGCCGCCATTACCTGCACGCAACCCACACTTCCACTGCCACTCTACGTCATGATCGGTAAATTATGGAAAATTTGTGAAGGAAAGTAATTCTCATGGTGAATCAAACTATGCATTTCATATCTGTCCAATTTGCATTGGATCAACTTTACTCGCGCTCGCTGTAATATGGTTTGGAGAGAATGAGTGAGGAAAGATTGACAAAAAGGATATCAGAGGTGAAGGGAAGAAGTGGGAGACCAAATTGGAGGTGGAAGGATGGAGTGAAAAAGATTTTGAGCGATCGGGGCCTTAACATACAGAGGGTGAAAGGCGTGCAAGGAATAGAGTGAAATGGAATGATGTGGTATACCGGGGTCGACGTGTTGTCAATGGATTGAACCAGGGCATGTGAAGCGTCTGAGGTAAACCATGGAAAGGTCTATGGGGCCTGGATGTGGATAGGGAGCTGTGGTTTCGGTGCCTTACACATGACAACTAGAAACTGAGTGTGGACGAATGTGGCCTTTGTTGTCTTTTCCTGGCGCTACCTTGCTGGAGGGGGGGGGGGGGGGATGCTATTTCGTGTGTGGCGGGGTGGCGACGAAAATGGATGAAGGTAGCGAGTATGAATATGTACATGTGTATATATGTGTATAGGTTTATGTCTGTGTATGTATATGTATGTATACGTAGATATATATATATATATATATATATATATATATATATATATATATATATATATATATATATATATATATATATATATATTATATATATATATATATATATATATATATATATATATATATATATATATATATATATATATATCTTTTCTTTCTTTCATACTATTCGCCATTTCCCGCATTAGCGAGGTAGCGTTAAGAACAGAGGACTGGGCCTTTGAGGGAATATCCTCACCTGGCCCCCTTCTCTGTTCCTTCTTTGGGAAAAAATAAAAAAAAAAGAGGGGAGGATTTCCAGCCCCCCCCGCTCCCTTCCCTTTTAGTCGCTTTCTACGACACGCAGGGAATACGTGGGAAGTATTCTTTCTCCCCTATCCCCAGGGATAATATATATATATATATATATATATATATATATATATATATATATATATATATATATATATTGGAAAGGATCACAAATTTTTTGCTAGTGATCAAGATATTCCTATGAGTCCACGGGGAAAATGAAACACGAAAAGTTCCCAAGTGCAATTTCGTGTAATATTCACATCATCAGGGGAGACGCAAGAGAGAATATAACAGTCAGTTGATATACATCGAAGAGACGAAGCTAGGACGCCATTTGGTAAACATGTGATTGTCCAAAACATGATGTCAAGTACTTTTTTTTTTATTGAAATCTGAAATGTATATGAAGATTTGGATTGACCAAACAGACTAGTGTCTCTTGGGTGGTTATTGATTAATTGTTGTTCCTTTGTGTAATTAATATTGTATTGCAAGGAAAGTCTTACACCCGCAGGACCAATTTCTTAACCTACCACACACACAAGATATATATATATTGCACTTTCATAGTACACATTATACCCTCAAACAACCAGGACTCGAAACCAGGACCTTTTGCGTGGTAGTAGGAAACGCTAACCGCTCAGCTATGATTGCCTCTAATAGATAAATGACTATTCGTTTAATGTAGACACGCGGAGGTACAGGAACACGAATCCAGTGCACATGAAAGCAATCACAGCCGAGCGATTAGCGTTTCCACTACCACGTAAAAGGCCCTGGTTTCGAATCCTGGTTGTTGGAGGGCATTATGTGTACTATGAAAGTGCGCGTTCATATGCACAATACTCGTGTTCATATACCTCCGCGTTTGTACAGTAAGGTTGTGTAATTTGTAATCTGCTGCTAATGTGTGCCTGATCTACTGGTGTAGATCCCGTTGCTCGTGAATGTGAGACGAAGGGGATTCTATTCTAATCAAATACGCATTTTCCTATTTGTATTTCCATCGCCACCCCGCCACATACGAAAATAACACAGACAACAAAGGCCACATTCGTTCACACTCAGTCTCTAGCTGTCATGTATAATGCACCTAAACCACAGCTCCCTTTCCACATCCAGGTCCCACAAAACTTTCCATGTTTTACCCCAGACGCTTCACATGCCCTGATTCAATCCATTGACAGCACGTCGACCCCGGTATACCACATCGTTCCAATTCACTCTATTCCTTGCATGCCTTTCACCTTCCTGTATGTTCAGGCCCCGATCGCTCAAAATCTTTTTCCCTCCATCCTACCTCCTCCAATTTGGTCTCCCGCTTCTCCTTCTTCCCTCCACCTCTGACACATACATCCTCTTTGTCAATCTTTCCTCACTCGTTCTCTCCATGTGTCCAAACCATTTCAGCACACCCCTTCTGCTCTCTCAACCACACATCTCTCTTACCCTTTCATTACTTACTCGATGAAACCACCTCACACCACATATTGTCCTCAAACATCTCATTTCCAACACATCCACCCTCCTCCGCACAACCTTTTCTATCGCGCATGCCTCTTAACCATATAACATCGTTGGAACCACTATTCCTTCAAACATACCCATTTTTGCTCTCCGAGATAACGTTCTCGCCTTCCACACATTTTTCAACGCTTCCAGAACCAATGCTCCCTCCCCCACCCTGTGACTCACTCCTGCTTCCCTTCCATGGTTTCATCAACTGCTAAGTCCACTCCCAGATATCTAAAACACTTCACTTCCTCCATTTTTTCTCCATTAAGACTTACATCCCAATTAACTTGTCCCTCAACCCTATTGAACCTAATAACACTTTCTCCATTCATACACTTTTCCAAACGGGGAAATGAATCACGTGTTTCATTTCGCGGTAGAGTCATAGGAATATAATTCTCCACGCGCGGGAGACAGCGACTAAGTATATATATATATATATATATATATATATATATATTTTTTTTTTTTTTTTTTTTTTTTTTTTTTTTTTTTTATACTTTGTCGCTGTCTCCCGCGTTTGCGAGGTAGCGCGAGGAAACAGACGAAAGAAATGGCCCAACCCCCATACACACGTACATACACACGTCCACACACGCAAATATACATACCTACACAGCTTTCCATGGTTTACCCCAGACGCTTCACATGCCTTGATTCAATCCACTGACAGCACGTCAACCCCTGTATACCACATCGCTCCAATTCACTCTATTCCTTGCCCTCCTTTCACCCTCCTGCATGTTCAGGCCCCGATCACACAAAATCTTTTTCACTCCATCCTTCCACCTCCAATTTGGTCTCCCTCTTCTCCTCGTTCCCTCCACCTCCGACACATATATCCTCTTGGTCAATCTTTCCTCACTCATTCTCTCCATGTGCCCAAACCATTTCAAAACACCCTCTTCTGCTCTCTCAACCACGCTCTTTTTATTTCCACACATCTCTCTTACCCTTACGTTACTTACTCGATCAAACCACCTCACACCACACATTGTCCTCAAACATCTCATTTCCAGCACATCCATCCTCCTGCGCACAACTCTATCCATAGCCCACGCCTCGCAACCATACAACATTGTTGGAACCACTATTCCTTCAAACATACCCATTTTTGCTTTCCGAGATAATGTTCTCGACTTCCACACATTTTTCAAGGCTCCCAAAATTTTCGCCCCCTCCCCCACCCTATGATCCACTTCCGCTTCCATGGTTCCATCCGCTGACAGATCCACTCCCAGATATCTAAAACACTTCACTTCCTCCAGTTTTTCTCCATTCAAACTCACCTCCCAATTGACTTGACCCTCAACCCTACTGTACCTAATAACCTTGCTCTTATTCACATTTACTCTTAACTTTCTTCTTCCACACACTTTACCAAACTCAGTCACCAGCTTCTGCAGTTTCTCACATGAATCAGCCACCAGCGCTGTATCATCAGCGAACAACAACTGACTCACTTCCCAAGCTCTCTCATCCCCAACAGACTTCATACTTGCCCCTCTTTCCAGGACTCTTGCATTTACCTCCCTAACAACCCCATCCATAAACAAATTAAACAACCATGGAGACATCACACACCCCTGCCGCAAACCTACATTCACTGAGAACCAATCACTTTCCTCTCTTCCTACACGTACACATGCCTTACATCCTCGATAAAAACTTTTCACTGCTTCTAACAACTTGCCTCCCACACCATATATTCTTAATACCTTCCACAGAGCATCTCTATCAACTCTATCATATGCCTTCTCCAGATCCATAAATGCTACATACAAATCCATTTGCTTTTCTAAGTATTTCTCACATACATTCTTCAAAGCAAACACCTGATCCACACATCCTCTACCACTTCTGAAACCGCACTGCTCTTCCCCAATCTGATATATATATATATATATATATATATATATATATATATATATATATATATATATATATTCATACTATTCGCCATTTCCCGCGTTAGCGAGGTAGCGTTAAGAACAGAGGACTGAGCCTTTGAGGGAATATCCTCACCTGGCCGCCTTCTCTGTTCCTTCTTTTGGGAAATTAAAAAACGAGAGGGGAGGATTTCCAGCCCCCCGCTCCCTTCCCTTTTAGTCGCCTTCTACGACACGCAGGGATTACGTGAGAAGTATTCTTTCTCCCCTATCCCCAGGGATAATATATATATATATATATATATATATATATATATATATATATATATATATATATATATATATATATATATATATATATATATATATATATATATATATATATGCATATATATATATATATATATATATATATATATATATATATATATATATATATATATATATATATATATATATATATATATCCCTGGGGATGGGGGAGAAAGAATACTTCCCACGTGTTCCCTGCGTGTCGTAGAAGGCGACTAAAAGGGGAGGGAGCGGGGGGCTGGAAATCCTCCCCTCTCGTTTTTTTTTAATTTTCCAAAAGAAGGAACAGAGAAGGGGGCCAGGTGAGGATATTCCCTCAAAGGCCCAGTCCTCTGTTCTTAACGCTACCTCGCTATCGCGGGAAATGGCGAATAGTATGAAAAAAAAAAATATATATATATATATATATATATATATAGATATATATATATATATATATATATATATGCATATATATATATATATATATATATATATATATATATATATATATATATATATATATATATATATATATATATATATATATATATCTTTTCTTTTTTCTTTTAAACTATTCGCCATTTCCCGCGTTAGCGAGGTAGCGTTAAGAACAGAGGACTGGGCCTTTGTGGAATATCCTAACCTGGCCACCCTCTGTTCCTCCTTTTGGAAAATTAAAAAAAGACGAGAGGGGAGAATTTCCAGCCCCCCGCTCCCTCCCCTTTTAGTCGCCTTCTACGACACGCAGGGAATACGTGGGAAGTATTCTTAATCCCCTATCCCCAGGTATATATATATATATATATATATATATATATATATATATATATATATATATATATATATATATATATATATATATATATATATATGCATATATATATATATATATATATATATATATATATATATATATATATATATATATATATATATATATATATATATATATATATATTATCCCTGGGGATAGGGGAGCAAGAATACTTCCCACGTATTCCGTGCGTGTCGTAGAAGGCGACTAAAAGGGGAGGGAGCGGGGGGCTGGAAATCCTCCCTTCTCGTTTTTTTTTTAATTTTCCAAAAGAAGGAACAGAGAATTGGGCCAGGTGAGGGTAGTCCCTCAAAGGCCCAGTCATCTGTTCTTAACGCTACCTCGCTAATGCGGGAAATGGCGAATAGTTTAAAAGAAAAAAGAAAAAAAAATATATATATATATATATATATATTTTGCTTTGTCGCTGTCTCCCGCGTTTGCGAGGTAGCGCAAGGGGACAGACGAAAGAAATGGCCTAACCCACCCCCATACACAATGTATACACACACACGTCCACACACGCAAATATACATACCTATACATCTCAATGTACACATATATATACATACACAGACACAATACATATATACCCATGCACACAATTCACATTGTCTGCCCCCATTCACTCCCATCGCCACCTCGCCACACATGGAATACCTTCCCCCTCCCCCCTCATGTGTGCGAGGTAGCACTAGGAAAAGACAACAAAGGCCCCATTCGTTCACAGTCTCTAGCTGCCACGCAATAATGCCCGAAACCACAGCTCCCTTTCCACATCCAGGCCCCACACAACTTTCCATGGTTTACCCCAGAAGCTTCACATGCCCTGATTCAATCCACTGACAGCACGTCAACCCCGGTATACCACATCGATCCAATTCACTCTATTCCTTGCCCTCCTTTCACCCTCCTGCATGTTCAGGCCCCGATCACACAAAATCTTTTTCACTCCATCTTTCCACCTCCAATTTGGTCTCCCACTTCTCCTCGTTCCCTCCACCTCCGACACATATATCCTCTTGGTCAATCTTTCCTCGCTCATTCTCTCCATGTGCCAAAACCATTTCAAAACACCCTCTTCTGCTCTCTCAACCACGCTCTTTTTATTTCCACACATCTCTCTTACCCTTACATTACTTACTCGATCAAACCACCTCACACCACACATTGTCCTCAAACATCTCATTTCCAGCACATCCACCCTCCTGCGCACAACTCTATCCATAGCCCACGCCTCGCAACCATACAACATTGTTGGAACCACTATTCCTTCAAACATAGCCATTTTTGCTTTCTGAGATAATGTTCTCGACTTCCACACATTCTTCAAGGCTTCCAGGATTTTCGCCCCCTCCCCCACTCTATGATTCACTTCCGCTTCCATGGTTCCATCCGCTGCCAGATCCACTCCCAGATATCTAAAACACTTTACTCCCTCCAGTTTTTCTCCATTCAAACTTACCTCCCAATTGACTTAACCCTCAACCCTACTGTACCTAATAACCTTGCTCTTATTCACATTTACTCTTAACTTTCTTCTTTCACACACTTTACCAAACTCAGTCAGCAGCTTCTGCAGTTTCTCACATGAATCAGCCACCAGCGCTGTATCATCAGCGAACAACAACTGACTCACTTCCCAAGCCCTCTCATCCACAACAGACTTCATACTTGCCCCTCTTTCCAAAACTCTTGCATTTACCTCCCTAACAACCCCATCAATAAACAAATTAAACAACCATGGAGACATCACACACCCCTGCCGCAAACCTACATTCACTGAGAACCAATCACTTTCCTCTCTTCCTACACGTACACATGCCTTACATCCTCGATAAAAGCTTTTCACTGCTTCTAACAACTTGCCTCCCACACCATATTTTCTTTATACCTTCCACAGAGCATCTCTATCAACTCTATCATATGCCTTCTCCAGATCCATAAATGCTACATACAAATCCATTTGCTTTTCTAAGTATTTCTCTTGCCTCCCACACCATATTTTCTTTATACCTTCCACAGAGCATCTCTATCAACTCTATCATATGCCTTCTCCAGATCCATAAATACTACATACAAATCCATTTGCTTTTCTAAGTATTTCTCACATACATTCACCTGATCCACACATCCTCTACCACTTCTGAAACCACACTGCTCTTCCCCAATATGATGCTCTGTACATGCCTTCACCATCTCAATCAATACCCTCCCATATAATTTACCAGGAATACTCAACAAACTTATACCTCTGTAATTTGAGCAATCACTCTTATCCCCTTTGCCTTTGTACAATGGCACTATGCACGCATTCCGCCAATCCTCAGGCACCTCACCATGAGTCATACATACATTAAATAACCTTGCCAACTAGTCAACAATATAGTCACCCCCTTTTTTAATAAATTCCACTGCAATACCATCCAAACCTGCTGCCTTGCCGGCTTTCATCTTCCGCAAAGCTTTTTCTACCTCTTCTCTGTTTACCAAATCATTTTCCCTAACCCTCTCACTTTGCACACCACCTCGACCAAAACACCCTATATCTGCCACTCTATCATCAAACACATTCAACAAACCTTCAAAATACTCACTCCATCTCCTTCTCACATCACCAATACTTGTTATCACCTCCCCATTTGCGCCCTTCACTGACGTTCCCATTTGCTCCCTTGTCTTACGCACTTTATTTACCTCCTTCCAGAACATCTTTTTATTCTCCTTAAAATTTAATGATACTCTCTCACCCCAACTCTCATTTGCCCTCTTATATATATATATATATATATATATATATATATATATATATATATATATATGGCAAATTATATGGGAGGGTATTGATTGAGAGGGTGAAGGCATGTACAGAGCATCAGATTGGGGAAGAGCAGTGTGTTTTCAGAAGTGGTAGAGGATGTGTGGATCAGGAGTTTGCTTTGAAAAATGTATGTGAGAAATACTTAGAAAAGCAAATGGATTTGTATGTAGCATTTATGGATCTGGAGAAGGCATATGATAGAGTTGATAGAGATGCTCTGTGGAAGGTATTAAGAATATATGGTGTGGGAGGCAAGTTGTTAGAAGCAGTGAAAAGTTTTTATCGAGGATGTAAGGCATGTGTACGTGTAGGAAGAGAGGAAAGTGATTGGTTCTCAGTGAATGTAGGTTTGCGGCAGGGGTGTGTGATGTCTCCATGGTGGTTTAATTTGTTTATGGATGGGGTTGTTAGGGAGGTGAATGCAAGAGTTTTGGAAAGAGGGGCAAGTATGAAGTCTGTTGGGGATGAGAGAGCTTGGGAAGTGAGTCAGTTGTTGTTCGCTGATGATACAGCGCTGGTGGCTGATTCATGTGAGAAACTGCAGAAGCTGGTGACTGAGTTTGGTAAAGTGTGTGAAAGAAGAAAGTTAAGAGTAAATGTGAATAAGAGCAAGGTTATTAGGTACAGTAGGGTTGAGGGTCAATTCAATTGGGAGGTGAGTTTGAATGGAGAAAAACTGGAGGAAGTGAAGTGTTTTAGATATCTGGGAGTGGATCTGGCAGCGGATGGAACCATGGAAGCGGAAGTGGATCATAGGGTGGGGGAGGGGGCGAAAATTCTGGGAGCCTTGAAGAATGTGTGGAAGTCGAGAACATTATCTCGGAAAGCAAAAATGGGTATGTTTGAAGGAATAGTGGTTCCAACAATGTTGTATGGTTGCGAGGCGTGGACTATGGATAGAGTTGTGCGCAGGAGGATGGATGTGCTGGAAATGAGATGTTTGAGGACAATGTGTGGTGTGAGGTGGTTTGATCGAGTAAGTAACGTAAGGGTAAGAGAGATGTGTGGAAATAAAAAGAGCATGGTTGAGAGAGCAGAAGAGGGTGTTTTGAAATGGTTTGGTCACATGGAGAGAATGAGTGAGGAAAGATTGACCAAGAGGATATATGTGTCGGAGGTGGAGGGAACGAGGAGAAGAGGGAGACCAAATTGGAGGTGGAAAGATGGAGTGAAAAAGATTTTGTGTGATCGGGGCCTGAACATGCAGGAGGGTGAAAGGAGGGCAAGGAATAGAGTGAATTGGAGCGATGTGGTATACCGGGGTTGACGTGCTGTCAGTGGATTGAATCAAGGCATGTGAAGCGTCTGGGGTAAACCATGGAAAGCTGTGTAGGTATGTATATTTGCGTGTGTGTGGACGTGTGTATATACATGTGTATGGGGTGGGTTGGGCCATTTCCCAAGCTCTCTCATCCCCAACAGACTTCATACTTGCCCCTCTTTCCAAGACTCTTGCATTTACCTCCCTAACAACCCCATCCATAAACAAATTAAACAACCATATATATTATATATATATATATATATATATATATATATATATATATATATATATATATATATATATATATATATATATGTATATATATATATATATATATATATATATATATATATATATATATATATATATATATATATGAAGTCTGTTGGGGATGAGAGAGCTTGGGAAGTGAGTCAGTTGTTGTTCGCTGATGATACAGCGCTGGTGGCTGATTCATGTGAGAAACTGCAGAAGCTGGTGACTGAGTTTGGAAAAGTGTGTGGAAGAAGAAAGTTAAGAGTAAATGTGAATAAGAGCAAGGTTATTAGGTACAGTAGGGTTGAGGGTCAAGTCAATTGGGAGGTGAGTTTGAATGGAGAAAAACTGGAGGAAGTGAAGTGTTTTAGATATCTGGGAGTGGATCTGGCAGCGGATGGAACCATGGAAGCGGAAGTGGATCATAGGGTGGGGGAGGGGGCGAAAATCCTGGGGGCCTTGAAGAATGTGTGGAAGTCGAGAACATTATCTCGGAAAGCAAAAATGGGTATGTTTGAAGGAATAGTGGTTCGAACAATGTTGTATGGTTGCGAGGCGTGGGCTTGGATAGAGTTGTGCGCAGGAGGATGGATGTGCTGGAAATGAGATGTTTGAGGACAATGTGTGGTGTGAGGTGGTTTGATCGAGTGAGTAACGTAAGGGTAAGAGAGATGTGTGGAAATAAAAAGAGCGTGGTTGAGAGAGCAGAAGAGGGTGTTTTGAAGTGGTTTGGGCACATGGAGAGGATGAGTGAGGAAAGATTGACCAAGAGGATATATGTGTCGGAGGTGGAGGGAACAAGGAGAAGAGGGAGACCACATTGGAGGTGGAAAGATGGAGTGAAAAAGATTTTGTGTGATCGGGGCCTGAGCATGCAGGAGGGTGAAAGGAGGGCAAGGAATAGAGTGAACTGGAGCGATGTGGTATACCGGGGTTGACGTGCTGTCAGTGGATTGAAGCAGGGCATGTGAAGCGTCTGGGGTAAACCATGGAAAGCTGTGTAGGTATGTATATTTGCGTGTGTGGACGTATGTATATACATGTGTATGGGGGGTTGGGCTATTTCTTTCGTCTGTTTCTTTGCGCTACCTCGCAAACGCGGGAGACAGCGACAAAGTATAATAATATAAAAATAATATATATATATATATATATATATATATATATATATATATATATATATATATATATATATATATATATATATATATATATATATATATATATATACAAACACACTTTTTTCCATGTGTACCTATATATATATATATATATATATATATATATATATATATATATATATATATATATATATATATATATATATATATATATATATATATATATATATTTATGATTATTATCATACTATATCGCTGTCTCCCGCGTTAGCGAGGTAGCGCAAGCAAACACACGAAACAATGGCCCAACCCATCCACATACACATGTATATACATACACGTCCACACACGCAAATATACATACCTATACATCTCAACGTATGCATATATATATATATATATACACACAGACATATACATATATACACGTACATAATTCATACTGGCTTCCCTTATTCATTCCCGTCGCCACCCCGCCACACATGAAATAACAACCCCTCCCCCAAATGTGCGCGAAGTAGCGCTAGGAAAAGACAATAAAGGCCACATTCGTTCATACTCAGTCTCTAGCTGTCATGTATAATGCACCGAAACCACAGCTCCCTTTCCACATCCAGGCCCTACAGAACTTTCCATGGTTTACCCCAGACGCTTCACATGCCCTGGTTCAATCCATTGACAGCACGTCGACCCCTGTATACCACATCGTTCCAATTCACTCTATTCCTTACACGCCTTTCACCCTCCTGTATGTTCAGGCCCCGATCACTCAAAATCTTTTTCACTCCATCTTTCCACCTCCAATTTGGTTTCCCACTTCTCCTAGTTCCCTCCATCTCCGACACATATATCCTCTTTTCCTCTTTGTTAATCTTTCCCCACTCATTCTCTCCATGCGACCAAACCATTTCAAAACACCCTCTTCTGCTCTCTCAACCACACTCTTTTTATTACCACACATCTCTCTTACCCTTTCATTACTTACTCGATCAAACCACCTCACACCACACATTGTCCTCAAACATCTCATTTCCAGCACATACACTCTCCTGCGCACAACTCTATCTACAGCCCACGCCTCGAAACCATATAACATCGTTGGGACCACTATTCCTTCAAACATACCCATTTTTGCTTTCCGAGATGTTATCGCCTTCTACACATTTTTCAACGCTCCCAGAACTTTCGCCCTCTACCCCACCCTATGACTAACTTCCGCTTCCATGGTTCCATCCGCTGCCAAATCCACTCCCAGATATCTAAAACACTTTACTTCCTCCAGTTTTTCTCCATTCAAACTTACTTCCCAATTGACATGTCCCTCAACCCTAGTGTACCTAATAATCTTGCTCTTATTCACATTTACTCTCAACTTTGTTCTTTCACACACTTTACCAAACTCAGTCACCAGCTTCTGCAGTTTCTCACCCGAATCAGCCACCAGCGATGTATCATCAGCGAACAACAACTGACTCACTTCTCAAGCTCTCTCATCCACAACAGAATGCATACTTGCCCCTCTTTCCAAAACTCTTGCATTCACATCACCAACAACCCCATCCATAAACAAATTAAACAACCATGGAGACATCACGCACCCCTGCCGCAAACCGACATTCACTGAGAACCAATCACTTTCCTCTTTTCCCACTCGTACACATGCCTTACATCCTCGATAAAAACTTTTCACTGCTTCTTAACAACTTGCCTCCCACACCATATTTTCTTAATACCTTCCACAAAGCATCTCTATCAACTCTATCATATGCCTTCTCCAGATCCATAAATGCTACATGCAAATCCATTTGCTTTTCTAAGAATTACTCACATACATTCTTCAAGGCAAACATCTGATCCACACATCCTCTACCGCTTCTGAAACCACACTGCTCTTCCCCAATATGATGCTCTGTACATGCCTTCACCATCTCAATCTATACCCTCCCATATAATTTCCCAGGAATACTCAACAAACTTATACCTCTGTAATTTGAGCACTCACTCTTATCCCCTTTGCCTTTGTACAATGGCACTATGCAAGCATTCCGCCAATCCTCAGGCACCTCACCATGAGTCATACATACATTGAATAACCTTACCAACCAGTCAAGAACACAGTCACCCCCTTTTTTAAATAAATTCCACTGCAATACCCTCTAAACCCTGTGCCTTGCCGGCTGTCATCTTCCGCAAAGCTTTTACTACCTCTTCTCTGTTTACTAAATCATTCTCCCTAACCCTCTCAATTTGCACACCACCTCGACCAAAACACCCTATATCTGCCACTCTATCATCAAACACATTCAACAAACCTTCAAAATACTCACTCCATCTCCTTCTCACATCACCACTACTTGTTATCACCTCCCCATTTACGCCCTTCACTGAAGTTCCCATTTGTTCCCTTGTCTTACGCGCTATATTTACCTCCTTCCAAAACATCTTTTTATTCTCCCTAAAATTTAATGATACTCGCTCACCCCAACTCTCATTTGCCCTCTTTTTCACCTCTTGCACCTTTCTCTTGACCTGTCTCTTTCTTTTATACATCTCCTATATATATATATATATATATATATATATATATATATATATATATATATTTTTTTTTTTTTTTTTCTTTTTTTTGCTTTGTCGCTGTCTCCCGCGTTTGCGAGGTAGCGCAAGGAAACAGACGAAAGAAATGGCCCAACCCACCCCCATACATATACATACGTCCACACACGCAAATATACATACCTACACAGCTTTCCATGGTTTACCCCAGACGCTTCACATGCCTTGATTCAATCCACTGACAGCACGTCAACCCCGGTATACCACATCGCTCCAATTCACTCTATTCCTTGCCCTCCTTTCACCCTCCTGCATGTTCAGGCCCCGATCACACAAAATCTTTTCACTCCATCTTTCCACCTCCAATTTGGTCTCCCTCTTCTCCTCGTTCCCTCCACCTCCGACACATATATCCTCTTGGTCAATCTTTCCTCACTCATTCTCTCCATGTGACCAAACCATTTCAAAACACCCTCTTCTGCTCTCTCAACCACGCTCTTTTTATTTCCACACATCTCTCTTACCCTTACGTTACTTACTCGATCAAACCACCTCACACCACACATTTTCCTCAAACATCTCATTTCCAGCACATCCATCCTCCTGCGCACAACTCTATCCATAGTCCACGCCTCGCAACCATACAACATTGCTGGAACCACTATTCTTTCAAACATACCCATTTTTGCTTTCCGAGATAATGTTCTCGACTTCCACACATTCTTCAAGGCTCCCAGAATTTTCGCCCCCTCCCCAACCCTATGATCCACTTCCGCTTCCATGGTTCCATCCGCTGCCAGATCCACTCCCAGATATGTTGTTGTTAGGGGTTATGGGGTTGTTAGGGAGGTGAATGCAAGAGTTTTGGAAAGAGGGGCAAGGATGAAGTCTGTTGGGGATGAGAGAGCTTGGGAAGTGAGTCAGTTGTTGTTCGCTGATGATACAGCGCTGGTGGCTGATTCATGTGAGAAACTGCAGAAGCTGGTGACTGAGTTTGGTAAAGTGTGTGAAAGAAGAGAGTTAAGAGTAAATGTGAATAAGAGCAAGGTTATTAGGTACAGTAGGGTTGAGGGTCAAGTCAATTGGGAGGTGAGTTTGAATGGAGAAAAACTGGAAGTGAAGTGTTTTAGATATATATATATATATATATATATATATATATATATATATATATATATATATATATATATATATATATATATATATATATATATATATATGATATATATATATATATATATATATATATATATATATATATATATATATATATATATATATATATATCATATATATATGTATATATATATATATATATATATATATATATATATATATATATATATATATATATATATATATATATATATATATATATATATCTTTCTTTCATACTATTCGCCATTTCCCGCGTCAGCGAGGTAGCGTTAAGAACAGAGGACTGGGCCTCTGAGGAAACATCCTCATCCAGCCCCCTTCTCTGTTCCTTCCTCTGGGGAAAAAAAAAAAGACTTCGCCATTTCCCGCGTCAGCAAGGTAGCGTTAAGAACAGAGGACTGGGCCTTTGAGGGAATATCCTCACCTGGCCCCCTTCTCTGTTTCTTCTTTTGGAAAATTAAAAAAAAAACTGAGAGGGGAGGATCTCCAGCTCCCCGCTCCCTTCCCTTTTAGTCGCCTTCTACGACACGCAGGGAATACGTGGGAAGTATTCTTTCTCCCCTATCCCCAGGGAAATATATATATATATATATATATATATATATATATATATATATATATATATATATATATATATATATATATATATATATATATATATATATAAGGCAGGGGTGTGATCTCTCACCGACACTGTGTGCTGCACGACATATGTATGATCACTCACTCACCCACGCTCCCTCACGTTAGATTATGGATATCCCTTGAAACAGTATAATTACGATCATTCACCGTCGAATTTTGCAGCAGAACAAAGGTTACTCACCAGTGCTCTTTACTATAAGATAACGCTCCTTCGTTGATTGCATTTGATTGCATTATAAATCTTCATTTAGTGAGGCACTTTCTCGTAAACAAGCACCTTCGGGCCCTCGTCTGATCGGTCCTGGCAAGGGCTGGAAAAACAGTGGTATAAACACACCCTCGTCATATTTCCTCTTTATACCTCCCCTGTGGTCGGCCAAACCTTCCCGCTAAACAATATTACTGTTCGAAAATATATCACCGCAGCAGCCAGCAAGTTTCTCTCCTGCCGAGGAAATGGATGAATCTTGGGCGACCACGTAGGAGGGTTAATCACGCGTCAGGCAACTTCCTCAGCGTGTATGCAGACAGAAGACAGAACCACCTCTATAAAATATAGATTCAGCAGAATATAACAGAGTATATCATCCCAGCAGACAGCACCTTCTATCATGCTAGGGGAGTGCATGAATTATTGGCACTCTGGGTAGGTTTTAGAAACTTCCTTGGTGAGTCTATAGAAAAACCCGTATCTTTATATTACAAAGTAATGATGACTCTCCAGTATATTGTTCTGCCAGTTATTATATTCTCATTGATACTATGAACAGTGACGATGATCGATCGTTGACACACGCCGCACACCAGACACACCGGGTAAAAAATAGTGACAGCTATTGCATTCAGCGGCTGACTAGTCATCATTCAAAGATGCACCTTGAATGATGTGTTTTGAACGACTCTGGCCCTCACTTCTCTCACAAATTACTACTGGTAATTTCCCCTACCCAAAACCCTGATTCCCAAGTGGATGTCCCGAACGGTAATTTTACCACATTAACAGTTTACAGACTTAACGGATAGCAACATATGATTATTCACTGACAAACCCTGCAGATTAAGAAAGAATATTCACAAATAATGACACCAAAAATATGAAAGAAACTACCATCAAGTTTTACTAAGATGTTACTGTCACAAACCATGTAATCTGATACAGTTGTCACCCGTGCTGTGGGTTCGTCTCCCTCTCCGTGGCTGGACTTGCAGACTGAAGTAATTGCCCTCGATGGACCGTTCCCGAAATCTCACGTACCACCTCTCCAGGATCGCCCATTGGTCTCCAGGTAGGGTTGTCCTCTACATTGATGGCCTTGTTGACCCAGCTAAGGGCAGGGCCGTGGCTGGTGTCTACATCTTCCGTTCTGATGCCCCCGAGTCTATCAAACGCTCTCTCAGAGTTTCTGACGGGACATCTTCCACTCAGGCTGAGCTGATAGCTCTCCATGCTGCTCTTCTTGCTGAGGAAAATGTCCGTGGTTTTTGCCACCTGCTTGCCTACTGCTGCTTTAGGTCTGCTCTCGATGGGATTGCATTTGGATCAGAGGAGAATAGGGACCTCATCCTCCGAATACGAGGGTTAACATCAAACACTTCAGGATGCAGGCCGTCCAGTGACGTTCCTCTGAAAACCTAGTCATGCCGGTATCTCGGGCAATGAGGCAGCAGATAGCCTTGCCAAGAGCGGCTGTAACAAAGCCACACCTGAGTACTGTGTTCCTTGAACACTTGTACAACTCAGGAACAAGTTTCGTCGCAAGGAGAGAGAGAGAGAGACTCCCCGCCAACCTGGTACGATGATACCCTCCGTTAACTCACTAACCTCCCGTGTGTCTATGGGGAAGGATCACGGAAATGGGACGTGATTGTTGCCCGTATCATCATCCGGTACAACTTTGCTTGAGAGATTGGCATCCCCCACCCCCATACTGGCCAGATATTATGTAAACAATACTGATAATGTGATGAAGGAATGTCCTTCCTCCCTTAGGCATTATTAAGCCCCATTGTTATATGTACGCGTGACATTTGCCAGATACTTCTGAGAGTATTGTACAGGGGTACCTAGTGACAGACTAGGATCTCGTTCCTCTATCAATAAACTATTGAAATTATACCAACTGGATCATGTGGAAGAAAGAAAATTACCACGATGATTTCTAGCTGAAAATCCCTAGAGGAAATCCAAATATCAAACAAACTGTTTAGACGCAGTTTGGTTATATGACTTTTTCTCGCCCGCAACTTCCAACATGGAGCTTACTAAACATTTTCATTTACGTGCTTTCTAAACACTCTTATGCCAGCGTTGGTAATAAGATGGAATATCACTAGCATGAGCATCAGTGTAGCTAAGATGCTGTCACAGAAAAAATAAAATGTGCGGTCGCCTACGTCTTTGCAGAACACTGTCAGAGATAGGCTCAAAAAATCACAACACAGTCTTCCACTTCACATCACAAAGGAAAATTTGAGAATCACATAATCGACTGAATATCACATAAGGATCATTCCACCATTAGAGAAAAGAACAAGTATGTGGTCTGCACAAGACTTCTGGTACTGTGATCAAGTCACTGTGGGACGCATGGAGAGGAAACTGGACAATCTGGTGGTCATAGTATTGTAAAGTATGTACAAAAGGACGAGGCCAGCAAGGTGATATATACATGGGTACAACGCACGTTACGCTGTATGATGTCAGCATACTCGCACAATCATAGCAAATGGATAGCTTTTACGTGGCATGAAAAAATATACTAAATATAAGAGAAATGATCCAAATACCATGATGAACGGCTACGTGGAGCGTCCTACCTGCGTTACACACATTGTCCGCACCAGCTGTGTCGGCACGGGGAAAGGAGAGCAGCATATATACGTCCACACGCTGTTACGGTACGGTGCCGTCACACGGTGATGGTGTGAGGGGGAGGGTGGTGTCCCTTTATATATTAAAGGCTCCAGTCACGGACAAAAGTCCACATCAAGGCCGGGCCTTAACTGAAATATAGAGAGAATTATGAAGCGGAAAAAGAAAAGACAAAGGAAAGTATTTACAAATTTTAGAGGAAGTGAAAAACCTGTCTTTTGAAATGTGCCAGGTCATAGCTGTTTGGAAAGACATGAGAAGGTTGAGAGTTCCAAAGCTTTGACTGTAAGGAAAGAAGCAGGTATCAAAACGGTCCACCCTTGAGTTGTCGATGGCCACACAATAATCATGTGACGCAGCAGCTTGCCGAGTATTGCGTGGTCTAGCTAGTGGTGGTGGCACACAAGCAGCCAGCTCTTGGGAGCAGAAACCAAAATAACACCTACTGAAGAGAAAGAGTGAACCAACATTGCAGCGTACGGCAAGGTCAAGTTTGGAAATTAGCCTTGAGAACAGTCTGTAAGTCGGACGGCTTTCGACTCGACTCTATCAAGTAAAGATACAGAGCTAGAACCACTCCAAATGTGAGATCAGTACTCCATACAAGGACGAATCAATCCCTTGTATTAACTGTTCAAAAGAATTTTCGACATCTAAACAGGACATCCAGTTTTTTAGAGGCAGACAGCTATTCTGTAATTTGGGGTTTCCAAAAAAGAGTGGATGTTACAGTAATACCAAGTATGTTTATCGAGTCAAGAGGTGGAATTACAGGACCGTCAAAGGAGAGACGAGAGTTGTGAGGAGTTTTCGATAGAGAGATGGCTAGAAACTGGGTCTTGGAGGTTTTGATCTTGTCCTCACCAGTAACACAAACTTAACCAACTCTTGTGAAGCGAAAATTTATCAAACAGCGATTACAATTTGATTAAATTTGAGATAGATTTAGATTATGAAATAAATAACAACAAACTCTTGATCCTAGATTACAGGCGAGCAGATTTTAAAAACATTAGACAAAATTCGCAGTTCCAATTGGATAAAACGTTTTGACGTTTACATGGTAGAGATGTGGAATAATTCTAAAAACATATTATTCAAGATCGAAAATAAACAAATTCTACGAATTACGAAGAGAACTGGCAATAATTCAAAACCATCATGGATGAATAGGAAAATAGAAGGACTAATTTGCCAAAAGAAGAAAACATATAAGAAATTCATATAAATGAGAACAAATGAAGATCAGGAGTTAATCAAAATCTAGTGAGAGTGTATGAAGGTCATTAGACAGAGTAAACGCGAGGAAGAAAAAAAGGTTTTCTTGAAAGTTCAGAATTCTTCAAGTATATAAGACAAAGGAAGACTAAAAGAAGGAATTGAACCATTATGAAACGATCATGACACACTAACTACTGACGACAAGGAAATGGCTACCATACTAAATTATTTCTTTAATTCTGTGTTCACAATTGAGGAAACATCTCGAATACCACAACCAATGAAAATGTTTCAAGGATCTGATGAAGAAGAGTTGAAGGTTAGAGAAATAGAGAGCTCTGAAGTACTTAAAAACCTGGACCAATTAAATCTTAACAAATCCAACGGCCCAGATGACTTTGCTCCAAGATTTTTAAAGGTCAGAAGATTGCAGGTATACCCCATAAAAAGAATATTCAACAAATCTCTATCGGATGGTCAGGTGCCAACTGACTGGAAACTAGCAAATATTACTCATATAATAAAAAAGAAAGAAAAAAGGTGTGCCTTGAACTACCGCCCAATTAGCCTTACGTCAGTGTTAGGTAAAACGACGGAAAAAATATTACGAGATAAAATCGTCACGTTTCTAGGAAACAAAATCATATTGAACAATCAACATGGTTTCCGCAACAGATCCTGCATGACGAATTTGCTGGAATTTTTTAATATCATTCATCAGAATAGGAATGAAAAAATACCGTCTGATGTAGCACATTTAGATTTCCAAAAGGCTTTCGAAAAGTACTTCACAAGAGACGCTTACATCAACTCAAAGCACACGGATTCGGTGAAGAACTCTGTACATGGATCAGAGACTGGCTTACCGGAAGAAAGCAGAGTGTGGTATTAAACCGTGAAGACTCAGATTGGCTGGACGTAACGAGTGGTGTGCCACAGGGGTCGGTTTTAGGCCCAATTCTCTTCATAATGTGCATTAATGACCTAGAACTCGGTCTCATATCTAAGATCTCTAAATTTGCTGACGATACTATACTAGGAGGTAGAACTATAAACAGGATGGCAAATGAAGTTTAATGTAGACAAGTGTAAAGTTATGCACTTTAGAGACAAGAATATACGGTATGACAACAAACTATTCGGAAACTCTCTCACTAAAGTAAATGAAGAAAAGGACCTTGGAGTTGTCAATAGCAACAATCTGAAATACACTAAACTGTCAAACAGCAAGTAAAAAAGGCAACTGAATGTTAGGTTTCATAGCCAGGAACATAGATTACAAGACACCAGAAATAATTCTCACACTTACTAATTCTCTAATAAGACCACACCTTGAATATGCAGCTCAGTTCTGGCCCCCAAACTATAAAAAAGACGAGGAAAAACTAGAGCAGGTTCAAAGACGCACGACAAAATTGATCCCATCCCTTAGAAATCTGTCATACGAAGAGACTAGAACGACTGGATCTCTTCTCCCTTAAAATTGACGTAAGACTTGTAGCAACTTAATCCAAGTGTTCAAAATTCTGAACAAATTCGATTAAGTAAATCATGATCTTTTCGAAGTAGTACGGACGTGGGAAAAAGCTTCTTTTCCTATAGATGTGTTGAAAACTGGAATGTTAGACTTAGTGAATGCTAAGAGTATAAATACCTTCAAAAGTCGTTTAGACAAATATCTTATAAGTTCAGGTATACTCAGAAAAATGCCAGAAACAAACTGTATAAGCGACAGCGGTAACGGGGACACTAGAAGGGTAATGTGCTGCAGCAGGTAGTCGGCGACAGCTTTAAAAACTTTTGAGCGAAATTACATTTTCTTGTCAAAATCCTATCTTTTTTTTTTCACGAAAACCCTGTTATGGGACAATCAGGCTTCCTGTTGTCTGTCTTTCTCATATAAACATGTAAACTCCATACTTCCTCATAATTCACACAAAGTCCTTGCATACTTAGACATATTACCAAGATTTCCTCTTTCACTCAAATACATCACTGCTCGAGACAATCTATCATCGGCATTTTTCCTAATGGGTATGGATCTGAGGGCAGCCGCGACAGCAAGTTCCATTATCCTAAGTTCACTGCTTGATAATGTTTTTTTTCATTCTCATTATTTGTATTCTAATGTTTCGTTGATAACCTAACACTATTCTCACGGCCTCAATTTGTATGAGTTCATGTTTGTGCATATCCTTCTTACTGTATGTAATGAGAATAGGTGATGCATAGTCAATAACTGATCGTCGTGTGCTGTTGTACACCAGCCTTCAAGAATGGATGCCAACGCCATTTCCACCCCACGTTAAAGCTCTGTGGTCTTAAACGCCCTTTGCATGCATTCTCCAGACACTATTTGCATTCGTACCAAATATTCATACCAAGATATTTATACGTCAACTTTTTCTAACTTTAGTTTATTCAAGAATAAATCCCTCTGTTTCAAATCCTTGATATTTAGTTTTTATTAATTAATTAATGCTCAAAGCGTCTAAAGTCTATGTTAGTCATACCTTTACACTGTAACAGGATATCGTCAGCAAATATATTATGACCTGAGTATCCCCGGGAAATTCATGCCGAGCTCTTATATTCATTAGTATATATATATATATATATATATATATATATATATATATATATATATATATATATATATATATATATATATATATATATATATATATAAAGTAGGGTTAAGAACACCTCCCTGTGGAGTTCCCAACTTCATGTCTCTCTCTTCTGAATACCAACTTTGAAAGGTTCTAGCCTTTCTGTTACTTAAATGATCGTCAATCCATTCCAGCAACTTCCAGGAAACACCAGTTAACAAGTTCTTCAAGTAAGACTTCTTTATGTGCTCTATCAAATGTCCCTTTTAAATCGATAAATGTTCATGTAAGACTTCTTTATGTGCTCTATCAAATGTCCCTTTTAAATCGATAAATGTTCATGTAAGACTTCTTTATGTGCTCTATCAAATGTCCCTCTTAAATCGACAAATGTTCTATATGTATCCTCAGAATTACTCAAACTCTTCATGACAAAATCAGCAATGCTTTTCTCCTCTCATAAACCGATGTAAACTGGACGATAAAAGGTATTCAACTTTACAAAACAACTTGTTCAGTGTTATTCTCTCCATCAATTTGCTAAAACAGGAGGTTAGGGATATTGGTCGAAAATATCTATTACATTTAGGTATTGGTAAAATTGCTTCTTTTTTCAATTTGGGTGGAATACAGCCTTCATTGAATGACATATTGAATAGGTCCATTAGGGGCCCTTCCCTAATGCTAGCTATACAATCAATAATATCATCCACCTTCATCCTCCTCTGGTGCAGTGGATTTCCCCTTCTTAATCGCAAACAATAATTCGCCTCTCGTTACTGGCACACAATGTATCATCTTCCAGCGTACACTGACTCAGTACTAGTTCCCTCCTAAACCTAATTTTATTTCGTAATGAACCTGCACTACAGGTAGTAACTCTGGCCGCTTCAACCTATTTATGAAAAAGTTGATTGGCCCTGGCTTGTGGATCAGCGTGGATGTTGCCCTTGCTTCCAATACCTCGTACTTTATTTACTCCCGTCCAGATGTCACTCAAGCTCTTTTTTTTTTTTTTTTTTTTTTTGCTTTGTCGCTGTCTCCCGCGTTTGCGAGGTAGCGCAAGGAAACAGACGAAAGAAATGGCCCAACCCACCCCCATGCACATGTATATACATACGTCCCCACACGCAAATATACATACCTACACAGCTTTCCATGGTTTACCCCAGACGCTCCACATGCCTTGATTCAATCCACTGACAGCACGTCAACCCCGGTATACCACATCGATCCAATTCACTCTATTCCTTGCCCTCCTTTCACCCTCCTACATGTTCAGGCCCCGATCACACAAAATCTTTTTCACTCCATCTTTCCACCTCCAATTTGGTCTCCCACTTCTCCTCGTTCCCTCCACCTCCGACACATATATCCTCTTGGTCAATCTTTCCTCACTCATTCTCTCCATGTGCCCAAACCATTTCAAAACACCCTCTTCTGCTCTCTCAACCACGCTCTTTTTATTTCCACACATCTCTCTTACCCTTACGTTACTTACTCGATCAAACCACCTCACACCACACATTGTCCTCAAACATCTCATTTCCAGCACATCCATCCTCCTGCGCACAACTCTATCCATAGCCCACGCCTCGCAACCATACAACATTGTTGGAACCACTATTCCTTCAAACATACCCATTTTTGCTTTCCGAGATAATGTTCTCGACTTCCACACATTCTTCAAGGCTCCCAGAATTTTCGCCCCCTCCCCCACCCTATGATCCACTTCCGCTTCCATGGTTCCATCCGCTGCCAGATCCACTCCCAGATATCTAAAACACTTCACTTCCTCCAGTTTTTCTCCATTCAAACTCACCTCGCAATTTACTTGACCCTCAACCCTACTGTATCTAATAACCTTGCTCTTATTCACATTTACTCTTAACTTTCTTCTTTCACACACTTTACCAAACTCAGTCACCAGCTTCTGCA
This sequence comes from Panulirus ornatus, assembly GCF_036320965.1. Taxonomy (NCBI): domain Eukaryota; kingdom Metazoa; phylum Arthropoda; class Malacostraca; order Decapoda; family Palinuridae; genus Panulirus; species Panulirus ornatus. Next base: position 13,107,808 of record NC_092280.1, read on the forward strand.
GTTTCTCACATGAATCAGCCACCAGCGCTGTATCATCAGCGAACAGCAACTGACTCACTTAGGAAGCTCTCTCATCCCCAACAGACTTCATACTTGCCCCTCTTTCCAAAACTCTTGCATTCACCTCCCTAACAACCCCATCCATAAACAAATTAAACAACCATGGAGACATCACACATCCCTGCCGCAAACCTACATTCACTGAGAACCAATCCCTTTCCTCTCTTCCTACACCTACACATGCCTTACATCCTCGATAAAAACTTTTCACTGCTTCTAACAACTTGCCTCCCACACCATATATTCTTAATACCTTCCACAGAGCATCTCTATCAACTCTACCATATGCCTTCTCCAGATCCATAAATGCTACATACAAATCCATTTGCTTTTCTAAGTATTTCTCACATACATTCTTCAAAGCAAACACCTGATCCACACATCCTCTACCACTTCTGAAACCACACTGCTCTTCCCCAATCTGATGCTCTGTACATGCCTTCACCCTCTCAATCAATATCCTCCCATATAATTTACCAGGAATACTCAACAAACTTATACCTCTGTAATTTGAGCACTCACTCTTATCCCCTTTGCCTTTGTACAATGGCACTATGCACGCATTCCGCCAATCCTCAGGCACCTCACCATGAGTCATACATACATTAAATAACCTTACCAACCAGTCAACAATACAGTCACCCCCTTTTTTAATAAATTCCACTGCAATACCATCCAAACCTGCTGCCTTGCCGGCTTTCATCTTCCGCAAAGCTTTTACTACCTCTTCTCTGTTTACCAAATCATTTTCCCTAACCCTCTCACTTTGCACACCACCTCGACCAAAACACCCTATATCTGCCACTCTATCATCACACACATTCAACAAACCTTCAAAATACTCACTCCATCTCCTTCTCACATCACCACTACTTGTTATCACCTCCCCATTTGCGCCCTTCACTGAAGTTCCCATTTGCTCCCTTGTCTTACGCACTTTATTTACCTCCTTCCAGAACATCTTTTTATTCTCCCTAAAATTTAATGATACTCTCTCACCCCAACTCTCATTTGCCCTTTTTTTCACCTCTTGCACCTTTCTCTTGACCTCCTGTCTCTTTCTTTTATACATCTCCCACTCAATTGCATTTTTTCCCTGCAAAAATCGTCCAAATGCCTCTCTCTTCTCTTTCACTAATACTCCTACTTCTTCATCCCACCACTCACTACCCTTTCTAATCAACCCACCTCCCACTCTTCTCATGCCACAAGCATCTTTTGCGCAATCCATCACTGATTCCCTAAATACATCCCATTCCTCCCCCACTCCCCTTACTTCCATTGTTCTCACCTTTTTCCATTCTGTACTCAGTCTCTCCTGGTACTTCCTCACACAAGTCTCCTTCCCAAGCTCACTTACTCTCACCACCCTCTTCACCCCAACATTCACTCTTCTTTTCTGAAAACCCATACAAATCTTCACCTTAGCCTCCACAAGATAATGATCAGACATCCCTCCAGTTGCACCTCTCAACACATTAACATCCAAAAGTTTCTCTTTCGCGCGCCTGTCAATTAACACGTAATCCAATAACGCTCTCTGGCCATCTCTCCTACTTACATAAGTATACTTATGTATATCTCTTATGTTTACCAATTCTCCATAAAAAGTACATACAATTCTTATTCCTTGCTTCTTGCTTTACCTCAGTACAAATCATAGCAGTCTCTTTCAGCGCTTCCTAAATTTCATTATCATTAGGATTTGCACTCAAATCTTTATGTGCCTTTCTCAGTAATTTACTCCAACCCTATATCAACTTGTCTTCCAAACGCACATTACGTTTCCCATTATCAATTTCTTCTTTATACCTAAAATTATTAGTCGTTATCAGAGAATAGATGATCTGTAATAAATCAAAAAAGCTATCTACATCTTTTGGTTCATAACCTGTATACCAATCCTGTACAGTAGTGATGTTCCTCCTCTTTGTTATCCAACAGGCAGCAATACCTTTTACGCTCAATGATTTTCTGTATTTTACTGACATGTACAATGACTCGTAATGCAATGTAATCACTGAGCAGATCCCAACAATCTCGGCACTCGTCCTCATTCCATCTGTATTGAAGAATACGGTAAAATTCAATCATCTTCCACGTATATGAGTGGACTGATCATTACCCAGGATTTTAACATAAACTCCCCTAAAAAGTGCAACTATCTCGTGCCATTAATATGCTGAGTCCTACAGCATCCAAAACTTAACGTCTTGCATTAATATCACCAACCAAGACACAGGCATTAGTAAATAAACACTGTCATATAATCAATATCCAAACTTTGAGGATGTACTTAAATATTAACAATACTTATAGATCTCCCTTGAAGGTGGTAGACTTTAACACCCTGACTTTGAAGATGTACATAAATATTAACAATATGTATAAATCTCCCCCGGAGGTGGTAGACTTTAACACACAAACATGTTAGCTATCACTATTTCCTAACATAAGTTAGCAGTCAGCTTGTATTATTTCTTTTATCAGATGGTAAACAGAAACACTGATAAACACACAGATTCATTAAACTACCATCCTCTGTTCCCGTTTCTTGTAAGACTATAACATCCACCTTATACAACAGCACATAACCATGCACATCTGTGGTCCCAGTACGCAAGCTATTCACATTCTTGGGTCACAAAGATCAGCAATTACATTATGATAGTCTAGCTTTTTCCTGTATGCCTGAATTTCTTGAACTACTACACCATACACATTGCTAAGTTTGTCATTTACCTTATCTTCTTTAGTTGTTTTCGGTGCAGCCCTTGCATCATTTCGTGTTACCTTCAACTTGTCATTCTGTTCCATTCTCTTCTCCCACATGTTCTCAGTTAAAGGTAGCGTTGTCTTTGTTGTAACTCCTTGTCTATCCTCCCTTTCCCGCTGCCACACTTCCTCCATGGTCTGCCTCCTGGCGCCGCGCACCTGTGGTCTCCCACTGCAAATTGGTGACCCTGCATTATGCTCACCTCCAGTTGGAGCAGGACGGCACATCATGTCGCCCAAAATATATCATATTTCTACATTCCGCTGATTCATGATTCTTTTCCACAGTAACGATAACGATATTCATTTTGCCATTTCCAGGCCATATGGCCCCACCTACTGCACATGTAACACAAAACTCGCTGTTCAATGAACTTTGCAATTCTTCTATATTCTTTTACAGAGATGAACATCGGAACGTCTCCCTTCATCAAGGCTACCACTTGGTTCTTCTTTTCACCCAGGATTTCATGTCACTTTGCCCATATGAATCGTGCATCATCAAGAAGGAAATCATGATCCAGTATAACCGGATACATTAGAACAATCACCTTGGTGTGCTGTTCCGTGTCTTTGGGTATCGTTAATATCACCTCCTCAAACCCTGTCGTTGTCAGAAACTTTACTGTTTCATCGGCAGCTACAGTCAAATAGGAATTGTTACCACCTTCCTTAAGGAGGTTCAAATTTTTTTATGCTGCCGTTCCAGGTTAGCAGCCCACGGCAACCGCTCATAGAATGTCAGGCGTAAGTCACTTGAAAAGTTCAACCTCCTCCTGCCTGAGCTGTTTCCTCCACCCGGGTTGCTCGTCACATCGATTCTGTCATCAGCGATAATTCGACCAACCTGCTGCGTTCGGTTCACAGCTAAATTTTTCTTCTCTGCTTTCTTCTAAGCATGCATTCTTTTTCTTCCTGTCGTTCTAGATCTCGTCACTGTCACTTCCTTCGTTTTGCTTCACTAGCTCTCGCTTCCTCTTCTTTTCCTTCATACTAATTACCTCTTGAAAACTGTCACTTCCAATGCTGTCGGCCGCGGATGATCTGAATCGCTACTTGAAAGCTGCAGGTCGTCGTCTATGCAATTTATTAGTACAATCTTGTCTTTTGTATCCAAAATCTTTTCATGTTTCTTCCCACCACTTGCCCCAGACATGGTCAAAGCTTTGACAGCCCCGAAATGGAGCGTTATAATGTCTCCTCAAGTGAGGGAGAGTTCGACCCCTGGTACGGGTTGACATCTTGTGATCTTGGTGTACCATCAACCTGAGGAGGAAGAGTGGCTCTCCATCAGCCTTACACCTCACCACCAGCATGATCAAATCTATAATAAACCAAAGACTGCGACCAAAACTGGACAAGTGATTCTACTTCTCCCTAGCAACATCCTCCAACAATTTTTTTTTTCTAAAACTGCATTTTTAAAATGTGTATATTGTATGTAAAGGATTACAAATCATTCTATAGTTGAAATAAGAAAAAATGGAAAAGAATACTCTTTCATTATCTTTGTTTTAAGAAATGAAAATGATCATTTTTTTTAGTATATAAAATCAACATTATAAGTACTATAACATAAGGATGTATGTATTCTTGTGTCACAACCACCAAATAGAGCTGTCCTAAATCTATCGTTTCCCTTCAATTTTTTTCATAATTTTCCTTCTGTTCATCACCGTCTTTACTTAAAGACAAAAAGTGCAGCATACCATGATGTTCATTATATATATATATATATATATATATATATATATATATATATATATATATATATATATATATATATATATCTTTTTCTTTCAAACTATTCGCCATTTCCCGCATTAGCGAGGTAGCGTTAAGAACAGAGGACTGGGCCTTTGAGGGAATACCCTCACCTGGCCCAATTCTCTGTTCCTTCTTTTGGAAAAAAAAAAAAAACCGAGAGGGGAGGATTTCCAGCCCCCCCGCTCCCTCCCCTTTTAGTCGCCTTCTACGACACGCAGGGAATACGTGGGAAGTATTCTCAATCCCCTATCCCCAGGGATAACAGTATGTGTTGTGAGGTGGTTTGTCGAGTAAGTAATGAAAGGGTAAGAGAATATTCTATTTTATAGTTATTATACTTAACTGCTGTCTCCCGCACTAGCGAGGTAGCACAAGAAAACAGATGAGGAATGGCCCAGCCCTCCCACATACACATGTATATACACAAATGCCCACACATGCACATATACATACATATACAGACACAAACATATACATATATACATACATACATATATACATACGCCATTTCCCGCGATAGCGAGGTAGCGTTAAGAACAGAGGACTGGGCCTATGAGGGAATATTCTCACCTGGCCCCCTTCTCTGTTCCTTCTTTTGGAAAATTAAAAAAAAAAAAAAAAAAAAAAAACGAGAGGGGAGGATTTCCAGCCCCCCGCTCCCTCCCCTTTTAGTCGCCTTCTACGACACGCAGGGAATACGTGCGAAGTATTCTTTCTCCCCTATCCCCTATATATATATATATATATATATATATATATATATATATATATATATATATATATATATATATATATATATATATTATATCCATTGACAGCACGTCGACCCCGGTATACCACATCGTTCCACTTCACTCTATTCCTTGCACGCCTTTCACTCTCCTGCATGCTCAGACCCCGATCACTCAAAATCTTTTTCACTCCATCTTTCCACCTCCAATTTGGTCTCCCACTTCTCCTAGTTCCCTCCACCCCTAACACAAATATCCTCTTAGTCAATCTTTCCTCACTCATTCTCTCCATGTGACCAAACCATTTCAAAACATCCTCTTCTGCTCTCTCAACCACACTCTTTTTATTTCCACACATCTCTCTCACCCTTACATTACTTACTCGATCAAACCACCTCACACCACACATTGTCCTCAAACATCTCATTTCCAGCACATCCACCCTCCTGCGCACAACTCTATCCATAGCCCACGCCTCGCAACCATACAACATTGTTGGAACCACTATTCCTTCAAACATACCCATTTTTGCTTTCCGAGATAATGTTCTCGACTTTCACACATTCTTCAAGGCTCCCAGAATTTTCGCCCCCTCCCCACCCTATGATTCACTTTCGCTTCCATGGTTCCATCCGCTGCCAGATCCACTCCCAGATATCTAAAACACTTTACTTCCTCCAGTTTTTCTCCATTCAAACTTACCTCCCAATTGACTTGACCCTCAACCCTACTGTACCTAATAACCTTGCTCTTATTCACATTTACTCTTAACTTTCTTCTTTCACACACTTTACCAAACTCAGTCACCAGCTTCTGCAGTTTCTCACATAAATCAGCCACCAGCGCTGTATCATCAGCGAACAACTGACTCACTTCCCAAGCTCTCTCATCCACAACAGACTGCATACTTGCCCCTCTTTCCAAAACTCTTGCATTCACCTCCCTAACAACCCCATCCATAAACAAATTAAACAACCATGGAGACATCACACACCCCTGCCGCAAACCTACATTCACTGAGAACCAATCACTTTCCTTTCTTCCTACACGTACACATGCCTTACATCCTCGATAAAAACTTTTCACTGCTTCTAACAACTTGCCTCCCACACCATATATTCTTAATACCTTCCACAGAGCATCTCTATATGCCTTTTCCAGATCCATAAATGCTACATACAAATCCATTTGCTTTTCTAAGTATTTCTCACATACATTCTTCAAAGCAAACACCTGATCCACACATCCTCTACCACTTCTGAAACCACACTGCTCTTCCCCAATCTGATGCTCTGTACATGGATTGAACCAGGGCATGTGAAGCGTCTGGGGTAAACCATGGAAAGTTCTGTGGGGCCTGGATGTGGAAAGGGAGCTGTGGTTTCGGTGCATTATTATATGACAGCTAGAGACTGAGTATATGTCTGTGTGTGTACAATGAGATGTATAGGTATGTATATTTGCGTGTGTGGACGTGTATGTATATACATGTGTATGTGGGTGGGTTGGGCCATTTCTTTCGTCTGTTTCCTTGCGCTACCTCGCTAACGCGGGAGACAGCGACAAAGCAAAATAAAATATATAAATATATATATATATATATATATATATGCAGCAGGTTTGGATGGTATTGCAGTGGAATTTATTAAAAAAGGGGGTGACTGTATTGTCGACTGGTTGGTAAGGTTATTTAATGTATGTATGACTCATGGTGAGGTGCCTGAGGATTGCCGGAATGCGTGCATAGTGCCATTGTACAAAGGCAAAGGGGATAAGAGTGAGTGCTCAAATTACAGAGGTATAAGTCTGTTGAGTATTCCTGGTAAATTATATGGGAGGATATTGATTGAGAGGGTGAAGGCATGTACAGAGCATCAGATTGGGGAAGAGCAGTGTGGTTTCAGAAGTGGTAGAGGATGTGTGGATCAGGTGTTTGCTTTGAAGATTGTATGTGAGAAATACTTAGAAAAGCAAATGGATTTGTATGTAGCATTTATGGATATGGAGAAGGCATATGATAGAGTTGATAGAGATGCTCTGTGGAAGGTATTAAGAATATATGGTGTGGGAGGCAAGTTGTTAGAAGCAGTGAAAAGTTTTTATCGAGGATGTAAGGCATGTGTACGTGTAGGAAGAGAGGAAAGTGATTGGTTCTCAGTGAATGTAGGTTTGCGGCAGGGGTGTGTGATGTCTCCATGGTTGTTTAATTTGTTTATGGATGGGGTTGTTAGGGAGGTGAATGCAAGAGTTTTGGAAAGAGGGGCAAGTATGAAGTCTGTTGGGGATGAGAGAGCTTGGGAAGTGAGTCAGTTGTTGTTCGCTGATGATACAGCGCTGGTGGCTGATTCATGTGAGAAACTGCAGAAGCTGGTAACTGAGTTTGGTAAAGTGTGTGAAAGAAGAAAGTTAAGAGTAAATGTGAATAAGAGCAAGTACGTGGCGTGGGCAAGTACGAGGCGTGGGCTATAGATAGAGTTGTGCGCAGGAGGATGGATGTGCTGGAAATGAGATGTTTGAGGACAATGTGTGGTGTGAGGTGGTTTGATCGAGTGAGTAACGTAAGGGTAAGAGAGATGTGTGGAAATAAAAAGAGCGTGGCTGAGAGAGCAGAAGAGGGTGTTTTGAAATGGTTCGGGCACATGGAGAGAATGAGTGAGGAAAGATTGACCAAGAGAATATATGTGTCGGAGGTGGAGGGAACGAGGAGAAGAGGGAGACCAAATTGGAGGTGGAAAGATGGAGTGAAAAAGATTTTGTGTGATCGGGGCCTGAACATGCAGGAGGGTGAAAGGAGGGCAAGGAATAGAGTGAACTGGAGCGATGTGGTATACCGGGGTTAACGTGCTGTCAGTGGATTGAATCAAGGCATGTGAAGCGTCTGGGGTAAACCATGGAAAGCTGTGTAGGTATGTATATTTGCGTGTGTGGACGTATGTATATACATGTGTATGGGGGTGGGTTGGGCCATTTCTTTCGTCTGTTTCCTTGCGCTACCTCGCAAACGCGGGAGACAGCGACAAAGGAAAAAAAAAAAAAAAATATATATATATATATATATATATATATATATATATATATATATATATATATATATATACATTTATATATATATATATATATATATATATATATATATATATTTTTTTTTTATTATACTTTGTCGCTGTCTCCCGCGTTTGCGAGGTAGCGCAAGGAAACAGACGAAAGAAATGGCCCAACCCCCCCCATACACATGTATATACATACGTCCACACACGCAAATATACATACCTACACAGCTTTCCATGGCTTACCCCAGACGCTTCACATGCCTTGATTCAATCCACTGACAGCACGTCAACCCCGGTATACCACATCGCTCCAATTCACTCTATTCCTTGCCCTCCTTTCACCCTCCTGCATGTTCAGGCCCCGATCACACAAAATCTTTTTCACTCCATCTTTCCACCTCCAATTTGGTCTCCCTCTTCTCCTTGTTCCCTCCACCTCCGACACATATATCCTCTTGGTCAATCTTTCCTCACTCATCCTCTCCATGTGCCCAAAACACTTCAAAACACCCTCTTCTGCTCTCTCAACCACGCTCTTTTTATTTCCACACATCTCTCTTACCCTTACGTTACTCACTCGATCAAACCACCTCACACCACACATTGTCCTCAAACATCTCATTTCCAGCACATCCATCCTCCTGCGCACAACTCTATCCATAGCCCACGCCTCGCAACCATACAACATTGTTGGAACCACTATTCCTTCAAACATACCCATTTTTGCTTTCCGAGATAATGTTCTCGACTTCCACACATTCTTCAAGGCCCCCAGAATTTTCGCCCCCTCCCCCACCCTATGATCCACTTCCGCTTCCATGGTTCCATCCGCTGCCAGATCCACTCCCAGATATCTAAAACACTTCACTTCCTCCAGTTTTTCTCCATTCAAACTCACCTCCCAATTGACTTGACCCTCAACCCTACTGTACCTAATAACCTTGCTCTTATTCACATTTACTCTTAACTTTCTTCTTCCACACACTTTACCAAACTCAGTCACCAGCTTCTGCAGTTTCTCACATGAATCAGCCACCAGCGCTGTATCATCAGCGAACAACAACTGACTCACTTCCCAAGCTCTCTCATCCCCAACAGACTTCATACTTGCCCCTCTTTCCAAAACTCTTGCATTTACCTCCCTAACAACCCCATCCATAAACAAATTAAACAACCATGGAGACATCACACACCCCTGCCGCAAACCTACATTCACTGAGAACCAATCACTTTCCTCTCTTCCTACACGTGCACATGCCTTATATCCTCGATAAAAACTTTTCACTGCTTCTAACAACTTTCCTCCCACACCATATATTCTTAATACCTTCCACAGAGCATCTCTATCAACTCTATCATATGCCTTCTCCAGATCCATAAATGCTACATACAAATCCATTTGCTTTTCTAAGTATTTCTCACATACATTCTTCAAAGCAAACACCTGATCCACACATCCTCTTCCACTTCTGAAACCACACTGCTCTTCCCCAATCTGATGCTCTGTACATGCCTTCACCCTCTCAATCAATACCCTCCCATATAATTTACCAGGAATACTCAACAAACTTACACCTCTGTAATTTGAGCACTCACTCTTATCCCCTTTGCCTTTGTACAATGGCACTATGCACGCATTCCGCCAATCCTCAGGCACCTCACCATGAGTTATACATACATTAAATAACCTTACCAACCAGTCAACAATACAGTCACCCCCTTTTTTAATAAATTCCACTGCAATACCATCCAAACCTGCTGCCTTGCCGGCTTTCATCTTCCGCAAAGCTTTCACTACCTCTTCTCAGTTTACCAAATCATTTTCCCTAACCCTCTCACTTTGCACACCACCTCGACCAAAACACCCTATATCTGCCACTCTATCATCAAACACATTCAACAAACCTTCAAAATACTCACTCCATCTCCTTCTCACATCACCACTACTTGTTATCACCTCCCCATTTGCGCCCTTCACTGAAGTTCCCATTTGCTCCCTTGTCTTACGCACTTTATTTACCTCCTTCCAGAACATCTTTTTATTCTCCCTAAAATTTAATGATACTCTCTCACCCCAACTCTCATTTGCCCTTTTTTTTCACCTCTTGCACCTTTCTCTTGACCTCCTGTCTCTTTCTTTTATACATCTCCCACTCAATTGCATTTTTTCCCTGCAAAAATCGTCCAAATGCCTCTCTCTTCACTTTCACTAATCATCTTACTTCTTCATCCCACCACTCACTACCCTTTCTAATCAACCCACCTCCCACTCTTCTCATGCCACAAGCATCTTTTGCGCAATCCATCACTGATTCCCTAAATACATCCCATTCCTCCCCCACTCCCCTTACTTCCATTGTTCTCACCTTTTTCCATTCTGTACTCAGTCTCTCCTGGTACTTCCTCACACAGGTCTCCTTCTCAAGCTCACTTACTCTCACCACCCTCTTCACCCCAACATTCACTCTTCTTTTCTGAAAACCCATACAAATCTTCACCTTAGCCTCCACAAGATAATGATCAGACATCCCTCCAGTTGCACCTCTCAGCACATTAACATCCAAAAGTCTCTCTTTCGCACGCCTGTCAATTAACACGTAATCCAATAACGCTCTCTGGCCATCTCTCCTACTTACATAAGTATACTTATGTATATCTCGCTTTTTAAACCAGGTATTCCCAATCATCAGTCCTTTTTCAGCACATAAATCTACAAGCTCTTCACCATTTCCATTTACAACACTGAACACCCCATGTATACCAATTATTCCCTCAACTGCCACATTACTCACCTTTGCATTCAAATCACCCATCACTATAACCCGGTCTCGTGCATCAAAACCACTAACACACTCATTCAGCTGCTCCCAAAACACTTGCCTCTCTTGATCTTTCTTCTCATGCCCAGGCGCATATGCACCAATAATCACCCACCTCTCTCCATCAACTTTCAGTTTTACCCATATTAATCGAGAATTTACTTTCTTACACTCTATCACATACTCCCATATATATATATATATATATATATATATATATATATATATATATATATATATATATATATATATATATATATATATAACTGACGACGTCATTACCACGAAAAACATATGGTTAAGCAGACCCATTATGAAATAAGGATGGTTTTGGTCCACCATAGATATATACATAATATCTTGAGAATGGTTCGACCTTCGACGGTACAAGGTGGATGGTTGTGTGACCTGAAATGATTTCTGGAAGTTTGAACAAGTCTGTTGTTGGCCATGTTAACCCATGGCGGGTACCTTCTGAACACATCCAACACAAGACGAAGAACCAGCTAAGCACAACCCAGCGATAAATATATTCCAGGTGAAGAGATTTATGTATTCTAACTTTCAAGACTGCAACACGAGGTCAAGTTATACTTACGTGCGACATAAAGCTGGCTATATATGATGAGGACTGTGACCACTGGAGCAGTAGATGGTAGTGAAACAAACTTACACACATGTGACGCTCCTGCTTCTCTGGTCGATCATTGGGAATAATAACAAGACGTAAGAATTTTCAGTGACGTTTAATTTCAATGTATGGAATCATTTTGTTTTTATTCATGGCTTTTACACAGGAATTTCCCGAGCGATTTGAATAACTCTATTTCTAGGTGGATCAGTTGAAGCTCAGACTGTCTGCCAACAGCTGATCAGGGGACGCTAAGTGCCTGAACTTGTATGTCGTCTTAATATGCACAATGATATATTAATGTTGACGTTGAAATGAAACATTTGAATTAATTAGCGTATTTAGTATTTTTGTATCATTTCTCAAGTATTTTCTATATTTTGTTATATGAGTGTTATGACTGGTAAGAAACAGGGTAGTGAATATTTGCTGACTTTCTTACATTCATCTAAAGGTTCTTTATAACTATCCATAGACGCCTGAATCACAAAATCTGCATGTTTGGCACACACAATTTTCATTTCTTGATAGAATTTCATGGGCATATAAGAAGGTATTGTTGCTTATAGTAATCGTATTTTAACTGGGTATTGTTTTAAATCAGGGTATTTATGACCCAAATCAACGAGTATGACCCAGAATGAGTCGAACTGTAACTATTATCAAAAGGTATTTTGGAGGATATTGACATATAAGTGATGTGGTCTATGAGGGCTGGTAACTGAAAATGTTTTCCTGCACTTCGGAGGCCATTTCCATCATCTTCAGTACACTGCAGGAACTGTAATGTCCGGGTTGGGCATATCATATGCCATAGCGGACCCGGTAATGTTTTTTTTTTTTATTACAGAAATGAACGCCTTATTTTTTTAGCTTTATCTCGAAACAAACTATTGGTAGGTGTGTTCTTTTGTTTCATTGGCGTTATGGTTCATTGTCGTTACAGAAATACCAGAAGAGAATTGGTCTGACTTTTCATTCATATTAAACGATATTTTATAAGGTAATAATGGAATTTTTATTGATATATTTCGGAGAAAAGTTGGTACATTTACTGTAAAGGCGGTATAGACTTAGTGAAGACCTTACCTGTCCTCCCTAGCAGTCAGTTTTTAAGGTTCAGTATTTTAGTTGAGTTAGAATTGTCAGTCCCTCTAATTGATGAGTGCCATGTAAGTGGCATTAGATGTCAACAGACTGTGTATAGTGAACAGACATGGAGACAAATTTTATGCTTATGTATTTCAGCTCTAATTATTTTATATTGGTTAAGGTCAATGTTTTGCATGTACCTTTGCATTTAAAATTTCCATATTTTTCCCCTGATGTGCCTAACACCCACTATTCTTAGAATATTTCATGCTGCTCAGAGCAAAATGATACTGAAATTCGTCCTCAGCAACTGTTACTAGAATTTTACTCTTTGCATACTACAATAATGGTATAAATTGAAATCATACGTAACAAATATGATAATGATGCACAGTTAAAAAGTAGTCATGTTATTATTGCATTGTGTGATGTGATTAAACTGCAGCTACCCCTAGCTGGGGTTTCATTAGCTTGATTGATTGGCTTGATACTGATGTATCGTAGATATGTATATCGGAGTATGTATCCCTTCTTGCATTTGCATGTGAGGAATGGAGGTTATCATGAAATCCTTTCTGGGACTGAAATCTGTTAAATTGTAATTAAAAGGATTTCATTGAGTCATGTATACACTCTGATTTATATCATATGTCAAAGCTTAACATACAAAATATTTATGATATTACATTAACTTGTCCATTCTGTTAATTTCATATGCCTAACCCAGCATATAGGCCATTTCATTATTTACACATATCCCTTCCCTCTTTTTTCCAGGCTTTAACATTATAGAGGTACATTAGGTTATTGTACTCCTGTAATTTGAAACCTTAGCTGGGGTTTCATTAGCTTGATTGATTGGCTTGATACTGATGTATCATAGATATGTGTATCAGAGTATGTATCCCTCTTGCATTTACATGAAGAATGGAGGTTATCATGAAATCTTTTCTGGGACTGAAATCTGTTAAACTGTAATTAAAAGGATTTCATTGAGTCATGTATACACTCTGATTTATATTATATGTCAAACCATAACATACAAAATATTTATGATATTACATTAACTTGTCCATTCTGTTAATTTCATATGCCTAACCCAGCATATATAGGCCATTCCATTATTTACACATATCCCTTCCCTCTTTTTTCCAGGCTTTAACATTATAGAGGTATGTTAGGTTATTGTACTGCTGTAATTTGAAACCTTATTATATACACTAGAGTTTTCTTCAAGAAGACTGAATATGTTGACCAATTTCCAATTACCTCCACCAGACATGCACAGAATTTATCTTTACAGCTTCATGACCGCTGGACTGATATTAGTTGTCAAAATATAAGGTAATAAGGCCATGCTCGTGATTTTGATTATTACTTAATCAAGAATTGATCGGTTGATTAATGTATTTTCTAATGTATCATTGCATAACTAAACCTAAGCAAACAACATCTGCAAAAAGTTGAAGCACACAAAAGTTAAACGTAAATAGTTTAATGTTAGCCACCTAGGAGCTTTGAACACGCATTCCTTGATATACAAATTCTGTATTGGACTGCTTTGTCAGTAAGGCATATACAGATAAGTTAGTGCATATTTAGTTTCTCCAATTGTCAAGGTAACCAAATTCATAGAAAATGAAAAAGCCATCAGAACTAGATTCTGAAATATTTTGCTTTTGGGTAATGATATCATGCTTTTATCATCATTATGTCTCTAGAGTGAATCATTTTTATGAAGTCACACTTCACACATCCAGATGTATTTATGGAATTTGGTGGCACCTTTAGATGAATAATAGTTATTGAGTTTCACTTCTCAGTTTCAAGGCCGTGCACCAAGCTTGGATGGTAGCTGAGGTGGCAGCGCACAGTAAGCTGACAGAGGATTTTTATGTAAGAAGTGAATAGACAGGGGAAAAGGGGAGACCAAGTTGGCATTTGGAAGGATGGAGTGAAAAAGATTTTGAGTGATCAGGGCCTGTAAGGTAGCAAGGGAAAACCATGAAAAGATCTGTATGGCCTAGTGGATGGGGGCTATGGTTTAGGTGAATTGCACATGACATCTAGAGATTGGATGTGAATAAATGCTGCCTTTACTTGTCTGTTCCTGGTGTTACCTTGCATACACAAGGAAATGGTGATCAAGTATGAAATCCAGCAAGGCGACGCGTTTGGTTGGCATTGCAATGGAATTTATTAAACAAGGGGATGACTGTGTTATTGATTGGTTGGTAAGGACAGTGTATGTATGGACCACAGTGAAGTGCCTGAGAATTGGCGGAATGCACGCATAGTGCCATTGTGCAAAGGCTAAGGGGATAAAGGTGAGTGTTCAAACTACAGAGGCATAAGTTTGTTGAGTATTCGTGGGAAATTACATGGGAGGGTATTGATTGAGGGGGTGAAGGCATGTACAGAGCATCATATTGGGGAAGAGCTGTGTGGTTTCAGAAGTGGTAGAGGATGTGTGAATCAGATGTTTGCTTTGAGGAATATATGTGAGAAATACTTAGAAAAACAGATGGATTTGTTTGTAGGATTTATGGATTTGGAGAAGGCATATGATAGGGTTGACAGAGATGCTTTGTGGAAGGTTTCAAGAGTATATGGTGTGGGAGATGAGTTACTTGAAGCAGTGAAAAGTTTTTACCAAGGATGTAAGGCATGTGTACGAGTAGGAAGAGAGAAGAGTGATTAGTTCCCAGTGAATGTCGGTTTGCGTCAGGGGTGTGTGATGTCCCCATGGTTGTTTGATTTGTTTATGGATGGGGTTGTTAGGGAGGTGAATGCAAGAGTTTTGGAGAAAGGGGTGAGTTTGGAGTCTGTTGTGGATAAGGGCTTGGGAAGTGAGGCAGTTGTTGTTCACTGATGATACAGTGGTGGTGGCTGATTTGGGTGAGAAACTGCAGAAGTTGGTGACTGAGTTTGGAAAAGTGTGTGAAAGAAGAAAATGGAGAGTAAATGTGAATAAGAGCAAGGTTATTAGGTTCATTAGGGTTGAGGGACCAGTTAAATTGTCAGTTTGAATGGAGAAAAACTGGAGGAAGTGAAATGTTTTAGATATCTGGGGGTGGACTTATCAGTGGATGGAACCATGGAAATGTAAGTGAGTCACAGGGTGGGGAAGGGAGCCAAGGTTCTGGGAGCGATGAAGAATGTGTGGAAGGAGAATATGTTATCTCAGAGAGCAAAAATGGGTATGTTTGAAGGAATAGTAGTTCCAACAATGTTATATGGTTGTGAGGCGTAGACTATGGAAAGGGTTGTACAGAGGAGGGTGGATGTGTTGGAAATGAGATGTTTGAGGACAATATGTGGTGTGAGGTGGTTTGATTAAGTAATGAACGGGTAAGATAGATGCGTGGTAATAAAAAGAGTGTAGTTGAGGAGCAGAAGAGGGTGTGTTGAAATGGTTTGGACGTATAGAGAGGATGAGTGAGGAAAGATTGACAAAGAGGATGTATTTGTCAGAGGCAGAGAGAGCAAGGAGAAACAGAGGACCATATTGGTGGTGGAATGATAGTGAAAAAGATTTTGAGCAATCGGGACCTGAACATACAGAAGGGTGAGGCATGCAAGGAATAGAGTGAATTGGAATGATGTGGTAAACTGGGGTCGACGTGCTGTCAGTGGACTGAACCTCGGCATGTGAAGCGTCTGGGGTAAACCATGGAAAGGTTTGTAGGGCTTGGATGTGGATAGGGAGCTGTGGTTTCAGTGCATTACACATAACAGCTAGAGAATGAGTGTGAATGGATGTGGCCTTTTTTCTCTTTTCCTGGCACTACCTCGCTGAAGGAGGGTGGGGGATGCTATTTCCTGTGTGGCGGGGTAGCGACAGGAATGGATGAAGGCAAGCAAGTATGAATATGTACATGTCTGTATATGTATATATCTATTTATATACATGTATGTATCCCTGGGGGTAGGGGAAAAAGTAAACTTCCCACGTATTCCCTGCATGTTGTAGAAGGCGACTAAAAGGGGAGGGAGCGGGAGGCTGGAAATCCTCCCCTTCCATTTTCAGTTTTCCTAAAGAAGGAACAGTGAAGGGGGCCAAGTGAGAATATTCCCTCAAAGGCATAGTCCTCTGTTCTTAACGCTACCTCGTTAATGCGGGAAATGGTGAATATGTGTGAAAAAAAAATGTACATTTATGTAAATGTTGATATGTATATGTGCATGTATGGGCATTTATGTATATATGTGTATATGAGTGGATAGGCCATTCTTCATATGTTTCCTGGCACTTCTTCGCTGATGCGGGAAACAGCAGTTAAGTATGATGAAAAAAAAATGATAATAGTAATAGTAATAATAATTTTTTATTCTCTTTGCTGTTTTCCACATCAGCAAGGTAGCACTAGGAAACAAAGAATGGACCATCCACTTATAAACACATTTTTTTATATCATTTATTATACTTAATTGCTGTTTTCTGTGTCAATGAGGTAGCGCAAGGAAACAAATGAAGAATGGCCCATCTACTAATATACGCATATATGTATTTACATAAATGCCCATACATGCACATATACATATACATATCAACATCTACATACACAGATTTATACATATATGCACGTTGGAAAGGATCACAATTTTGCACGTGATCAAGTTATTCCTATGAGTCCACGGGGAAAATGAAACATGAAAAGTTCCCAAGTGCGCTTTCATGTAATAATCACATCATCAGGGGAGACACAAGAGAGAAATATAACAGTCAGTTGATATACATCGAAGAGACGAAGCTAGAACGCCATTTGGTAAACATGTGATTGTCCAAAACATACGAGTGTTCATAAACTTATTTTACAAATTTTATCAACAATAAAGTTATCTAATTTGTAAAGACCATCACTAGTATTAAGATTATAATTCTTTGTGTATTTAATAATAGAAGATTCAATGATATTTCTCTTGGTAATAGAGTTAGAGTTAATAACTGAGATGGCGTTACTCCAGGCAATACAATGATCATAGTTTTTAACGTGATTAAACAAGGCATTTGATTCTTGTCCCGTTCTTATACTATATTTAAGTTGCTTAAGTCTAACAGAAAGATCCTTACCAGTCTGACCAACATAAAATTTATCGCAGTTTCCACAGGGCACTTTATAGATGCATCCAAGAGAATTTTCTGGTGAATTCCTGATTAAGATATTCTTTATAGTATTATTGTTGCTAAAAAAGGCACCATTTACATTAAAGGATTTAAGCAACATGGGAAGCAAAGTGAAAGTATTATTAAAAGGGAGAACTAAAAGGTTCTTGGTGTCAATGGGAGGTTTGGGCTCAACTCTATAAAATGATTTCTTTGCTAACTTAAGGGATTTATCAACGAAAGGTCTAGGGTACTTTAACTTAGATCCAATAGAATATATCTTCTCAAACTCATCATTAGTAAACTCTGGACTGCAAATACGTAATGCCCTAAGGAATATAGATTGAAATGATGATAATTTAACTCTGTCATGTTGAGATGAGTAATAATGGATATATGAGCATACATTGGTGGGTTTTCTGCATATGCTAAACTTAAACTTGTTTCCTTATCTATGGATCATGCATTCTAAAGATGGTAACATACCATTATTTTCATTTTTTACAGTAAATTTGTTGGAAGGTACTAAATTGTTAAGTAAGGGGAGAAATATTTGTAAAGTTTCATTTGTTGGCCAAACACAAAGAACATCATCTACATACCTAAACCAAATTGCATGAGAAGGTAAGATATCCTTTAGTAATTTTGTTTCAAAAAATTCCATATAAAGATTACTTAGTACAGGTGAAAGAGGGTTATCCATTGCCATACCAAATTTTTGAGCATAATAATCTCCATTAAATTGAAATACACAGTCTTTTATACACAATTTTATCAGTTCAATGAAATTAGACTTTGAAACAGGTAAATGAATGTCATCCAAGACATCAAATGAATATTCTAAAAGGTCATCAACTGGAACTTTAGTGAAAAGTGAGGAAACATCAAAGATGACTAGTTTGAAATCAAAATTAACATTGATATTGTTTACTTTGTTGACTAAATCTACATTGTTCATGATATTAGAATTTGATACCTTACCCACTAAAGGGCTTGATAAAGAAACTAACCATTTTGACAGTTTATATGTGATGGAGCCTACTGAACTCACTATAGGTCTTGCTGGAAAATTCTGTTTATGTGTTTTGATATGTCCACACATATGTGGCAATGAAGGGGACAAAGATGACAAGCTTTTGATAAGAGAACTATTACCTTTCAACAACAACTTCATTTCTTTATTGAAATGAGAATTAACTGCTTCTAAAGGATTTTTACTAAGTTTAGAATATGTTGTGTCATCATTTAGAAGATCATTCATTTTAGATAAATAGTTACTTTTGTCTAAAATCACAACAGTGTTAGCCGTATCTGCTTTAGTAATATGTATATCCTTGTCTTTTTTTTAAGATGTTAATAGCTCTTATGAATCTTTTAGGGCAATTAGCTTCCACTGGTTTTGACAAACTGGCATACACTAAACCCTTACAGATATTAATATCATCATTACTTAAATTACTGTATTTTTCTAAATTATAAAAAGACTTTGTGACATCAACACAGCTGGCTTCTCTGTTAGAGCACACCAAACTTAAACCATAGCCTAATGCACACAAGGAATCTTTATCTAGTAGATAAACCATAGCCTAATGCACACAAGGAATCTTTATCTAGTTGTTTATTAGACATGTTTACCGCAAAAGATGGGTTTGTTTATTGGTCCCGTCACTGTTTTCAGTAAGATGGTCCAACTTACGATTTAATGACACTTGTAGCCTATTGCATTCTTTCCTTGATTCATCATAGCAATAGTCCAACATCCGGTTCTTGCAGTGTGTCGGTATTGCCATTTGAAAGTCATGTTTCTTCTCTCTTGAAATGCAAAAAGCCTCCTCCATTTCAAGTTTCTTTAATTCAATGTTTTTCTTTAAAATAATATTTTGAAATTGATCAAATGGTCGACCAGACAATTGCAACAAACGTTGAGGTAGATCAGATCTTGGCATCACTTGTTCATCAAGGCATTTCCTAAGGATTTCAAATCATAACTTAAGTTGGTGAGCCTTGATTAGCGATTTGGAGAAAGCAGTAACAAAAGGAGAAAGTCTAGGACAGCTTGTAGAGAAGTAATAGAAGAGCTGTGTGGAATCCATGTTGGAAAGGATCACAATTTTGCATGTGAATATCTTAATCAGGAATTTTCTGGTGAATTCCTGATTAAGATATTCACGTGCAAAATTGTGATCCTTTCCAACATGGATTCCACATGGCTCTTCTATTACTTCTCTACAAGCTGTCCTGGACTTTCTCCTTTTGTTACTGCTTTCTCCAAATCACTAATCAAGGCTCACCAACTTAAGTTACAATTTGAATTCCTTAGGAAATGCCTCGATGAACAAGTGATGCCAAGATCTGTCCTACCTCAACGTTTGTTGCAGCTGTCTGGTCGACCATTTGACCAATTTCAAAATATTATTTTAAAGAAAAACATTGAATTAAAGAAACTTGAAATGGAGGAGGCTTTTTGCATTTCAAGAGAGAAGAAACATGCCTTTCAAATGGCAATACCAACACACTGGAAGAACCAGATGTTGGACTATTGCTATGATGAATTAAGGGAAGAATGCAATAGGCTACAAGTGTCACTGAATCGTAAGTTGGACCATCTTATTGAAAACAGCGACTGGACCAAGAACACAAATCCATCTTTTGTGGTAAACATGTCTAATAAACAACTAGATAAAGATTCCTTGTGTGCATTAGGCTATGGTTTAAGTTTGGTGTGCTCTATCAGAGAAGCCAGCTGTGTTGATGTCACAAAGTCTTTTTGTAATTTAGAAAAATACAGCAATTTAAGTAATGATGATATTAATATCTGTAAGGGTTTAGTGTATGCCAGTTTGTCAAAACCAGTGGAAGCTAATTGCCCTAAAAGATTCATAAGAGCTATTAACATCTTAAAAAAAAGACAAGGATATACATATTACTAAAGCAGATACGGCTAACACTGTTGTGATTTTAGACAAAAGTAACTATTTATCTAAAATGAATGATCTTCTAAATGATGACACAACATATTCTAAACTTGGTAAAAATCCCTTAGAAGCAGTTAATTCTCATTTCAATAAAGAAATGAAGTTGTTGTTGAAAGGTAATAGTTCTCTTATCAAAAGTTTGTCATCTTTGTCCCCTTCATTGCCATATATGTAATGACATATCAAAACACATAAACAGAATTTTCCAGCAAGACCTATAGTGAGTTCAGTAGGCTCCATCACATATAAATTGTCAAAATGGTTAGTTTTTTATTAAGCCCTTTAGTGGGTAAGGTATCAAATTCTAATATCATGAACAATGTAGATTTAGTCAACAAGCTAAACAATATCAATGTTAATTTTGATTTCAAGCTAGTCAGCTTTGATGTTTCCTCACTTTTCACTAAAGTTCCAGTTGATGACCTTTTAGAATATTTATTTGATGTCTTGGATGATATTCATTTACCTGTTTCAAAGTCTAATTTCATTGAACTGATAAAATTGTGTATAAAAGACTGTGTATTTCAATTTAATGGAGAATATTATGCTCAAAAATTTGGTATGGCAATGGGTAACCCTCTTTCACCTGTAGTAAGTAATCTTTATTTGGCATTTTTTGAAACAAAATTATTAATGGATATCTTACCTTCTAATGCAATTTGGTTTAGGTATGTAGATGATGTTCTTTGTGTTTGGCCAACAAAAGAAAATTTACAAATATTTCTCCCCTTACTTAACAATTTAGTACTTCCATCAAATTTACTGTAGAAAATGAAAATAATGGTAAGTTACCATCTTTAGATTGCATGATCCATAGATAACGAAACAAGTTTAAGTTTAGCATATGCAGAAAACCCACCAATGTATGCTCATATATCCATTATTACTCATCTCAACATGACAGAGTTAAATTATCATCATTTCAATCTATATTCCTTAGGGCATTACGTATTTGCAGTCCAGAGTTTAATGATGATGAGTTTGAGAAGATATATTCTATTGGATCTAAGTTAAAGTACCCTAGATCTTTCATTGATAAATCCCTTAAGTTAGCAAAGAAATCATTTTATAGAGTTGAGCCCAAACCTCCCATTGACACCAAGAATCTTTTAGTTCTCCCTTTTAATAATGATTTCACTTTGCTTCCCATGTTGCTTAAAGCCTTTAATGTAAATGGTGCCTTTTTTAGCAACAATAATACTATAAAGAATATCTTAATCAGGAATTCACCAGAAAATTCTCTTGGATTCATCTATAAAGTGCCTTGTGGAAACTGTGATAAATTTTATGTTGGTCAGACTGGTAAGGATCTTTCTGTTAGACTTAAGCAACATAAATACAGTATAAGAATGGGACAAGAATCAAATGCCTTGTTTAATCATGTTAAAAACTATGATCATTGTATTGACTGGAGTAACGCCATCTCAGTTATTAACTCTAACTCTATTACCAAGAGAAATATCATTGAATCTTCAATTACTAAATACACAAAGAATTATAATCTTAATACTAGTGATGGTCTATACAAATTAGATAACTTTATTGTTGATAAAATTTGTAAAATGATAAGTTTATGAACACTCGTTGTATGTTTTGGACAATCACATGTTAATAACGCCATCTCAGTTATTAACTCTAACTCTATTACCAAGAGAAATATCATTGAATCTTCAATTACTAAATACACAAAGAATTATAATCTTAATACTAGTGATGGTCTATACAAATTAGATAACTTTATTGTTGATAAAATTTGTAAAATGATAAGTTTATGAACACTCGTTGTATGTTTTGGACAATCACATGTTTACCAAATGGCGTCCTAGCTTCGTCTCTTTGATGTATATCAACTGACTGTTATATTTCTCTCTTGTGTCTCCCCTGATGATGTGATTATTACACAAAAGTGCACTTGGGAACTTTTCGTGTTTCATTTTCCCCGTGGACTCATAGGAATATACACATGTACATATTCATACTTGCTTACCTTCATCCATTCATGTCTCTACCCCGCCACACAGGAAATAGCGTTGGTACCTCCCAAGTCAGCATGGCAGCGCCAGGAAAACAGACAGAAAAGGCTAAATTCTTTCATGCTTAGTCTCTAGCTGTCATATGTAATGCACTGAAACAGTTCCCTATCCACATCCAGGCCCCACAGACCTTTCCATGGTTTACCCCAGACGCTTCACATGCCCTGGTTTAGTCCATTGACAGCAGGTCTACCCTGGTATACCACATTGTTCCAGTTCACTCTATTCCTTGCATGCCTCCAGACACCCTCCTGTATGTTCAGGCCCCGACCACTCAAGATTTTTTTCACTCAGCCCATACACACACATATGCATACATATACAATACATATCAAGTATGCACAGTTTGTAATGGATGGGAAGGCCTGGAAAGTGAGTCAGATATTGTTTGCTGATGATACAGCAATGGTGAAACTGCAGAAGTTGGTGGCTGAGTCTTGAAGACTGTGTGAACAGAAGAAATTGGGAGTAAATGTGAGTGAAAGCAAGGACATTAGGTGTAGCAGGGTTGAGGAACAGGTTAGCTGGGGGGGATGTGAGTTTGAATGGAGAAAAATTGGAAGAAGTGAAGTGTTTTAGATACCTGGAAAGGGACAAGGCAATGATTACAGCCATGGAGGCAGAAATGAGTCAAAGGATGATTGAGGGGATGAAAGTTCTGGGAACATCGAAGAATATGTGGAAAGAAAGATTGTTTTGTAGAAGGGGAAAAATGGATATGTTTGAAGGTACAGTAGTTTCCACAGTTTTATATGGGTGCAAGGCCTGGGCTATAGATGATTTTGTGTGGAGGGTGGAGATATTGGAATGAAATGTTTGATGATAGTGTGTGGTGGAAGGTTGGTTAGATCAAGGGGGTAATGAAAGGGTAAGAGAGAGGTGTGGTAATGAAAAGGGTATGGTGGAAAAAGCTAAAAAGGGTATGCTGAAACGGTTTGGACATATGGAGAGAATGAGTAAGGAAAGGTTGATAAAGAAGATATGTATGTCAGAAGTAGAGGGAACACAAACAAGATGATGCCAAATTAGAGATTGAAGGGTGAATGAAAAAGATTTTCAGTGATCGGGGTCTGAATATGCAGGAGGGTGAAAGGTGTGCATGGGGTAGAGTGAATTGGAACAATATACGTATACGAGGGTTGACATGCTGTCAGTGTACTGAACCAGGGCATGTGAAGTAGCTGGAGTAAACCATTGAAAGGTCTGTGGGGCCAGGTTGTGAATAGGGATCTGGGGTTTTGGTGCATAGCACGTGACAGCTAGAGAATGGATGTGAGTGAATGTGGCCTTTTTTCATCTGCTCCTGGCACTACCTTGCAAATGCAGGAAATGGCAGTGAAGTGTGAAAAGAAATATATAAATATTTATTATACATAATCGCTGTTTCCTGTGTCAGTGAGGTAGTGCTAGGAAACAGACGTAGAATGGCCCATCCACTCATACACACATACATGTACATAAATATCCACTTATGCACATTTCTTTTCTTTTTCTTTCATACTATTTGCCATTTCCTGCATTAGCACGGTGGCGTGAAGAACAGAGGACTGGGCCTTTGAGGGAATATCCTCACCTGGCCCCCTTCTCTGTTCCTTCTTTTGAAAAAGAAAAAAAAAACGAGAGGGGAGGATTTCCAGCCACCCGCTCCCTCCCCTTTTAGCCGCTTTCTATGACACGCAGGGAACGCAGGGAGTACGTGGGAAGTATTCTTTCACCCCTATCCCCAGGGAAATGTTCACAAACATATAAATTAATAAAAACCATACCTGTATGCATCTTGAAAATAAATGTTAGCTTCATATGTTTTAAAGCATATGCACCAATTCCATTAGCTTCACATGTTTTAAACCATATGCACCAATTTCATTATACTAATTTTGAGTTAATAAGAAGTAATATCTGCAAGCTCTGCCTTGGGTGGTTTTAAATATAAACTGAACATATACATGGGCTGCTGTACATTGAAATAGTATTTGAAGTAAGTATGCTGTGCTTCAACGCCTCTTTTGTAATACAACTCCCGAGCCTTATAGTGGCATTCTGTTGTAACAAGTGCAATTCCTTCAAGGCAATGATCTGTGCAAAATTGGATGACCTCATCTAAAAGCGTCATGGCAATTCCACGACACCTGTAGGCTATCTTTACTGCCATATGATGCAACCAAGCCTTTAAACCTCTGTGTAAAGATTTGGTGATGGCAACTGTTTGTACAATATGCCTTCTTCTTCCCTCCAGGTCTGGACCTCTGGCATCAAGATCTTTTTCAGTCAGGAATTCATACTCTATCTTTTTTGTCTTATTTACCACTGCATTGATTTCATTTGCCTCACTAACTTCCAGCACTTCAGTTACCCAGACTCCTCAGCAAGGTTCTTGAATGTATATTTGTGATATATTGTTCAATTCTTCATAGATCTCCATATATATATTTTTATTATTATTATTATTTTGCTTTGTTGCTGTCTCCCGCGTTTGCGAGGTAGCGCAAGGAAACAGACGAAAGAAATGGCCCAACCCACCCCCATACACATGTATATACACACACGTCCACACACGCAAATATACATACCTATACATCTCAATGTACACATATATATACACACACAGACACATACATATATACCCATGCACACAATTCACACTGTCTGCCTTTATTCATTCCCATCACCACCTCGCCACACATGGAATACCATCCCCCTCCCCCCTCATGTGTGCGTGGTAGCGCTAGGAAAAGACAACAAAGGCCTCATTCGTTCACATTCAGTCTCTAGCTGTCATGCAATAATGCCCGAAACCACAGCTCCCTTTCCACATCCAGGCCCCACACAGCTTTCCATGGTTTACCCCAGACGCTTCACATGCCCTGATTCAAAACACTAACAGCACGTCAACCCCGGTATACCACATCGATCCAGTTCACTCTATTCCTTGCCCGCCTTTCACCCTCCTGCATGTTCAGGCCCCGATCACTCAAAATCTTTTTCACTCCATCTTTCCACATCCAATTTGGTCTCCCACTTCTCCTCGTTCCCTCCACCTCCGACACATATATCCTCTTGGTCAATCTTTCCTCACTCATTCTCTCCATGTGCCCAAACCATTTCAAAACACCCTCTTCTGCTCTCTCAACCACGCTCTTTTTATTTCCACATATCTCTCTTACCCTTACATTACTTGCTCGATCAAACCACCTCACACCACACATTGTCCTCAAACATCTCATTTCCAGCACATCCACCCTCCTGCGCACAACTCTATCCATAGCCCACACCTCGCAAGCATACAACATTGTTGGAACCACTATTCCTTCAAACATACCCATTTTTGCTTTCCAAGATAATGTTCTCGACTTCCACACATTCTTCAAGGCTCCCAGGATTTTCGCCCCCTCCCCCACCCTATGATTCACTTCTGCTTCCATGGTTCCATCCGCTGCCAGATCCACTCCCAGATATCTAAAACACTTTACTTCCTCCAATTTCTCTGTACTGTACCTAATAACCTTGCTCTTATTCACATTTACTCTTAACTTTCTTTTTTCACACACTTTACCAAACTCAGTCACCAGCTTCTGCAGTTTCTCACATGAATCAGCCACCAGCACTGTATCATCAGCGAACAAGAACTGACTCACTTCCCAAGCTCTCTCATCCACAACAGACTTCGTTTTTGCCCCTCTTTCCAAAACTCTTGCATTCACCTCCTTAACAACCCCATCCATAAACAAATTAAACAACCATGGAGACATCACACACCCCTGCCGCAAACCTACATTCACTGAGAACCAATCACTTTCCTCTCTTCCTACACGTACACATGCCTTACATCCTCGATAAAAATTTTCGCTGCTTCTAACAACTTACCACCCACACCATATATTCTTAATACCTTCCACAGAGCATCTCTATCAACTCTATCATATGCCTTCTCCAGATCCATAAATGCTACATACAAATCCATTTGCTTTTCTAAGTATTTCTCACATACATTCTTCAAAGCAAACACCTGATCCACACATCCTCTACCACTTCTGAAACCACACTGCTCTTCCCCAATCTGATGCTCTGTACATGCCTTCACCCTCTCAATCAATACCCTCCCATATAATTTATATATATATATATATATATATATATATATATATATATATATATATATATATATATATACTGGTAGCGCTAGGAAAAGACAACAAAGGCCTCATTCGTTCACATTCAGTCTCTAGCTGTCATGCAATAATGCCCGAAACCACAGCTCCCTTTCCACATCCAGGCCCCACACAGCTTTCCATGGTTTACCCCAGACGCTTCACATGCCCTGATTCAAAACACTGACAGCACGTCAACCCCGGTATACCACATCGATCCAATTCACTCTATTCCTTGCCCGCCTTTCACCCTCCTGCATGTTCAGGCCCCGATCACTCAAAATCTTTTTCACTCCATCTTTCCACCTCCAATTTGGTCTCCCACTTCTCCTCGTTCCCTCCACCTCTGACACATATATCCTCTTGGTCAATCTTTCCTCACTCATTCTCTCCATGTGCCCAAACCATTTCAAAATACCCTCTTCTGCTCTCTCAACCACACTCTTTTTATTTCCACACATCTCTCTTACCCTTACGTTACATACTTGATCAAACCACCTCACACCACACATTGTCCTCAAACATCTCATTTCCAGCACATCCACCCTCCTGCGCACAACTCTATCCATAGCCCACGCCTCGCAACCATACAACATTGTTGGAACCACTATTCCCTCAAACATACCCATTTTTGCTTTCCGAGATAATGTTCTCGACTTCCACACATTCTTCAAGGCTCCCAGAATTATCGCCCCCTCCCCCCACCCTATGACTCACTTCTGCTTCCATGGTTCCATCCGCTGCCAGGTCCACTCCCAGATATCTAAAACACTTTACTTCCTCCAGGTTTTCTATATTATTTTTTTATTATCTGTCTCCCTTGCTAGCAAGGCAGCGCAAGGAAACAGACAAAAGAACGGCCCAACCCACCCACACACACGTCTACACATACATGCCCACACACGCACACATACACACCTACACACTTCAACGCACTTATACATACACACACACAGACATACACATATATACACATGTACACATTCACACCTGCCACCGTCATCCATTCCCACTGCCACCCCACCACACACGAAACGGCACCCCCCTCCCCCCCGAGCGCACGTGAGGCAGCACCAGGAAAAGACGACAAAGGCCACATCTGTTCACACCCAGTCTCCAGCTGTCATGCAATGCACATATACATAATTATATATAACGTATACATACATATACATGCACATACACAGACATTTCATACATACACATGCACATATTCATACTTGCTTCACTTCATCTATTCCTCTCGCTACCCCGCCCCACAGGAAAACAGCATCACTATCCTCTGCTCCAGCGAGGTAGTGCTAGGAATACAGACAAAAAGGCCCCATTCATTCACACTTGGTCTCTAGCTGTCAAGTGTAATGCACTGAAACCACAGCTCACTATCCACATCCAGGCCCCACATACCTTTCCCTGGTTTACCATGAGTGGATGGGCCATTCTTTGTATGTTTCCAAGTGCTACCTTGCTGACGTAGGAAACAGCGATTAAGTATAAAAATATTATCTATTGTTTATTATACTTAATCACCATCTCCTTTGTTAGAGATATAGTGCAAGGAAACAGATGAGGAATGGCCCAACTGACCCACATACACACATATATATATATATATATATATATATATATATATATATATATATATATATATATATGTATATATATATATATATATATTTTTTTTTTTTTTTTTTTTGCTTTGTCGCTGTCTCCCGCGTTTGCGAGGTAGCACAAGGAAACAAACGAAAGAAATGGCCCAACCCACCCCCATACACATGTATATACATACGTCCACACACGCAAATATACATACCTACACAGCTTTCCATGGTTTACCCCAGACGCTTCACATGCCCTGATTCAATCCACTGACAGCACGTCAACCCCGGTATACCACATCACTCCAATTCACTCTATTCCTTGCCCTCCTTTCACCCTCCTGCATGTTCAGGCCCCGATCACACAAAATCTTTTTCACTCCATCTTTCCACCTCCAATTTGGTCTCCCTCTTCTCCTCGTTCCCTCCACCTCCGACACATATATCCTCTTGGTCAATCTTTCCTCACTCATTCTCTCCATGTGCCCAAACCATTTCAAAACACCCTCTTCTGCTCTCTCAACCACGCTCTTTTTATTTCCACACATCTCTCTTACCCTTACGTTACTTACTCGATCAAACCACCTCACACCACACATTGTCCTCTAGCATCTCATTTCCAGCACATCCATCCTCCTGCGCACAACTCTATCCATAGCCCACGCCTCGCAACCATACAACATTGTTGGAACCACTATTCCTTCAAACATACCCATTTTTGCTTTCCGAGATAATGTTCTCGACTTCCACACATTCTTCAAGGCTCCCAGAATTTTCGCCCCCTCCCTCACCCTATGATCCACTTCCGCTTCCATGGTTCCATCCGCTGCCAGATCCACTCCCAGATATCTAAAACACTTCACTTCCTCCAGTTTTTCTCCATTCAAACTCACCTCCCAATTGACTTGACCCTCAACCCTACTGTACCTAATAACCTTGCTCTTATTCACATTTACTCTTAACTTTCTTCTTTCACACACTTTACCAAACTCAGTCACCAGCTTCTGCAGTTTCTCACATGAATCAGCCATCAGCGCTGTATCATCAGCGAACAACAACTGACTCACTTCCCAAGCTCTCTCATCCCCAACCGACTTCATACTTGCCCCTCTTTCCAAAACTCTTGCATTCACCTCCCTAACAACCCCATCCATAAACAAATTAAACAACCATGGAGACATCACACACCCCTGCCGCAAACCTACATTCACTGAGAACCAATCACTTTCCTCTCTTCCTACACGTACACATGCCTTACATCCTCGATAAAAACTTTTCACTGCTTCTAACAACTTGCCTCCCACACCATATATTCTTAATAACTTCCACAGAGCATCTCTATCAACTCTATCATATGCCTTCTCCAGATCCATAAATGCTACATACAAATCCATTTGCTTTTCTAAGTATTTCTCACATACATTCTTCAAAGCAAACACCTGATCCACACATCCTCTACCACCTCTGAAACCACACTGCTCTTCCCCAATCTGATGCTCTGTACATGCCTTCACCCTCTCAATCAATACCCTCCCATATAATTTACCAGGAATACTCAACAAACCTCTGTAATTTGAGCACTCACTCTTATCCCCTTTGCCTTTGTACAATGGCACTATGCACGCATTCCGCCAATCCTCAGGCACCTCACCGTGAGTCATACATACATTAAATAACCTTACCAACCAGTCAACAATACAGTCACCCCCTTTTTTAATAAATTCCACTGCAATACCATCCAAACCTGCTGCCTTGCCGGCTCTCATCTTCCGCATAGCTTTTACTACCTCTTCTCTGTTTACCAAATCATTTTCCCTAACCCTCTCACTTTGCACACCACCTCGACCAAAACACCCTATATCTGCCACTCTATCATCAAACACATTCAACAAACCTTCAAAATACTCACTCCATCTCCTTCTCACATCACCACTACTTGTTATCACCTCCCCATTTGCGCCCTTCACTGAAGTTCCCATTTGCTCCCTTGTCTTACGCACTTCATTTACCTCCTTCCAGAACATCTTTTTATTCTCCCTAAAATTTAATGATACTCTCTCACCCAACTCTCATTTGCCCTTTTTTTCACCTCTTGCACCTTTCTCTTGACCTCCTGTCTCTTTCTTTTATACGTCTCCCACTCAATTGCATTTTTTCCCTGCAAAAATCGTCCAAATGCCTCTCTCTTCTCTTTCACTAATACTCTTACTTCTTCATCCCACCACTCACTACCCTTTCTAATCAACCCACCTCCCACTCTTCTCATGCCACAAGCATCTTTTGTGCAATCCATCACTGATTCCCTAAATACATCCCATTCCTCCCCCACTCCCCTTACTTCCATTGTTCTCACCTTTTTCCATTCTGTACTCAGTCTCTCCTGGTACTTCCTCACACAAGTCTCCTTCCCAAGCTCACTTGCTCTCACCACCCTCTTCACCCCAACATTCACTCTTTTTTTCTGAAACCCCTACAAATCTTCACCTTAGCCTCCACAAGATAATGATCAGACATCCCTCCAGTTGCACCTCTCAGCACATTAACATCCAAAAGTCTCTCTTTCGCGTGCCTGTCAATTAACACGTAATCCAATAACGCTCTCTGGCCATCTCTCCTACTTACATAAGTATACTTATGTATATCTCGCTTTTTAAACCAGGTATTCCCAATCATCAGTCCTTTTTCAGCACATAAATCTACAAGCTCTTCACCATTTCCATTTACAACACTGAACACCCCATGTATACCAATTATTCCCTCAACTGCCACATTACTCACCTTTGCATTCAAATCACCCATCACTATAACCCGGTCTCGTGCATCAAAACCATTAACACACTCATTTAGCTGCTCCCAAAACACTTGCCTCTCATGATCTTTCTTCTCATGCCCAGGTGCATATATATATATATATATATATATATATATATATATATATATATATATCTATATATATATATATATATATATATATATATATATATATATATATATATATATTATCCCTGGGGATAGGGGAGAAAGAATACTTCCCACGTATTCCCTGCGTGTCGTAGAAGGCGACTAAAAGGGAAGGGAGCGGGGGGGCTGGAAATCCTCCCCTCTCGTTTTTAATTTTCTGAAAGAAGGAACAGAGAAGGGGGCCAAGTGAGGATATTCCCTCAAAGGCTCAGTCCTCTGTTCTTAACGCTACCTTGCTAACGTGGGAAATGGCGAATAGTAAGAAATATATATATATATATATATATATATATATATATATATATACATAAATTCCCACACTTGCACATATACATACATATACATTTCAACGTATACATACATATACATACACAGATTTTTCTTTTCTTTTTTTCTTTCATACTATTCGCCATTTCCCGCGTTAGCGAGGTAGCATTAAGAGCAGGGGACTGGGCCTTTGAGGCAATATCCTCACCTGGCCCCCTTCTATGTTCCTTCTTTTGGAATAGGGGATAGGGGAGAAAGAATACTTCTCGCGCATTCCTCATGTGTCGTAGAAGGTGACTAAAGGGGACGGGAGCGGGGAGCTAGAAACCCTCCCCTCCTTGTATTTTAACTTTCTAAAAGGGGAAACAGAAGAAGGAGTCACGCGGGGACTACTCATCCTCCTCGAAGGCTCAGATTGGGGTGTCTAAATATGAGTGGATGTAACCAAGATGAGAAAAAAGGAGAGATAGGTAGTATGTTTGAGGAAAGGAACCTGGATGTTTTGGCTCTGAGTGAAACGAAGCTCAAGGGTAAAGGGGAAGAGTGGTTTGGGAATGTCTTGGGAGTAAAGTCAGGGGTTAGTGAGAGGACAAGAGCAAGGGAAGGAGTAGCACTACTCCTGAAACAGGAGTGGTGGGAGTATGTGATAGAGTGTAAGAAAGTAAACTCTAGATTGATATGGGTAAAACTGAAAGTTGATGGAGAGAGATGGGTGATTATTGGTGCATATGCACCTGGGAATGAGAAAAAAGATCATGAGAGACAAGTGTTTTGGGAGCAGCTGAATGAGTGTGTTAGTGGTTTTGATGCACAAGACCGTGTTATAGTGATGGGTGATTTGAATGGAAAGGTGAGTAATGTGGCAGTTGAGGGAATAATTGGTATACATGGGGTGTTCAGTGTTGTAAATGGAAATGGTGAAGATCTTGTAGATTTATGTGCTGAAAAAGGACTGATGATTGGGAATACCTGGTTTAAAAAGAGAGATATACATAAGTATACATATGTAAGCAGGAGAGATGGCCAGAGAGAGTTATTGGATTACTTGTTAATTGATAGGAGCGCGAAAGAGAAATTTTTGGATGTTAATGTGCTTAAAGGTGCAACTGTAGGGATGTCTGATCATTATCTTGTGGAGGCAAAGGTGAATATTTGTAGAGGTTTTCAGAAAAGAAGAGAGAATGTTGGGGTGAAGAGAGTGGTGAGAGTAAGTGAGCTTGGGAAGGAGACTTGTGTGAGGAACTACCAGGAGAGACTGAATACAGAATGAAAAAAGGTGAGAACAAAGGAGGTAAGGGGAGTGGGAGCGGAATGGGATGTATTTAGGGAAGCAGTGATGGCTTGCGCAAAAGATGCTTGTGGCATGTGAAGCATGGGAGGTGGGCAGATTAGAAAGCGTAGTGAGTGGTGGGATGAAGAAGTAAGATTATTAGTGAAAGAGAAGAGATAGGCATTTTGACGATTTTTGCAGGGAAATAATGCAAATGAGTGGGAGATGTATAAAAGAAAGAGGCAGGAGGTCAAGAGAAAGGTGCAAGAGGTGAAAAAGAGGGCAAATGAGAGTTGGGGTGAGAGAGTATCATTAAATTTTAGGGAGAATAAAAAGATGCTTGTGCCATGAGAAGAGTGGGAGGTGGGTTGATTAGAAAGGGTAGTGAGTGGTGGGATGAAGAAGTAAGAGTATTAGTGAAAGAGAAGAGAGAGGCATTTGGATGATTTTTGCAGGGAAAAAAATGCAATTGAGTGGGAGATGTATAAAAGAAAGAGACAGGAGGTCAAGAGAAAGGTGCAAGAGGTGAAAAAAAGGGCAAATGAGAGTTGGGGTGAGAGAGTATCATTAAATTTTAGGGAGAATAAAAAGATGTTCTGGAAGGAGGTAAATAAAGTGCGTAAGACAAGGGAGCAAATGGGAACTTCAGTGAAGGGCGCAAATGGGGAGGTGATAACAAGTAGTGGTGATGTGAGAAGGAGATGGAGTGAATATTTTGAAGGTTTGTTGAATGTGTTTGATGATAGAGTGGCAGATATAGGGTGTTTTGGTCGAGGTGGTGTGCAAAGTGAGAGGGTTAGGGAAAATGATTTGGTAAACAGAGAAGAGGTAGTGAAAGCTTTGCGGAAGATGAAAGCCGGCAAGGCAGCAGGTTTGGATGGTATTGCAGTGGAATTTATTAAAAAAGGGGGTGACTGTATTGTTGACTGGTTGGTAAGGTTATTTAATGTATGTATGACTCATGGTGAGGTGCCTGAGGATTGGCGGAATGCGTGCATAGTGCCATTGTACAAAGGCAAAGGGGATAAGAGTGAGTGCTCAAATTACAGAGGTATAAGTTTGTTGAGTATTCCTGGTAAATTATATGGGAGGGTGTTGATTGAGAGGGTGAAGGCATGTACAGAGCATCAGATTGGGGAAAAGCAGTGTGGTTTCAGAAGTGGTAGAGGATGTGTGGATCAGGTGTTTGCTTTGAAGAATGTATGTGAGAAATACTTAGAAAAGCAAATGGATTTGTATGTAGCATTTATGGATCTGGAGAAGGCATATGATAGAGTTGATAGAGATGCTCTGTGGAAGGTATTAAGAATATATGGTGTGGGAAGAAAGTTGTTAGAAGCAGTGAAAAGTTTTTATCGAGGATGTAAGGCATGTGTACGTGTAGGAAGAGAGGAAAGTGATTGGTTCTCAGTGAATGTAGGTTTGCGGCAGGGGTGTGTGATGTCTCCATGGTTGTTTAATTTGTTTATGGATGGGGTTGTTAGGGAGGTGAATGCAAGAGTTTTGGAAAGAGGGGCAAGTATGAAGTCTGTTGGGGATGAGAGAGCTTGGGAAGTGAGTCAGTTGTTGTTCGCTGATGATACAGCGCTGGTGGCTGATTCATGTGAGAAACTGCAGAAGCTGGTGACTGAGTTTGATAAAGTGTGTGGAAGAAGAAAGTTAAGAGTAAATGTGAATAAGAGCAAGGTTATTAGGTACAGTAGGGTTGAGGGTCAAGTCAATTGGGAGGTGAGTTTGAATGGAGAAAAACTGGAGGAAGTGAAGTGTTTTAGATATCTGGGAGTGGATCTGGCAGCGGATGGAACCATGGAAGCGGAAGTGGATCATAGGGTGGGGGAGGGGGCGAAAATTCTGGGGGCCTTGAAGAATGTGTGGAAGTCGAGAACATTATCTCGGAAAGCAAAAATGGGTATGTTTGAAGGAATAGTGGTTCCAACAATGTTGTATGGTTGCGAGGCGTGGGCTATGGATAGAGTTGTGCGCAGGAGGATGGATGTGCTGGAAATGAGATGTTTGAGGACAATATGTGGTGTGAGGTGGTTTGATCGAGTGAGTAACGTAAGGGTAAGAGAGATGTGTGGAAATAAAAAGAGCGTGGTTGAGAGAGCAGAAGAGGGTGTTTTGAAGTGGTTTGGGCACATGGAGAGAATGAGTGTGGAAAGATTGACCAAGAGGATATATGTGTCGGAGGTGGAGGGAACGAGGAGAAGAGGGAGACCAAATTGGAGGTGGAAAGATGGAGTGAAAAAGATTTTGTGTGATCGGGGCCTGAATATGCAGGAGGGTGAAAGGAGGGCAAGGAATAGAGTGAATTGGAGCGATGTGGTATACCGGGGTTGACGTGCTGTCAGTGGATTGAATCAAGGCATGTGAAGCGTCTGGTGTAAACCATGGAAAGCTGTGTAGGTATGTATATATGCGTGTGTGGATGTGTATGTATATACATGTGTATAGGGGGGGGTTGGGCCATTTCTTTCGTTTGTTTCCTTGCGCTACCTCGCAAACGCGGGAGACAGCGACAAAGTATAATAAATAAATATAAATATAAAAAGATGTTTTGGAAGGAGGTAAATAAAGTGCGTAAGACAAGGGAGCAAATTGGAACTTCAGTGAAGGGGGTTAATGGGGAGGTGAAAACAAGTAGTGGTGATGTGAGAAGGAGATGGAGTTAGTATTTTGAAGGTTCGTTGAATGTGTTTGATGATAGAGTGGCAGATATAGGGTGTTTTGGTTAAGGTGGTGTGCAAAGTGAGAGGGTTAGGGAAAATGATTTGGTAAACAGAGAAGAGGTAGTAAAAGCTTTGTGGAAGATGAAAACCGGCAAGGCAGTGGGTTTGGATGGTATTGCAGTGGAATTTATGAAAAAAGGGGGTGACTGTATTGTTAACTGGTTGGTAAGGTTATTTAATGTATGTATGATTCATGGTGAGGTGCCTGAGGATTGGCAGAATGCTTGCATAGAGCCATTGTACAAAGGCAAAGGGGATAAGAGTGAGTGCTC
Source organism: Panulirus ornatus (assembly GCF_036320965.1). NCBI lineage: Eukaryota > Metazoa > Arthropoda > Malacostraca > Decapoda > Palinuridae > Panulirus > Panulirus ornatus. Next base: position 13,144,093 of record NC_092280.1, read on the forward strand.
AAATTACAGAGGTATAAGTTTGTTGAGTACTCCTGATAAATTACATGGGAGGATATTGATTGAGAGGGTGAAGGCATGTACAGAGCATCAGATTGGGGAAGAGCAGTGTGGTTTCATAAGTGGTAGAGGATGTGTGGATCAGGTGTTTTCTTTGAGGAGTGTATGTGAGAAATACTTTGAAAAGCAAATGGATTAGTATGTAGCATTTATGGATCTGGAGAAGGCATATGATAGAGTTGATAGAGATGCTCTGTGGAAGGTATTAAGAATATATGGTGTGGGAGGCAAGTTGTTAGGAGCAGTGAAAAGTTTTTATCGAGGATGTAAGGCATGTGTACGTGTAGGAAGAGAGGAAAGTGATTGGTTCTCAGTGAATGTAGGTTTGCGGCAGGGGTGTGTGATGTCTCCATGGTTGTTTAATTTGTTTATGGATGGGGTTGTTAGGGAGGTGAATGCAAGAGTTTTGGAAAGAGGGGCAACTATGCAGTCTGTTGTGGATGAGAGAGCTTGGGAAGTGAGTCAGTTGTTGTTCGCTGATGATACAGCGCTGGTGGCTGATTCATGTGAGAAACTGCAGAAGTTAGTGACTGAGTTTAGTAAAGTGTGTGAAAGAAGAAAGTTGAGAGTAAATGTGAATAAGAGTAAGGTTATTAGGTACAGTTAGGGTTGAGGGTCAAGTCAATTGGGAGGTAAGTTTAAATGGAGAAAAACTGGAGGAAGTGAAGTGTTTTAGATATCTGGGAGTGGATTTGGCAGCGGATGGAACCATGGAAGTGAATCATAGGTTGGGGGAGGGGATGGAAATTCTGGGAGCCTTGAAGAATGTGTGGAAGTCGAAAACATTATCTCGAAAAGCAAACATGGGTATGTTTGAAGGAATAGTGGTTCCAACAATGTTGTATGGTTGCGAGGCGTGGGCTATGGATAGAGTTGTGCGCAAGAGGGTGGATGTGCTGGAAATGAGATGTTTGAGGACACTGAGTGGTGTGAGGTGGTTTGATCGAGTAAGTAATAGTAGGGTAAGAGAGATGTGTGGTAATAGGAAGAGTGTGGTTGAGAGAGGAGAGGAGGGTGTTTTGAAATGGTTTGGTCACATGAAGAGAATAAGTGAGGAAAGATTGACCAAGAGGATATATGTGTCAGAGGTGGAGGGAATGAGGAGAAGTGGGAGACCAAATTGGAGGTGGAAAGATGGAGTGATTGGGGCCTGAACATGCAGGAGGGTGAAAGGCCTGCAAGGAATAGAGTGAATTGGAATGATGTGGTATACCGGGGTCGACGTGCTGTCAATGGATTGAATCAGAGCATGTGAAGCAACTGGGGTAAACCATGGAAAGTTCTGTGGGGCCTGGATGTGATAAGGGCGCTGTGATTTCGGGCATTATTGCATGACAGCTAGAGACTGAGTGTGAACGAATGGGGCCTTTGTTGTCCTTTCCTAGCGCTACCTCGCACACATGAGTGGGGAGGGGGATGTTATTCCATGTGTGGCGAGGTGGTGATGGGAATGAATAAAGGCAGACAGTGTGAATTGTGTGCATGTGTATATATGTATGTGTCTGTGTGTGTATATATATTTATACATTGAGATGTATGGGTATGTATATTTGCATGTGTGGACGTGTATGTATAAACTTGTGTATGGGGGTGGGTTGGGCCATTTCTTTCATTTGTTTCCTTGCACTACCTCGCAAACGTGGGAGACAGCGACAAAGCAAAATAATAATAATAATAATTATTATTTATTAGTGAAAGAGAAGAGAGAGGCATTTGGACGATTTTTGCAGGGAAAAAATGAAATTGAGTGGGAGATGTATAGAAGAAAGAGACAGGAGGTCAAGAGAAAGGTGCAAGAGGTGAAAAAGAGGGCAAATGAGAGTTGGGGTGAGAGAGTATCATTAAATTTTAGGGAGAATAAAAAGATGTTCTGGAAGGAGGTAAATAAAGTGTGTAAGACAAGGGAGCAAATGGGAACTTCAGTGAAGGGCGCAAATGGGGAGGTGATAACAAGTAGTGGTGATGTGAGAAATAGATGGAGTGAGTATTTTGAAGGTTTGTTGAATGTGTTTGATGATAGAGTGGCAGATATAGGGTGTTTTGGTCGAGGTGGTATGCAGAGTGAGAGGGTTAGGGAAAATGATTTGGTAAACAGAGAAGAGGTAGTAAAAGCTTTGCGGAAGATGAAAGCCAGCAAGGCAGCAGGTTTGGATGGTATTGCAGTGGAATTTATTAAAAAAGGGGGTGACTGTATTATTGACTGGTTGGTAAGGTTATTTAATGTATGTATGACTCATGGTGAGGTGCCTGAGGATTGGCGGAATGCGTGCATAGTGCCATTGTACAAAGGCAAAGGGGATAAGAGTGAGTGCTCAAATTACAGAGGTATAAGTTTGTTGAGTATTCCTGGCAAATTATATGGGAGAGTATTGATTGAGAGGGTGAAGGCATGTACAGAGCATCAGATTGGGGAAGAGCAGTGTGGTTTCAGAAGTGGTAGAGGATGTGTGGATCAGGCGTTTGCTTTGAAGAATGTATGTGAGAAATACTTAGAAAAGCAAATGGATTTATGAGTGTAGCATTCATGGACCTGGAGAAGACCTATGATAGAGTTGATAGAGATGCTCTGTGGAAGGTATTAAGAATATATGGTGTGGGAGACAAGTTGTTAGAAGCAGTGAAAAGTTTTTATCGAGGATCTAAGGCATGTGTACGTGTAGGAAGAGAGGAAAGTGATTGGTTCTCAGTGAATGTAGGTTTGCGGCAGGGGTGTGTGATGTCTCCATGGTTGTTTAATTTGTTTATGGATGGGGTTGTTAGGGAGGTGAATGCAAGAGTTTTGGAAAGAGGGGCAAGTATGAAGTCTGTTGGGGATGAGAGAGCTTGGGAAGTGAGTCAGTTGTTGTTCGCTGATGATACAACGCTGGTGGCTGATTCATGTGAGAAACTGCAGAAGCTGGTGACTGAGTTTGGTAAAGTGTGTGAAAGAAGAAAGTTAAGAGTAAATGTGAATAAAAGCAAGGTAATTAGGTACAGTAGGGTTGAGGGTCAAGTCAATTGGGAGGTAAGTTTGAATGGAGAAAAACTGGAGGAAGTAAAGTGTTTTAGATATCTGGGAGTGGATCTGGCAGCGGATGGAACCATGGAAGCGGAAGTGGATCATAGGGTGGGGGAGGGGTTGAAAATCCTGGGATCCTTGAAGAATGTGTGGAAGTCGAGAACATTATCTCGGAAAGCAAATATGGGTATGTGTAAAGGAATAGTGGTTCCAACAATGTTGTATGGCTGCGAGGCGTGGGCTATGTATATAGTTGTGCGCAGGAGGGTGGATGTGCTTGAAATGAGATGTTTGAGGACAACATGTGGTGTTAGGTGGTTTGATCGAGTAAGTAATGTAAGGGTAAGAGAGATGTGTGGAAATAAAAAGAGCGTGGTTGAGAGAGCAGAAGAGGGTGTTTTGAAACGGTTTGGGCACATGGAGAGAATGAGTGAGGAAAGATTGACCAAGAGGATATATGTGTCGGAGATGGAGTGAACGAGGAGAAGTGGGAGACCAAATTGGAGGTGGAAAGATGGAGTGAAAAAGATTTTGAGTGATTGGGCCTGAACGTGCAGGAGGGTGAAAGGAGGGCAAGGAATAGAGTGAATTGGATCGATGTGGTATACCGAGGTTGACGTGCTGTCAGTGGATTGAATCAGGGCATGTGAAGCGTCTGGGGTAAACCATGGAAAGCTATGTAGGTATGTATATTTGCGTGTGTGGATGTATGTATATACATGTGTATGGGGGTGGGTTGGGCCATTTCTTTCGTCTGTTTCCTTGCGCTACCTCGCAAACGTGGGAGACAGTGACAAAGCAAAAAAGAAAGAAAGAAATTATTTATTTATTTATTTATTTTGCTTTGTCGCTGTCTCCCGCATTTGTGAGGTAGGGCAAGGAAACAGACGAAAGAATGGCCCAACCCGCCCACATACACATGTATATACATACACGTCCACACATGCAAATATACATACCTATACATCTCAATGTACACATATACAAACACACAGACATATACATATATACACATGTACATAATTCATAATGTCTGCCATTATTTGTTCCCATCGCCACCTCGCCACACATGGAATAACAACCCCCTCCCCCCTCATATGTGCAAGGTAATGCTAGGAAAAGACACCAAAGGCCCCATTCGTTCACACTCAGTCTCTAGCTGTCATGTAATAATGCACCGAAACCACAGCTCCCTTTCCACATCCAGGCCCCACACACTTTCCATGGTTTACCCCAGACGCTTCACATGCCCTGGTTCAATCCATTGACAGCACGTCGACCCCGGTATACCACATCGTTCCAATTCACTCTATTCCTTGCACGCCTTTCACCCTCCTGCATGTTCAGGCCCCGATCACTCAAAATCTTTTTCACTCCATCTTCCACGTCCAATTTGGTCTCCCACTTCTCCTCGTTCCCTCCACCTCTGACACATATATCCTTTTGGTCAATCTTTCCTCACTCATTCTCTCCATGTGACCAAACCATTTCAAAACACCCTCTTCTGCTCTCTCAACCACACTCTTTTTATTTCCACACATCTCTCTTACCCTTACATTACTTACTCGATCAAACCACCTCACACCACATATTGTCCTCAAACATCTCATTTCCAGCACATCCACCGTCCTGCGCACAACTCTATCCATAGCCCACGCCTTGCAAGCATACAACATTGTTGGAACCACTATTCCTTCAAACATACCCATTTTTGCTTTCCAAGATAATGTTCTCGACTTTCAAACATTCTTCAAAGGCTCCCAGAATTTTCGCCTCCTCCCCCACCCTATGATTCACTTCCGCTTCCATGGTTCCACCCGCTGCCAGATCCACTCCCAGATATCTAAAACACTTTACTTCCTCCAGTTTTTCTCCATTCAAACTTACCTCCCAATTGACTTGACCCTCAACCCTACTGTACCTAATAACCTTGCTCTTATTCACATTTACTCTTAACTTTCTTCTTTCACACACTTTACCACACTCAGTCACCAGCTTCTGTAGTTTCTTACATGATTCAGCCACCAGCGCTCGTGGCTGCGCTGTATCATCAGCGAACAACAACTGACTCACTTCCCAAGCTCTCTCATCCACAATAAACTGCATACTTGCCCCTCTTTCCAAAACTCTTGCATTCACCTCCCTAACAACCCCATCCATAAACAAATTAAACAAGCATGGAGACATCACATACTCCTGCTGCAAACCTACATTCACTCAGAATCACTCACTTTCCTCTCTTCCTACACGTACACATGCCTTACATCCTCGATAAAAATTTTTCACTGCTTCTAACAACTTGCCTCCGACACCATATATTCTTAAAACCTTCCACAGAGCTTCTCTATCAACTCTATCATATGCCTTCTCCAGATCCATAAATGCTACATACAAATCCATTTGTTTTTCTAAGTATTTCTCGCATACATTTTTCAAAGCAAACACCTGATCCACACATCCTCTACCACTTCTGAAACCACACTGCTCTTCCCCAATCTGATGATCTGTACATGCCCTCACCCTCTCAATCAATACCCTCCCATATAATTTACCAGGAATACTCAACAAACTTATACCTCTGTAATTTGAGCACTCAGTCTTATCCCCTTTGCCTTTGTACAATGGCACTATGCAAGCATTCCGCCAATCCTCAGGCACCTCACTATGAATCATACATACATTAAATAACCTTACCAACCAGTCAACAATACAGTCACCCCCTCTTTTAATAAATTCCACTGCAATACCATCCAAACCTGCTGCCTTGCCGGCTTCCATCTTCCATAAAGCTTTTACTACCTCTTCTCTATTTACCAAATCATTTTCCCTAACCCTCTCACTTTGCACACCACCTCGACCAGAACACCCTATATCTGCCACTCTATCATCAAACACATTCAACAAACTTTCAAAGTACTCACTCCATCTCCTTCTCACATCACCAGTACTTGTTATCACCTCCCCATTAGCCCCATTCACTGACGTTGTGGGAGTATGTGATAGAGTGTAAGAAAGTGAATACTAGATTGATATGGGTAAAACTGAAAGTTGATGGAGAGAGATGGGTGATTATTGGTGCATATGCACCTGGGCATGAGAAGAAAGATCATGAGAGGCAAGTGTTTTGGGAGCAGCTAAATGAGTGTGTTAGTGGTTTTGATGCACAAGACCGGGTTATAGTGATGGGTGATTTGAATGCAAAGGTGAGTAATGTGGCAGTTGAGGGAATAATTGGTATACATGGAGTATTCAGTGTTGTAAATGGAAATGGCGAAGAGCTTGTAGATTTATGTGCTGAAAAAGGACTGGTGATTGGGAATACCTGTTTGAAAAAGCGAGATATACATAAGTATACTTATATAAGTAGGAGAGATGGCCAGAGAGCGTTATTGGATTACGTGTTTATTGATAGACGCACGAAAGAGAGACTTTTGGATGTTAATGTGCTGAGAGGTGCAACTGGAGGGATGTCTGATCATTATCTTGTGGAGGCTAAGGTGAAGATTTGTAGGGGTTTTCAGAAAAGAAGAGAGAATGTTGAGGTGAAGAGAGTGGTGAGAGTAAGTGAGCTTGGCAAGGAGACTTTTGTGAGGAAGTACCAGAAGAGACTGAGTACAGAATGGAAAAAGGGGAGAACAAAGGAGGTAAGGGGAGTGGGGGATGAAGGGATGTATTTAGGGAACCAGTGATGGCTTGCGCAAAAGATGCTTGTGGCATGAGAAATGTGGGAGGTGGGTTGATTAGAAAAGGTAGTGAGTGGTGGGAAGAAGAAGTAAGATTATTAGTGAAAGAGAAGAGAGAGGCATTTGGACGATTTTTGCAGGGAAAAAATGCAATTGCGTGGGAGATGTATAAAAGAAAGAGGCAGGAGGTCAAGAGATAGGTGCAAAAGGTGAAAAAGAGGGCAAATGAGAGTTGGGGTGAGAGAGTATCATTAATTTTAGTGAGAATAAAAAGATAATTTGGAAGGAGGTAAATAAAGTGCGTAAGACAAGGGAGCAAATTGGAACTTCAGTGAAGGGGGCAAATGGGGAGGTGATAACAAGTAGTGGTGATGTGAGAAGGAGATGGAGTGAGTATTTTGAAGGTTCGTTGAATGTGTTTGATGATAGAGTGGCAGATATAGGGTGTTTTGGTCGAGGTGGTGTGCAAAGTGAGAGGGTTAGGGAAAATGATTTGTTAAATAGAGAAGAGGTAGTAAAAGCTTTACGGAAGATGAAAGTTGGCAAGGCAGCGGGTTTGATGGTATTGCAGTGGAATTTATGAGAAAAGGGGGTGACTGTATTGTTGACTGGTTGGTAAGGTTATTTAATGTATGTATGACTCATGGTGAGGTGCCTGAGGATTGGCAGCATGCTTGCATAGTGCCATTGTACAAAGGCAAAGGGGATAAGAGTGAGTGCTCAAATTACAGACGTATAAGTTTGCTGAGTATTCCTGGTAAATTATATGGGAGGGTATTGATTGAGAGGGTGAAGGCATGTACAGAGCATCAGATTGGGGAAGAGCAGTGTGGTTTCAGAAGTGGTAGAGGATGTGTGGATCAGGTGTTTGCTTTGAAGAATGTATGTGAGAAATACTTAGAAAAACAAATGGATTTGTATGTAGCATTTATGGATCTGGAGAAGGCATATGATAGAGTTGATAGAGATGCTCTGTGGAAGGTATTAAGAATATATGGTGTGGGAGGCAAGTTGTTAGAAGCAGTGAAAAGTTTTTATCGAGGATGTAAGGCATGTGTACATGTAGGAAGAGAGGAAAGTGATTGGTTCTCAGTGAATGTAGGTTTGGTGCAGGGGTTTGTGATGTCTCCGTGGTTGTTTAATTTGTTTATGGATGGGGTTGTTAGGGAGGTGAATGCAAGAGTTTTGGAGAGAGGGGCAAGTATGCAGTCTGTTGGGGATGAGAGAGCTGGGAAGTGAGTCAGTTGTTGTTCGCTGATGATACAGCGCTGGTGGCTGATTCATGTGAGAAACTGCAGAAGCTGGTGACTGAGTTTGGTAAAGTGTGTGAAAGAAGAAAGTTAAGAGTAAACGTGAATAAGAGCAAGGTTATTAGGTACAGTAGGGTTGAGGGTCATGTCAATTGGGAGGTAAGTTTGAATGGAGAAAAACTGGAGGAAGTAAAGTGTTTTAGATATATGGGAGTGGATTTGGCAGCGGATGGAGCCATGGAAGCGGAAGTGAATCATAGGGTGGGGGAGGGGGCGAAAATTCTGGGAGCCTTGAAGAATATTTGGAAGTCGAGAACATTATCTCGGAAAGCAAAAATGGGTATGTTTGAAGGAATAGTGGTTCCAACAATGTTGTATGGTTGCGAGGCGTGGGCTATGGATAGAGTTGTTTGCACAGGAGGGTGGATGTGCTGGAAATGAGATGTTTGAGGACAATATGTGGTGTGAGGTGGTTTGATCGAATAAGTAATGTAAGGGTAAGAGAGATGTGTGGAAATAAAAAGAGCGTTGTTGGGAGAGCAGAAGAGGGTGTTTTGAAATCGTTTGGCCACATGGAGAGAATGAGTGAGGAAAGATTGACCAAGAGGATACATGTGCCAGAGGTGGAGGGAACGAGGAGAAGTGGGAGACCAAATTGGACGTGGAAAGATGGAGTGAAAAAGATTTTGAGTGATCGGGGCCTGAACATGCAGGAGGGTGAAAGGCATGCAAGGAATAGAGTGAATAGGAACGATGTGGTATACCGGGGGTATACCACATGTGGTACACCACGAATGGGGCCTTTGGTGTCTTTTCCTAGCGCTACCTCGCACACATGAGGGGGGAGGGGGTTGTTATTCATGTGTGGCGAGGTGGCAATGGTAACAAATAAAGGCAGACAGTATGAATTATGTACATGTGTATATATGTATATGTCTGTGTGTATAGATATGTGTACATTGAGATGTATAGGTATGTATATTTGCGTGTGTGGGCGTGTGTGTGTGTACATTGTGTATGGGGGTGGGTTGTGCCATTTCTTTCATCTGTTTCCTTGCGCTACCTCGCAAACGCGAGAGACAGCGACAAAGCAAAATAATAAAATATATATATATATATATATATATATATATATATATATATATATATATATATATATATATATTTATATATTTATTGACCAAGAGGATATATGTGTCGTAGGTGGAGGGAACGAGGAGAAGTGGGAGACCAAATTGGAGGTGGAAAGATGGAGTGAAAAAGATTTTGAGTGATCGGGGCCTGAACATGCAGGAGGGTGAAAGGCGGGCAAGGAATAGAGTGAATTGGATCGATGTGGTATACCCGGGTTGACGTGCTGTCAGTGGATTGAATCAGGGCTGTGAAGCGTTTGGGGTAAACCATGGAAAGTTGTGTAGGTATGTATATTTGCGTGTGTGGATGTGTATGTATATACATGTGTATGGGGGTGGGTTGGGCCATTTCTTTCGTCTGTTTCCTTGCGCTACCTCACAAACGCGGGAGACGGCGACAAAGCAAAATAAAATAAAAATGAAAATATATATATATATATATATATATATATATATATATATATATATATATATATATATATATATATATATATATATATTATCCCTGGGGATAGGGGATTAATAATACTTCCCACGTATTCCCTGCGTGTCGTAGAAGGCGACTAAAAGGGGAGGGAGCCAGGGGCTGGAAATCCTCCCCTCTCCTTTTTTTTTTTAATTTTCCAAAAGAAGGAACAGAGGGGGCCAGGTGAGGATATTCCAAAAAAGGCCCAGTCCTATGTTCTTGGTGCTACCTCGCTGATGCGGGAAATGGCGAATATTTTAAAAGAAAAAAGAAAAATATATATATATATTTATTTTGCTTGGTCGCTGACTCCCGCGTTAGCAAGATAGCGCGAGGAAACAGACGAAAGAATGGCTTAATCCACCCACATACACATGTATATGCATACACGTCTACACCCGCAAATATACATACCTATACCTCTCAATGTATACATATATATCCATACACAGACATAAACATATATACACATGCATGTAGTTCATATATATATATATATATATATATATATATATATATATATATATATATATATATATATATATATATATATATATTTGCGCCCCTCACTGAAGTTCCCATTTGCTCCCTTGTCTTACGCACTTTATTTACCTCCTTCCAGAACATCTTTTTATTCTCCCTAAAATTTAATGATACTCTCTCACCCCAAGTCTCATTTGCCCTCTTTTTCACCTCTTGCGCCTTTCTCTTGACCTCCTGTCTCTTTCTTTTATACATCTCCCACTCAATTGCATTTTTTCCCCGAAAAAATCGTCCAAATGCCTCTCTCTTCTCTTTCACTAATAATCTTACCTCTTTATCCCACCACTCACTACCCTTTCTAATCAACCCACCTCCCACTCTTCTCATGCCACAAGCATCTTTTGCGCAATCCATCACTGATTCCCTAAATACATCCCATTCCTCCCCCACTCCCCTTACTTCCATTGTTCTCACCTTTTTCCATTCTGTACTCAGTCTCTCCTGGTACTTCCTCACACAAGTCTCCTTCCCAAGCTCACTTACTCTCACCACCCTCTTCACCCCAACATTCACTCTTCTTTTCTGAAAACCCATACAAATCTTTACCTTAGCCTCCACAAGATAATGATCAGACATCCCTCCAGTTGCACCTCTCAGCACATTAACATCCAAAAGTCTCTGTCAACTCTATCATATACCTTCTCCAGATCCATAAATGCTACATACAAATCCATCTGTTTTTCTAAATATTTCTCACATTCTTCAAAGGAAATACCTTATCCACACATCCTCTACCACTTCTGAAACCACACTGCTCTTCCCCAATCTGATGCTCTCCCATATAGTTTCCCAGGAATACTCAGCAAACTTACACCTCTGTAATTTCAACACTCACCTTTATCCCCTTTGCCTTTGTACAACGGCATTATGCATGCATTCTGCCAGTTCTCTGGCACTTCACATTCTGGCTACTCTTCCACTTGCTTTGATGAGAAAAGTGTCCAGGTCTAAAGTGTCCTTTGAGCTAGGAATAGTGATAAAAGTAGTTTGTGTATTCTGATCATAATTACTCCTTTCCCTTCCGCTTATTTCCTGAGCCCTCTTTTTCAGTTTACAAACAAGTCCTTCAGGATATTTCACTTTCATAAAGGCCTCAGTAATATATCTTAACTCACTTTCTAAAAATTTTTCACTACATATACGGAAAGCTCTGAGTAGAAGCCAGTTACCAACTGTCTTTATTCTGTCATTATGACCTGAGCAGTAGTGAGTGAAATCATCCCTATTGGTGGTTTTATTGTATACAGAAAACCTTACATTGTCCAGGAATGTCAATTTACAATTATTATCTAACTCAGCAGTGAATTAGATCTTTCTTTTTTCTTTCAAACTATTCTCCATTTCCCGTGTTAGCAAGGTAGCGTTAAGAACAGAGGACTGGGCCTCTGAGGAAATATCCTCACCTGGCCTCGTTCTCTGTTCCTTCTTTTGGAAAATTAAAAAAAAACGAGAGGGGAGGATTTCCAGCCCACCCGCTCCCTCCCCTTTTAGTCGCCTTCTACGACACGCAGGGAATACGTGGGAAGTATTCTTTCTCCCCTATCCCCAGGGATATAGTGAATTAGATATTTTCATGAATATTGTTCAGTCTCCTTAACTTGTCAATATCCATCCTTTCGGGTACAGTTACAATTTTATCATCGACAAACCTCATCCATTTACTTTTTCTAACCATTATAGCCATATGTTTATCTGCTTTGAGCACCTCCATATACAGACATGCCATTACCGCTGAGAATGGACTGCCCATGGCTAAGCCATAGTTGTCTGTATTCATTACCATTAGATGTGAATCACCAAACTCATCACAAATAAAAATTAATTTCAAAAAATATATATGTTTATTTATTATACTTGATCACTGATTCTCACATTAGCAAGGTAGCTTTGAGGAGTGGCAGTATTGTAATCAATGAGGTAAAAAGGTGCTTCTACTGTAGAAAGTAAAGAAGCTCGTAATTGGGAAGGCATTGAGGTTGAGTACCTTAAGGGATACTCTAGTTTTACTGGAGTAGCCAAGTCTCACCCCGCCTTCTCACGGTGACCTCATCAGTACACCTCTTGGGGTGGAACTGAAGGGAGAGGATTGCCCACTTACATCAGGGCAATAGTTTTAGATTTGAAAAAACAACTGAGGTGTGCTGTTACTTTTAGTTTTGACAATTTTTGAGCCTCACTGCCTCTGGAAACACTGCACTGTAGTTGCCCTCTGTCAGTGACCTGTCAAGGGTGAGGCACAAAAGGCTAAGAAGTGGCACTGGAGTCTACCATTTATTTTGAGGGTTAAAAGGAACAAGCGATTGAGGATGATGGTGCTGCATGTGAATGGGATGACTGGGGAGAATAAAAAGTTGTAGCATGGATGTGCTTGGGATTGGGCAGGTTGTGTGGAGTGCAAATGGAAATGATGAATACAGGGTTTGGGAGGGCATGAAAGGAGGTGTGGTATGGACAGGAATGAGATTTAAAATTATCTGGGAGGAGGAAAAGAAGGATGTGCAATTCTGCACATTCTGGAATGGATCAAGAATAGCATGGGTGAAAGGAAAGATTAGGATTGTGAAATATGCATGAGTATATGTACATGCGCCTGTGAGTATGAAGACTACAAGTTAAGGATGAAATGAAGCTTTTAAAAATGAGAGAAGCGTGGTCGTATTGGGTGATATGAATGCAAAAGTGGGATGTGATGGAATCGCTGAGGTAGTAAATGGGGAGTGCCTGGAGTAAAATGAGAATGGAAGCTATCTTGTGGATATTTGTGCATGGAGGGGTTTATTTCTTGCAAACACTTTTTTCATCACAAGATGATCCACAGATATACATGGTTGACGAATGATGGAAGAGAAGAACAAAAGGATTTTATTGACTTTTTTTAGTGGATGAAAGATTGAGAAAGGCTGTGCTGGATGCTAGAGTCATGAAAGGTTTCTTTAGATACTGACCACTTTGTGGTTCTTGTGCAGATGAGGATCAGGGAGAAGTGAAGGTATGGTGTAAGGAAGAATGGAGAGGTAAGTGTGTTAGCAAACAAGAGGAATCAGGAAAAATACAGGAAGGAGTAAGAAAGGAAGGTAACTGAAAGTCAGATGGAAGTACAGTGAATGTAGGAATGCAGTCATGTGTGAATGATGTATTTATGATATTTACAGAAATACCAGTAAAGGTTGTAGTATCAGTAGTTGGATACTTAGTAGTGAGATACAAGAATGAAAAGGGCAATGCATGGTGTACAGAAATTAGAAATGCTGTGGAAGAGAAGAAAAAGGCATATGGTAGAGTGCTCAATAGGAATGTACCAGTGGAAGTTCAGCGAAGGAGGAGGGAAGAATACAAAATATGTAAGTGGAATGTTAAGAAGCTGATAGAGGAAAGCATAGAAAGAGTAGATGAAGATTTTGGAAGAAATTGAGGTAAAAGGTTTTGGGATAATAATTGGTGTACACGGGGTGTTCAGTGTTATAAATGGAAATGGTGAAGAGCTTATAGATTTGTGTGCTGAAAAAGGACTGGTGATTGGGAATACCTGGTTTAAAAAGAGAGATATACATAAGTATACATATGTAAGTAGTAGAGATGGTCAGAGAGTGTTATTGGATTAATTGTTAATTGATAGGTGCATGAAAGAGAGACTTTTAGATGTTAATGTGCTGAGAGGTGCAACTGTAGGGATGTATGATCATTATCTTGTGGAGGCGAAGGTGAAGATTTGTAGAGGTTTTCAGAAAAGAAGAGAGAATGTTGGGGTGAAGAGAGTGGTGAGATTAAGTGAGCTAGGGAAGGAGACTTGTGTGAGGAAGTACCAGGAGAGACTGAGTGGAGAATGAAAAAAGGTGAGAGCAAAGGACATAAGGGGAGGGGGGAGGAATGGGATGTGTTTAGGGAAGCACTGATGGTTTGCGCAAAAGATGCATGTGGCATGAGAAGCATGGGAGGTGGGCAGATTAGAAAGGGTAGTGAGTGGTGGGATGAAAAAGTAAGATTATTAGTGAAAGAGAAGAGAGAGGCATTTGGATGATTTTTGCTGGGAATTAGTGCAAATGACTGGGAGATGTATAAAAGAAAGAGACAGGAGGTCAAGGGAAAGGTGCTAGAGGTGAAAAAGAGGGCAAATGAGAGTTGGGGTGATAGAGTGTAATTAAATTTTAGGGAGAATAAGATGTTTTGGATGGAGTTAAATAAAGTGCATAAGACAAGAGAACAAATGGGAACATTGGTGAAGGGGGCTAATGGGAAGGTAATAACAAGTAGTGTTGATGTGAGAAGGAGATGGAGTAAGTATTTTGAAGGTTTGTTGAATGTGTTAGATGATTGAGTGGCAGAGATCAGGTGTTTTGGTCAAGGTGGTGTGCGAAATGAGAGGGTTAGGGAGAATGATTTGGTAAACAGAGAACAGGGTGTGAAAGCTTTGCAGAAGATGAAAGCCAGCAAGGCAGCGGGTTTAGATGGTATTGCAGTGGAATTTACTAAAAAAGGGGGGGTGACTGTGTGGAATACTGGTTGGTAAGGATATTTAATGTATGTATGGCTCATGGTGAAGTGCCTGAGGATTGGCGGAATGCATGCATAGTAGCATTGTACAAAGGCAAAGGGGATAAAGTTGAGTGTTCAAATTACAGAGGTATATGTTTGTTCAGTATTCCTGGGAAATTATATGGGAGGGTATTGATTGAGAGGGTGAAGGCATGTACAGAGCATCAGATTGGGGAAGAGCAGTGTGGTTTCATAAGTGGTAGAGAATTTGTGGATCAGGTGTTTGCTCTGAAGAATGTATGTGAGAAATACTTAGAAAAGCAAATGGATTTGTATGTAGCATTTATGGATCTGGAGAAGGTATATGATAGAGTTGACAGAGATGCTCTGTGGAAGGTTTTAAGAATATACGGTGTGGAAGGCAAGTTGCTAGAAGTAGTGAGAAGTTTTTATCGAGGATATAAGGCATGTGTACGAGTAGGAAGAGAGGAAAGTCATTGGTTCTCAGTGAATGTCAGTTTGTGGCAGGAGTGTGTAATGTCTTCATGGTTGTTTAATTTGTTTATGGATGGGGTTGTTAGGAAGGTGAATGCAAGAGTTTTGGAGAGGGGCAAGTATGCAGTCTGTAGTGGATGAGAGGGCTTGGGAAGTGAGTCAGTTGTTCGCTGATGATACAGCGCTGGTGGCTGACTTGGGTGAGAAACTGCAGAAGCTGGTGACTGAGTTTGGTAGTGTGTGAAAGAAGAAAACTGAGTGTGAACGTGAATAAGAGCAAGGTTATTAGGTATAGTAGGGTTGAGGGGCAAGTCAATTGGGAGGTTAGTTTGAATGGAGAAAAACTGGAGGAAATGAAGTGATTTAGATATCTCGGAGTGGATTTGGCAGTGGATGGAACCATGGAAGCGGAAGTGAGTCACAGGGTGGGGGAAGGGGCAAAAGTTCTGGGAGAATTGAAAAATGTGTGGAAGGTGAGCACATTATCTCAGAAAGCAAAAATGGGTATGTTTGAAGGAGTAGTGGTTCCAACAATGTTATATGGTTGCGAGGCATGGGCTATGGATAGAGTTGTGCGGAGGAGCGTGGATGTGTTGGAAATGAGATGTGGTGTGAGGTGGTTTGATCAAGTAAGTAACGATAGGGCAAGAGAGATGTGTCGTAATAAAAAGATTGTGGTTGAGAGAGCAGAAGAGGGTGTTTTGAAATGGTTTGGTCACATGGAAAGAATGAGTGAGGAAAGACTGACAAAGAGGATATATGAGTCAGAGGTGGAGGGAATGAGGAGAAGTGGGAGACCAAATTGTAGTTGGAAGGATGGAGTGAAAAAGATTTTGAGTCATTGGGCCTGAACATGCAGGAGGGTGAAAGGCATGCAAGGAATAGAGTGCATTGGAATGATGTGGTATACCAGTGTCGACGTGCTGTCAATGGATTGAACCAGAGCATGTGAAGCATCTGGGGTATACCATGGAAAGTTTTATGGGGCCTGGATATGGAAAGGGAGCAGTGGTTTTGGTGCATTATACAAGATAATGATCAGACATTCTTCTAGTTGCACCTCTTAGCACATTAACATCCAAAAGTCTCTCTTTCGCGTGCCTGTCAATTGACACGTAATTCAATAACGCTCTCTGGCCATCTCTCCTACTTACATACGTATACTTGTGTATATCTCTCTTTTTAAACCAGGTATTCCCAATCACCTGTCCTTTTTCAGCGCACAAATGTACAAGCTCTTCACCATTTCCATTTGTGACACTGAAAACCCCATGTACACCAATTATTCCCTCAACTGCCACATTACTCACCTTTGCATTCAAATCACCTTTACATTCAAATCACCTATCACTATAAACCGGTCTTGTGCATCAAAGCTACTAACACACTCACTCAGCTGTTCCCAAAACACTTGCCTCACATTATCTTTCTTCTCATGCCCAGGTGCACATGCACCAATAATCACCCATCTCTCTCCATCCACTTTCAGTTTTACCCATATCAATCTCGAGTTTACTTTCTTACTCTCTATCACATACTCCCACCAGTCCTGTTTCAGGAGTAGTGCTACTCCTTCCCTTGCTCTTATCCTCTCACCAACCCCTGACTTTACTCCCAAGACATTCCCAGATGTTTCACATGCCCTGGCTCAATCCATTGACAGCACGTTGACCCCGGTATACCACAATGTTCCAATTCACTCTATTCCTTGCACGCCTTTCACCCTCCTGCATGTTCAGGCCCCGATCACTCAAAATCTTTTTCACTCTATCTTTGCACCTCCAATTTGGTCTCCCACTTCTCCTCGTTCCCTCCACCTCTGACACATATATCATCTTGGTCAATCTTTCCTCACTCATTCTCTCCATGTGACCAAATTATTTCCAAACACCCTCTTCTGCTCTCTAACCCACACTCTTTATTACCACATATCTCTCTTACCCTATTATTACTTACTTGATCAAACCATCTCACACCACATATTGTCCTCACACATCTCATTTCCAGCACATCCACCCTCCTCCGCACAGTTCTATCCATAGTCCATGCCTCGCAACCATATAACGTTGTTGGAACCACTATTCCTTCAAACATACCTATTATTGCTTTCCAAGATATTGTTCTCGACTTCCACACATTTTTCAACACTCCCAGAACTTTCGCCCCCTCCCCCACCCTAGGATTCATTTCCACTTCCATGGTTTCATCCGCTGCCAAATCCACTCCCAGATATCTAAAACACTTCACTTCCTCCAGGTTTTCTCCATTCAAACTTACCTCCCAAATGACTTGTCCCTCAACCCGACTGTACCTAATAACCTTACTCTTATTCACATTAACTCTCAGCTTTCTTCTTTCACACACTTTACCAAAGTCAGTCACCAGCTTCTGCAGCTTCTCACATGAATCAGCCACCAGCGCTGTATCATCATTGAACAACAACTGACTCACTTCCCAAGCTCTCTCATCCACAACAGACTGCATACTTGGCCCTCTCTCCAAAACTCTTGCATTCACCTCCCTAACAACCCCATCCATAAACAAATTAAACAACCATGGAGACATCACACACCCATGCCGCAAACCTACATTCACTGAGAACCAATCACTTTCCTCTCTTCCTACACGTACACATGCCTTACATCCTCTATAAAAACTTTTCACTACTTCTAACAAGTTGCCTCCCACACCATATATGCTTAATACTTTCCACAGAGCATCTCTATCAGCTCTATGATATGCCTTCTCCAGATCATAAATGCTACATACAAATCCATTTGCTTTTCTAAGTATTTCTCACATACATTCTTCAAAGCAAACACCTGATCCACACATCCTCTACCACTTCTGAAACCACTCTTCTCTTCCCCAATCTGATGCTCTGTACATGCCTTCACCCTCTCAATCAATACCCTCCCATATAATTTCCCAGGAATACTCAACAAACTTACACCTCTGTAATTTGAGCACTCACCTTTGTCCCCTTTGCCTTTGTACAATGGCACTATGCAAGCATTCCACCAATCCTCAGGCACTTCACCATGATCCATACATATACTGATTATCCTTACCAACCAATCAACAATACAGTCACCCCCCTTTTTGATAAATTCCACTGCAATACCATCCAAACCCGCTGCCTTGCCGGCTTTCATCTTCCGCAAATCTTTTACGACCTCTTCTCTGTTTACCAAATCATTTTCGCTAACCCTCTCACTTTGCACACCACCTTGACCAAAGCACCCTATATCTGCCACTCTATCATCAAACACATTCAACAAACTTTCAAAATACTCACTCCATCTCCTTCTCACATCACCACTACTTGTTATTATCTCCCCCATTAGCCCCCTTCACTGAAGTTCCTATTTGTTCCCTTGTCTTACTCACTTTATTTACCTCCTTCCAAGACGTCTTTTTATTTTCCCTAAAATTTAATGATACTCTCTCCCCAACTCTCATTTCCCCTCTTTTTCACCTCTTGCACCTTTTTCTTGACCTCCTGCCTCTTTCTTTTATACATCTCCCACTCATTTGCATTACTTCCCTGCAAAAATCGTCCAAATGCCTCTCTCTGCTCTTTCACAAATAATCTTACTTCTTCATCCCACCACTCACTACCCTTTCTAATCTGCCCACCTCCCACGCTTCTCATGCCACAAGCATCTTTTGCGCAAGCCATCACTGCTTCCTTAAATACATCCATATATATATATATATATATATATATATATATATATATATATATATATTTTTTTTTCTTTTTTGTCGCTGTCTCCCGCGTTTGCGAGGTAGCGCAAGGAAAGAGACGAAAGAAATGGCCCAACCCACCCCCATACACATGTATATACATGCATGTCCACACACGCAAATATACATACCTACACAGCTTTCCATGGTTTACCCCAGACACTTCACATGCCCTGATTCAATCCACTGACAGCACGTCAACCCTGGTATACCACATCGATCCAATTCACTCTATTCCTTGCCCTCCTTTCACCCTCCTGCATGTTCAGGCCCCAATCACACAAAATCTTTTACACTCCATCTTTCCACCTCCAATTTGGTCTCCCACTTCTCCTCGTTCCCTCCACCTCCGACACATATATCCTCTTGGTCAGTCTTTCCTCACTCATTCTCTCCATGTGCCCAAACCATTTCAAAACACCCTCTTCTGATCTCTCAACCACGCTCTTTTTATTTCCACACATCTCTCTTACCCTTACGTTACTTACTCGATCAAACCACCTCACACCACACATTGTCCTCAAACATCTCATTTCCAGCACATCCACCCTCCTGCGCACAACTCTATCCGTAGCCCACGCCTCGCAACCATACAACGTTGTTGGAACCACTATTCCTTCAAACATACCCATTTTTGCTTTCCGAGATAATGTTCTCGACTTCCACACATTCTTCAAGGCTCCCAGGATTTTTGCCCCCCCCCCCCCCCATCCTATGATCCACTTCCGCTTCCATGGTTCCATCCGCTGCCAGAGCCACTCCCAGATATCTAAAACACTTTACTTTTTCCAGTTTTATATATTTTTTTTTTTCATACTATTCGCCATTTCCCGCAATAGCAAGGTAGCGTTAAGAACAGAGGACTGGGCCTTTGAGGGAATATCCTCACCTGGACCTCTTCTCTGTTCCTTCTTTTGGAAAATTAAAAAAAAAAATGAGAGGGGAGGATTTCCAGCCCCCCGCTCCCTTCCCTTTTAGTCACCTTCTACAACACGCAGGGAATACGTGGGAAGTATTCTTTCTCCCCTATCCCCAGTTTTATATATATATATATATATATATATATATATATATATATATATATATATATATATATATATATATATATATAAGGTATAAGTTTGTTGAGTATTCCTGGTAAATTATATGGGAGGGTATTGATTGAGAGGGTGAAGGCAGGTACAGAGCATCAGATTGGGGAAGAGCAGTGCGGTTTCAGAAGTGGTAGAGGATGTGTGGATCAGGTGTTTGCTTTGAAGAATGTATGTGAGAAATACTTAGAAAAGCAAATGGATTTGTATGTAGCATTTTATGGATCTGGAGAAGGCATATGATAGAGTTGATAGAGATGCTCTGTGGAAGGTATTAAGAATATATGGTGTGGGAGGCAAGTTGTTAGAAGCAGTGAAAAGTTTTTATCGAGGATGTAAGGCATGTGTACGTGTAGGAAGAGAGGAAAGTGATTGGTTCTCAGTGAATGTAGGTTTGCGGCAGGGGTGTGTGATGTCTCCATGGTTGTTTAATTTGTTTATGGATGGGGTTGTAAGGGAGGTAAATGCAAGAGTCCTGGAAAGAGGGGCAAGTATGAAGTCTGTTGGGGATGAGAGAGCTTGGGAAGTGAGTCAGTTGTTGTTCGCTGATGATACAGCGCTGGTGGCTGATTCATGTGAGAAACTGCAGAAGCTGGTGACTGAGTTTGGTAAAGTGTGTGGAAGAAGAAAGTTGAGAGTAAATGTGAATAAGAGCAAGGTTATTAGGTACAGTAGGGGTGAGGGTCAAGTCAAGTGGGAGGTGAGTTTGAATGGAGAAAAACTGGAGGAAGTGAAGTGTTTTAGATATCTGGGAGTGGATCTGTCAGCGGATGGAACCATGGAAGCGGAAGTGGATCATAGGGTGGGGGAGGGGGCGAAAATTTTGGGAGCCTTGAAAAATGTGTGGAAGTCGAGAACATTATCTCGGAAAGCAAAAATGGGTATGTTTGAGGGAATAGTGGTTCCAACAATGTTGTATGGTTGCGAGGCGTGGGCTATGGATAGAGATGTGCGCAGGAGGATGGATGTGCTGGAAATGAGATGTTTGAGGACAATGTGTGGTGTGAGGTGATTTGATCGAGTAAGTAACGTAAGGGTAAGAGAGATGTGTGGAAATAAAAAGAGCGTGGTTGAGAGAGCAGAAGAGGGTGTTTTGAAATGGTTTGGGCACATGGAGAGAATGAGTGAGGAGAGATTGACCAAGAGGATATATGTGTCGGAGGTGGAGGGAACGAGGAGAAGAGGGAGACCAAATTGGAGGTGGAAAGATGGAGTGAAAAAGATTTTGTGTGATCGGGGCTTGAACATGCAGGAGGGTGAAAGGAGGGCAAGGAATAGAGTGAATTGGAGTCATGTGGTATACAGGGGTTGACGTGTTGTCAGTGGATTGAATCAAGGCATGTGAAGCGTCTGGGGTAAACCATGGAAAGCTGTGTAGGTATGTATATTTGCGTGTGTGGACGTGTGTATGTACATGTGTATGGGGGGGGGGGCCATTTCTCTCGTCTGTTTCCTTGCGCTACCTCGCAAACGCGGGAGACAGCGACAAAGTATAAAAAAAAAAAAAAAAAAAAAATATATATATATATATATATATATATATAAATGAGAGTTGGGGTGAGAGAGTATCATTAAATTTTAGGGAGAAAAAAAGATGTTCTGGAAGGAGGTAAATAAAGTGCATAAGACAAGGGAGCAAATGGGAACTTCAGTGAAGGGCGCAAATGGGGAGGTGATAACAAGTAGTGGTGATGTGAGAAGGAGATGGAGTGAGTATTTTGAAGCTTTGTTGAATGTGTTTGATGATAGAGTGGCAGATATAGGGTGTTTTGGTCGAGGTGGTGTGCAAAGTGAGAGGGTTAGGGAAAATGATTTGGTAAACAGAGAAGAGGTAGTAAAAGCTTTGCGGAAGATGAAAGCCGGCAAGGCAGCAGGTTTGGATGGTATTGCAGTGGAATTTATGAAAAAAGGGGGTGACTGTATTATTGACTGGTTGGTAAGGTTATTTAATGTATGTATGACTCATGGTGAGGTGCCTGAGGATTGGCGGAATGCGTGCATAGTGCCATTGTACAAAAGCAAAGGGGATAAGAGTGAGTGCTCAAATTACAGAGGTATAAGTTTGTTGAGTATTCCTGGTAAATTATATGGGAGGGTATTGATTGAGAGGGTGAAGGCATGTACAGAGCATCAGATTGGGGAAGAGCAGTGTGGTTTCAGAAGTGGTAGAGGATGTGTGGATCAGGTGTTTGCTTTGAAGAATGTATGTGAGAAATACTTAGAAAAGCAAATGGATTTGTATGTAGCATTTATGGATCTGGAGAAGGCATATGATAGAGTTGATAGAGATGCTCTGTGGAAGGTATTAAGAATATATGGTGTGGGAGGCAAGTTGTTAGAAGCAGTGAAAAGTTTTTATCGAGGATGTAAGGCATGTGTACGTGTAGGAAGAGAGGAAAGTGATTGGTTCTCAGTGAATGTAGGTTTGCGGCAGGGGTGTGTGATGTCTCCATGGTTGTTTAATTTGTTTATGGATGGGGTTGTTAGGGAGGTGAATGCAAGAGTTTTGGAAAGAGGGGCAAGTATGCAGTCTGTTGTGGATGAGAGAGCTTGGGAAGTGAGTCAGTTGTTGTTCGCTGATGATACAGTGCTGGCGGCTGATTCATGTGAGAAGCTGCAGAAGCTGGTGACTGAGTTTGGTAAAGTGTGTGAAAGAAGAAAGTTAAGAGTAAATGTGAATAAGAGCAAGGTTATTAGGTACAGTAGGGTTGAGGGTCAAGTCAATTGAGAGGTAAGTTTGAATGGAGAAAAACTGGAGGAAGTAAAGTGTTTTAGATATCTGGGAGTGGATCTGGCAGCGGATGGAACCATGGAAGCAGAAGTGAATCATAGGGTGGGGGGGGGCGAAAATCCTGGGAGCCTTGAAGAATGTGTGGAAGTCGAGAACATTATCTCGGAAAGCAAAAATGGGTATGTTTGAAGGAATAGTGGTTCCAACAATGTTGTATGGTTGCAAGGCGTGGGCTATGGATAGAGTTGTGCGCAGGAGGGTGGATATGCTGGAAGTGAGATGTTTGAGGACAATGTGTGGTGTGAGGTGGTTTGATCGAGTAAGTAACGTAAGGGTAAGAGAGATGTGTGGAAATAAAAAGAGCGTGGTTGAGAGAGCAGAAGAGGGTGTTTTGAAATGGTTTGGGCACATGGAGAGAATGAGTGAGGAGAGATTGACCATGAGGATATATGTGTCGGAGGTGGAGGGAACGAGGAGAAGTGGGAGACCAAATTGGAGGTGGAAAGATGGAGTGAAAAAGATTTTGTGTGATTGGGGCCTGAACATGCAGGAGGGTGAAAGGAGGGCAAGGAATAGAGTGAGTTGGATCGATGTGGTATACCGGGATTGACGTGCTGTCAGTGGATTGAATCAGGGCATGTGAAGCGTCTGGGGTAAACCATGGAAAGCTGTGTAGGTATGTATATTTGCGTATGTGGACATATGTATATACATGTGTATGGGGGTGGGTTGGGCCATTTCTTTCATCTGTTTCCTTGTGCTACCTCGCAAATGCGGGAGACAGCGACAAAGCAAAAAAAAAGAAGAAATATATATATATATATATATATATATATATATATATATATATATATATATATATATATATATATATATTTATTTTTTTTATTTTGCTTTGTCGCTGTCTCCCGATTTGCGAGGTAATGCAAGGAAACAGACGTAAGAAATGGCTCAACCCACCCCCATACACATGTATATACATACATGTCCACACCCGCAAATATACATACCCATACATCTCAGTGTACACATATATATACACACACAGACACATACATATATACCCATGCACACAAGTCACACTGTCTGCCTTTGTTCATTCCCATCGCCACCTCGCCACATATGGAATAACATCCCCCTCCCCCTTCATGTGTGCGAGGTAGCGCTAGGAAAAGACAACAAAGGTCTCATTCTTCACACTCAGTCTCTAGCTGTCATGCAATAAAGCCCGAAACCACAGCTCCCTTTCCACATCCAGGCCCCTCAGAACTTTCCATGGTTTACCCCAGACGCTTCACATGCCCTGATTCAATCCACTGACAGCACTTCAACCCCAGTATACCACATCGATCCAATTCACTCTATTCCTTGCCCGCCTTTCACCCTCCTGCATGTTCAGGCCCCGATCACTCAAAATCTTTTTCACTCCATCTTTCCACCTCCAATTTGGTCTCCCACTTCTCCTCGTTCCCTCCACCTCCGACACATATATCCTCTTGGTCAATCTTTCCTCACTCATTCTCTCCATGTGCCCAAACCATTTCAAAACACCCTCTTCTGCTCTCTCAACCATGCTCTTTTTATTTCCACACATCTCTCTTACCCTTACATTACTTACTCGATCAAACCACCTCACACCACACATTGTCCTCAAACATCTCATTTCCAGCACATCCACCCTCCTGTGCACAACTCTATCCATAGCCCACGCCTCACAACCATACAACATTGTTGGAACCACTATTCCTTCAAACATACCCATTTTGCTTTCCGAGATGATGTTCTCGACTTCCACACATTCTTCAAGGCTCCCAGGATTTTTGCCCCCTCCCCCACCCTATGATTCACTTCCGCTTCCATGGTTCCATCCGCTGACAGATCCACTCCCAGATATCTAAAACACTTTACTTCCTCCAGTTTTTCTCCATTCAAACTTACCTCTCAATTGACTTGACCCTCAACCCTACTGTACCAAATAACCTTGCTCTTATTCACATTTACTCTTAACTTTCTTCTTTCACACACTTTACCAAACTCAGTCACCAGCTTCTGCAGTTTCTCACATGAATCAGCCACCAGCGCTGTATCATCAGTGAACGACAACTCACTCACTTCCCAAGCTCTCTCATCCACAACAGACTTCATACTTGCCCCTCTTCCTAAAACTCTTGCATTCACCTCCCTAACAACCCCATCCATAAATAAATTAAACAACCATGGAGACATCACACACCTCTGCCGCAAACCTACATTCACTGAGAACCAATCACTTTCCTCTCTTCCTACACGTACACATGCCTTACATCCTCGATAAAAACTTTTCACTGCTTCTAACAACTTGCCTCCCACACCATATATTCTTAATACCTTCCACAGAGCATCTCTATCAACTCTATCATATGCCTTCTCCAGATCCATAAATGCTACATACAAATCCATTTGCTTTTCTAAGTATTTCTCACATACATTCTTCAAAGCAAACACCTGATCCACAGATCCTCTACCACTTCTGAAACCACACTGCTCTTCCCCAATCTGATGCTCTGTACATGCCTTCACCCTCTCAATCAATACCCTCCCATATAATTTACCAGGAATACTCAACAAACTTATACCTGTGTAATTTGAGCACTCACTCTTATCCCCTTTGCTTTTGTACAATGGCACTATGCACGCATTCCGCCAATCCTCAGGCACCTCACCATGAGTCATGCATACATTAAATAACCTTACCAACCAGTCAATAATACAGTCACCCCCTTTTTTCATAAAATCCACTGCAATACCATCCAAACCTGCTGCCTTGCCGGCTTTCATCTTCCGCAAAGCTTTTACTACCTCTTCTCTGTTTACCAAATCATTTTCCCTAACCCTCTCACTTTGCACACCACCTCGACCAAAACACCCTATATCTGCCACTCTATCATCAAACACATTCAACAAAGCTTCAAAATACTCACTCCATCTCCTTCTCACATCACCACTACTTGTTATCACCTCCCCATTTGCGCCCTTCACTGAAGTTCCCATTTGCTCCTTGTCTTACGCACTTTATTTACCTCCTTCCAGAACATCTTTTTATTCTCCCTAAAATTTAATGATACTCTCTCACCCCAACTCTCATTTATATATATATATATATATATATATATATATATATATATATATATATATATATATATATATATATATATATATATATCTTCTTTCTTTTAAACTATTCGCCATTTCCCGCGTTAGCGAGGTAGCGCTAAGAACAGAGGACTGGGCCTTTTTTGGAATATCCTCAACTGGCCCCCTCTGTTCCTTCTTTTGGAAAATTTAAAAAAAAAAAAAAAAAAAAAAAAAAAAAAAAGAAAAACGAGAGGGGAGGATTTCCAGCCCCCCGCTCCCTCCCCTTTTAGTCGCCTTCTACGACACGCAGGGAATACGTGGGAAGTATTCTTAATCCCCTATCCCCAGGGATGATATATATATATATATATATATATATATATATATATATATATATATATATATATATATATATATATATATATATGCAATGCAAGTTCCACATGGCCAGACACATGGTCAGGATGGACTTCGATGCCTTTGCCTTTACACGTAACAGCTTCGCCACACACCAGCTCAACAAGATCATGCGTCAACTGCGTTATGGAGGTGTGATCACCCATATTCAGCGCCAGTACTACAACCTCCCCTGCGAAAGGCTCCTCCTCCGCACTGGACCCAAAGCGATGTCACTTGCCCAGTTAAACGAGGCCCAATATCTCTGAAAGAGACCCAATGTTATCACGACCTTTCTAAAGGTTCCATCAGCCCAAGACTGCACTTCTGGTAGTAGAGGAAGGTAGACTCCTTTGGAGTGCAGTTCTTTGGCAGTACTGTACTCCCAGTGATACGGCCTCGCCAAGGTGACTTTACACTCGAGGTGTAACCTTGTCCAGTCGGAGTCTGGCCAGGACATATATATATTATCCCTGGGGATAGGGGAGAAAGAATACTTCCCACGTATTCCCTGCGTGTCGTAGAAGGCGACTAAAACGGGAGGGAGCGGGGGGCTGGAAATCCTCCCCTCTCGTTTTTTTTTTAATTTTCCAAAAGAAGGAACAGAGAACGAGGCCAGGTGAGGATATTCCCTCAGAGGCCCAGTCCTCTGTTCTTAACGCTACCTTGCTAACGCGGGAAATGGCGAATAGTATGAAAGAAAGATATATATATATATATAAAACTGGAGGAAGTAAAGTGTTTTAGATATCTGGGAGTGGCTCTGGCAGCAGATGGAACCATGGAAGCGGAAGTGGATCATAGGATGGGGTGGGGGGCGAAAATCCTGGGAGCCTTGAAGAATGTGTGGAAGTCGAGAACATTATCTCGGAAAGCAAAAATGGGTATGTTTGAAGGAATAGTGGTTCCAACAATGTTGTATGGTTGCGAGGCGTGGGCTATGGATAGAGTTGTGCGCAGGAGGGTGGATGTGCTGGAAATGAGATGTTTGAGGACAATGTGTGGTGTGAGGTGGTTTGATCGAGTAAGTAACGTAAGGGTAAGAGAGATGTGTGGAAATAAAAAGAGCATGGTTGAGAGAGCAGAAGAAGGTGTTTTGAAATAGTTTGGGCACATGGAGAGAATGAGTGAGGAAAGACTGACCAAGAGGATATATGTGTCGGAGGTGGAGGGAACGAGGAGAAGTGGGAGACCAAATTGGAGGTGGAAAGATGGAGTGTAAAAGATTTTTTGTGATCAGGGCCTGAACATGCAGGAGGGTGAAAGGAGGGCAAGGAATAGAGTGAATTGGATCGATGTGGTATACCAGGGATGACGTGCTGTCAGTGGATTGAATCAGGGCATGTGAAGCGTCTGGGGTAAACCATGGAAAGCTGTGTAGGTATGTATATTTGCGTGTGTGGACATGCATGTATATACATGTGTATGGGGGTGGGTTGGGCCATTTGTTTCGTCTGTTTCCTTGCGCTACCTCGCAAACGCGGGAGACAGCGACAAAAACAAAAAATATGTATATATTTTTATCGAGGATGTAAGGCATGTGTACGTGTAGGAAGAGAGGAAAGTGATTGGTTCTAAGTGAATGTAGGTTTGCGGCAGGGGTGTGTGATGTCTCCATGGTTGTTTAATTTGTTTATGGATGGGGTTGTTAGGGAGGTAAATGCAACAGTTTTGGAAAGAGGGGCAAGTATGAAGTCTGTTGGGGATGAGAGAGCTTGGGAAGTGAGTCAGTTGTTGTTCGCTGATGATACAGCGCTGGTGGCTGATTCATGTGAGAAACTGCAGAAGCTGGTGACTGAGTTTGGTAAAGTGTGTGGAAGAAGAAAGTTAAGAGTAAATGTGAATAAGAGCAAGGTTATTAGGTACAGTAGGGTTGAGGGTCAAGTCAATTGGGAGGTGAGTTTGAATGGAGAAAAACTGGAGGAAGTGAAGTGTTTTAGATATCTAGGAGTGGATCTGGCAGCGGATGGAACCATGGAAGCGGAAGTGGATCATAGGGTGGGGGAGGGGGCGAAAATTCTGGGAGCCTTGAAGAATGTGTTGAAGTCGAGAACATTATCTCGGAAAGCAAAAATGGGTATGTTTGAAGGAATAGTGGTTCCAACAATGTTGTATGGTTGCAAGGCGTGGGCTATGGATAGAGTTGTGCGCAGGAGGATGGATGTGCTGGAAATGAGATGTTTGAGGACAATGTGTGGTGTGAGGTGGTTTGATCGAGTAAGTAACGTAAGGGTAAGAGAGATGTGTGGAAATAAAAAGAGCGTGGTTGAGAGATCAGAAGAGGGTGTTTTGAAATGGTTTGGGCACATGGAGAGAATGAGTGAGGAAAGATTGACCAAGAGAATATATGTGTCAGAGGTGGAGGGAACGAGGAGAAGAGGGAGACCAAATTGGAGGTGGAAAGATGGAGTGAAAAAGATTTTGTGTGATCGGGGCCTGAACATGCAGGAGGGTGAAAGGAGGGCAAGGAATAGAGTGAATTGGAGAGATGTGGTATACCGGGGTTGACGTGCTGTCAGTGGATTGAATCAAGGCATGTGAAGCGTCTGGGGTAAACCATGGAAAGCTGTGTAGGTATGTATATTTGCGTGTGTGGACGTATGTATATACATGTGTATGGGGGTGGGTTGGGCCATTTCTTTCGTCTGTTTCCTTGCGCTACCTCGCAAACGCGGGAGACAGCGACAAAGTATAATAAAAAGAATATAATAAATATATATATAAATTTTTTTTTCTTTTTTTGCTTTGTCGGTCTCCCGCGTTTGCGAGGTAGCGCAAGGAAACAGACAAAAGAAATGGCCCAACCCACCCCCATACACATGTATATACATACGTCCACACACGCAAATATACATACCTACACAGCTTTCCATGGTTTACCCCAGTCACTTCACATGCCTTGATTCACTCCACTGACAGCACGTCAACCACGGTATGCCACATCGCTCCAATTCACTCTATTCTTTGCCCTCCTTTCACCCTCCTGCATGTTCAGGCCCCGATCACACAAAATCTTTTTCACTCCATCTTTCCACCTCCAATTTGGTCTCCCTCTTCTCCTCGTTCCCTCCACCTCTGACACATATATTCTCTTGGTCAATCTTTCCTCACTCATTCTCTCCATGTGCCCAAACCATTTCAAAACACCCTCTTCTGATCTCTCAACCACGCTCTTTTTATTTCCACACATCTCTCTTACCCTTACGTTACTCACTCGATCAAACCACCTCACACCACACATTGTCCTCAAACATCTCATTTCCAGCACATCCATCCTCCTGCGCACAACTCTATCCATAGCCCACGCCTTGCAACCATACAACATTGTTGGAACCACTATTCCTTCAAACATACCCATTTTTGCTTTCCGAGATAATGTTCTCGACTTCCACACATTCTTCAAGGCCCCCAGGATTTTCGCCCCCTCCCCCACCCTATGATCCACTTCCGCTTCCATGGTTCCATCCGCTGCCAGATCCACTCCCAGATATCTAAAACACTTCACTTCCTCCAGTTTTTCTCCATTCAAACTCACCTCCCAATTGAATTGACCCTCAACCCTACTGTACCTAATAACCTTGCTCTTATTCACATTTACTCTTAACTTTCTTCTTCCACACACTTTTCCAAACTCAGTCACCAGCTTCTGCAGTTTCTCACATGAATCAGCCACCAGCGCTGTATCATCAGCGAACAACAACTGACTCACTTCCCAAGCTCTCTCATCCCCAACAGACTTCATACTTGCCCCTCTTTCCAAAACTGTTGCATTTACCTCCCTAACAACCCCATCCATAAACAAATTAAACAACCATGGAGACATCACACACCCCTGCCGCAAACCTACATTCACTGAGAACCAATCACTTTCCTCTCTTCCTACACGTACACATGCCTTACATCCTCGATAAAAACTTTTCACTGCTTCTAACAACTTTCCTCCCACACCATATATTCTTAATACCTTCCACAGAGCATCTCTATCAACTCTATCATATGCCTTCTCCAGATCCATAAATGCTACATACAAATCCATTTGCTTTTCTAAGTATTTCTCACATACATTCTTCAAAGCAAACACCTGATCCACACATCCTCTACCACTTCTGAAACCACACTGCTCTTCCCCAATCTGATGCTCTGTACATGCCTTCACCCTCTCAATCAATACCCTCCCATATAATTTACCAGGAATACTCAACAAACTTATACCTCTGTAATTTGAGCACTCACTCTTATCCCCTTTGCCTTTGTACAATGGCACTATGCACGCATTCCGCCAATCCTCAGGCACCTCACCATGAGTCATACATACATTAAATAACCTTACCAACCAGTCAACAATACAGTCACCCCCTTTTTTAATAAATTCCACTGCAATACCATCCAAACCTGCTGCCTTGCCGGCTTTCATCTTCCGCAAAGCTTTCACTACCTCTTCTCTGTTTACCAAATCATTTTCCCTAACCCTCTCACTTTGCACACCACCTCGACCAAAACACCCTATATCTGCCACTCTATCATCAAACACATTCAACAAACCTTCAAAATACTCACTCCATCTCCTTCTCACATCACCACTACTTGTTTTCACCTCCCCATTTGCGCCCTTCACTGAAGTTCCCATTTGCTCCCTTGTCTTACTCATTTTATTTACCTCCTTCCAGAACATCTTTTTATTCTCCCTAAAATTTAATGATACTCTCTCACCCCAACTCTCATTTGCCCTTTTTTTCACCTCTTGCACCTTTCTCTTGACCTCCTGTCTCTTTCTTTTATACATCTCCCACTCGATTGCATTTTTTCCCTGCAAAAATCGTCCAAATGCCTCTCTCTTCTCTTTCACTAATACTCTTACTTCTTCATCCCACCACTCACTACCCTTTCTAATCAACCCACCTCCCACTCTTCTCATGCCACAAGCATCTTTTGCGCAATCCATCACTGATTCCCTAAATACATCCCATTCCTCCCCCACTCCCGTTACTTCCATTGTTCTCACCTTTTTCCATTCTGTACTCAGTCTCTCCTGGTACTTCCTCACACAGGTCTCCTTCTCAAGCTCACTTACTCTCACCACCCTCTTCACCCCAACATTCACTCTTCTTTTCTGAAAACCCATACAAATCTTCACCTTAGCCTCCACAAGATAATGATCAGACATCCCTCCAGTTGCACCTCTCAGCACATTAACATCCAAAAGTCTCTCTTTCGCACGCCTGTCAATTAACACGTAATCCAATAACGCTCTCTGGCCATCTCTCCTACTTACATAAGTATACTTATGTATATCTCGCTTTTTAAACCAGGTATTCCCAATCATCAGTCCTTTTTCAGCACATAAATCTACAAGCTCTTCACCATTTCCATTTACAACACTGAACACCCCATGTATACCAATTATTCCCTCAACTGCCACATTACTCACCTTTGCATTCAAATCACCCATCACTATGACCCGGTCTCATGCATCAAAACCACTAACACACTCATTCAGCTGCTCCCAAAACACTTGTCTCTCTTGATCTTTCTTCTCATGCCCAGGTGCATATGCACCAATAATCACCCACCTCTCTCCATCACCTTTCAGTTTTACCCATATTAATCGAGAATTTACTTTCTTACACTCTATCACATACTCCCACAACTCCTGTTTCAGGAGTATTGCTACTCCTTCCCTTGCTCTTGTCCTCTCACTAACCCCTGACTTTACTCCCCAGACATTCCCAAACCACTCTTCCCCTTTACCCTTGAGCTTCGTTTCACTCAGAGCCAAAACATCCAGGTTCCTTTCCTCAAACATACTACCTATCTCTCCTTTTTTCACATCTTGGTTACATCCACACACATTTAAGCACCCCACTCTGAGCCTTCGAGGAGGATGAGCACTCCCCGCGTGACTCCTTCTTCTGTTTCCCATTTTAGAAAGTTAATACAAGGAGGGGAGGATTTATGGCCCCCCGCTCCCGTCCCCTCTAGTCGCTTTCTACGACACGCGAGGAATACGTGGGAAGTATTCTTTCACCCCTATCCCCAGGGATAATATACATATATATATATACATATACACATACACACACATACACATACATACGCACATATACACACACACACACATATATATATATATGAGAAATGTAAGAAACAATTTAGAAAACTGAAACTTCTAGCTTGAAATGAATGAAAAAAATGAATGTCACATAATGGTTCAACCTCTGGCTATGGAAAAAAGGAAATGTGTAATTTATTTACACAAACGTCAATAGCAGTTCTCATCAATTTAACCACTGTATCAATAAGCTTCAATGTCTAAGCTACATTTTTCTCCAATTTCACTATTTTCCTTCTATATATATATATATATATATATATATATATATATGGATGTATTTAGTGAAGCAGTGATGGCTTGCGCAAAAGATGCTTGTGGCATGAGAAGCGTGGGAGGTGGGCAGATTGGAAAGAGTAGTGAGTGGTGGGATGAAGAAGTAAGATTATTTGTGAAAGAGCAGAGAGAGGCATTTGGACGATTTTTGCAAGGAAGTAATGGAAATGAGTGGGAGATGTATAAAAGAAAGAGGTAGGAGGTCAAGAAAAAGGTGCAAGAGGTGAAAAAGAGGGCAAATGAGAGTTGGGGAGAGAGTATTATTAAATTTTAGGGAGAATATAAAGACGTCTTGGAAGGAGGTAAATAAAGTAAGTAAGACAAGGGAACAAATAGGAACTTCAGTGAAGGGGGCTAATGGGGGAGATAATAACAAGTAGTGGTGATGTGAGAAGGAGATGGAGTGAGTATTTTGAAAGTTTGTTGAATGTGTTTGATGATAGAGTGGCAGATATAGGGTGCTTTGGTCAAGGTGGTGTGCAAAGTGAGAGGGTTAGCGAAAATGATTTGGTAAACAGAGAAGAGGTAGTAAAAGCTTTGCGGAAGATGAAAGCCGGCAAGGCAGCGGGTTTGGATGGTATTGCAGTGGAATTTATCAAAAAGGGGGGTGACTGTATTGTTGATTGGTTGGTAAGGATAATCAGTATATGTATGGATCATGGTGAAGTGCCTGAGGATTTGTGGAATGCTTGCATAGTGCCATTGTACAAAGGCAAAGGGGACAAAGGTGAGTGCTCAAATTACAGAGGTGTAAGTTTGTTGAGTATTCCTGGGAAATTATATGGGAGGGTATTGATTGAGAGGGTGAAGGCATGTACAGAGCATCAGATTGGGGAAGAGAAGAGTGGTTTCAGAAGTGGTAGAGGATGTGTGGATCAGGTGTTTGCTTTGAAGAATGTATGTGAGAAATACTTAGAAAAGCAAATGGATTTGTATGTAGCATTTATGGATCTGGAGAAGGCATATCATAGAGCTGATAGAAATGCTCTGTGGAAGGTATTAAGAATATATGGTGTGGGAGGCAAGTTGTTAGAAGTAGTGAAAAGTTTTTATCGAGGATGTAAGGCATGTGTACGTGTAGGAAGAGAGGAAAGTGATTGGTTCTCAGTGAATGTAGGTTTGCGGCAGGGGTGTTTGATGTCTCCATGGTTGTTTAATTTGTTTATGGATGGGGTTGTTAGGGAGGTGAATGCAAGAGTTTTGGAGAGAGGGGCAAGTATGCAGTCTGTTGTGGATGAGAGAGCTTGGGAAGTGAGTCAGTTGTTGTTCAATGATGATACAGCGCTGGTGGCTGATTCGTGTGAGAAGCTGCAGAAGCTGGTGACTGACTTTGGTAAAGTGTGTGAAAGAAGAAAGCTGAGAGTTAATGTGAATAAGAGTAAGGTTATTAGGTACAGTCGGGTTGAGGGACAAGTCATTTGGGAGGTAAGTTTGAATGGAGAAAACCTGGAGGAAGTGAAGTGTTTTAGATATCTGGGAGTGGATTTGGCAGCGGATGAAACCATGGAAGTGGAAATGAATCATAGGGTGGGGGAGGGGGCGAAAGTTCTGGGAGCGTTGAAAAATGTGTAGAAGTCGAGAACAATATCTTGGAAAGCAATAATAGGTATGTTTGAAGGAATAGTGGTTCCAACAACGTTATATGGTTGCGAGGCATGGACTATGGATAGAATTGTGCGGAGGAGGGTGGATGTGCTGGAAATGAGATGTGTGAGGACAATATGTGGTGTGAGATGGTTTGATCAAGTAAGTAATAATAGGGTAAGAGAGATATGTGGTAATAAAGAGTGTGGTTGAGAGAGCAGAAGAGGGTGTTTGGAAATAATTTGGTCACATGGAGAGAATGAGTGAGGAAAGATTGACCAAGATGATATATGTGTCAGAGGTGGAGGGAACGAGGAGAAGTGGGAGACCAAATTGGAGGTGCAAAGATAGAGTGAAAAAGATTTTGAGTGATCGGGGCCTGAACATGCAGGAGGGTGAAAGGCGTGCAAGGAATAGAGTGAATTGGAACATTGTGGTATACTGGGGTCAACGTGCTGTCAATGGATTGAGCCAGGGCATGTGAAACATCTGGGAATGTCTTGGGAGTTAAGTCAGGGGTTGGTGAGAGGATAAGAGCAAGGGAAGGAGTAGCACTACTCCTGAAACAGGACTGGTGGGAGTATGTGATAGAGAGTAAGAAAGTAAACTTGAGATTGATATGGGTAAAACTGAAAGTGGATGGAGAGAGATGGGTGATTATTGGTGCATGTGCACCTGGGCATGAGAAGAAAGATAATGTGAGGCAAGTGTTTTGGGAACAGCTGAGTGAGTGTGTTAGTAGCTTTGATGCACAAGACCGGTTTATAGTGATAGGTGATTTGAATGTAAAGGTGATTTGAATGCAAAGGTGAGTAATGTGGCAGTTGAGGGAATAATTGGTGTACATGGGGTTTTCAGTGTCATAAATGGAAATGGTGAAGAGCTTGTACATTTGTGCGCTGAAAAAGGACAGGTGATTGGGAATACCTGGTTTAAAAAGAGAGATATACACAAGTATACGTATGTAAGTAGGAGAGATGGCCAGAGAGCGTTATTGAATTACGTGTCAATTGACAGGCACGCGAAAGAGAGACTTTTGGATGTTAATGTGCTAAGAGGTGCAACTAGAAGAATGTCTGATCATTATCTTGTATAATGCACCAAAACCACTGCTCCCTTTCCATATCCAGGCCCCATAAAACTTTCCATGGTATACCCCAGATGCTTCACATGCTCTGGTTCAATCCATTGACAGCACGTCGATACTGGTATACCACATCATTCCAATGCACTCTATTCCTTGCATGCCTTTCACCCTCCTGCATGTTCAGGCCCAGTGACTCAAAATCTTTTTCACTCCATCCTTCCAACTACAATTTGGTCTCCCACTTCTCATTCCCTCCACCTCTGACTCATATATCCTCTTTGTCAGTCTTTCCTCACTCATTCTTTCCATGTGACCAAACCATTTCAAAACACCCTCTTCTGCTCTCTCAACCACAATCTTTTTATTACGAAACATCGCTCTTGCCCTATCATTACTTACTTGATCAAACCACCTCACACCACATCTCATTTCCAACACATCCACGCTCCTCCGCACAACTCTATCCATAGCCCATGCCTCGCAACCATATAACATTGTTGGAACCACTACTCCTTCAAACATACCCATTTTTGCTTTCTGAGATAATGTGCTCACCTTCCACACATTTTTCAATTCTCCCAGAACTTTTGCCCCTTCCCCCACCCTGTGACTCACTTTCGCTTCCATGGTTCCATCCACTGCCAAATCCACTCCGAGATATCTAAATCACTTCATTTCCTCCAGTTTTTCTCCATTCAAACTAACCTCCCAATTGACTTGCCCCTCAACCCTACTATACCTAATAACCTTGCTCTTATTCACGTTCACTCTCAGTTTTCTTCTTTCACACACTACCAAACTCAGTCACCAGCTTCTGCAGTTTCTCACCCAAATCAGCCACCAGCGCTGTATCATCAGCGAACAACAACTGACTCACTTCCCAAGCCCTCTCATCCACTACAGACTGCATACTTGCCCCTCTCCAAAACTCTTGCATTCAGCTTCCTTCCAGGAATACTCAACAAACTTATACCTCTGTAATTTGAGCACTCACTCTTATCCCCTTTGCCTTTGTACAATGTCACAATGCACGCATTCCGCCAATCCTCAGGCACCTCACCATGAGTCATACATACATTAAATAACCTTACCAACCAGTCAATAATACAGTCACCCCCTTTTTTCATAAATTCCACTGCAATACCATCCAAACCTGCTGCCTTGCCGGCTTTCATCTTCCGCAAAGCTTTTACTACCTCTTCTCTGCTTACCAAATCATTTTCGCTAACCCTCTCACTTTGCACACCACCTTGACCAAAAGACCCTATATCTGCCACTCTGTCATCAAACACATTCAACAAACCTTCAAAATACTCACTCCATCTCCTTCTCACATCACCACTACTTGTTATCACCTCCCCATTAGCGCCCTTCACTGAAGTTCCCATTTGCTCTCTTGTCTTACACACTTTATTTACCTCCTTCCAAAATATCTTTTTATTCTCTCTAAAATTTAATGATACTCTCTCACCCCAACTCTCATTTGCCCTCTTTTTCACCTCTTGCACCTTTCTCTTGACCTCCTGTCTCTTTCTTTTATACATCTCCCACTCAATTGCATTTTTTCCCTGCAAAATTCGTCCAAATGCCTATCTTTTCTGTTTCACTTATAATCTTACTTCTTCATCCCACCACTCACTACCCTTTCTAATCAACCCACCTCCCACTCTTCTCATGCCACAAGCATCTTTTGCGCAATCCATCACTGATTCCCTAAATACATCCCATTCCTCCCCCACTTCCCTTACTTCCATTGTTCTCACCTTTTTCCATTCTGTACTCAGTCTTTCCTGGTACTTCCTCACACAAGTCTCCTTCCCAAGCTCACTTACTCTCACTACCCTCTTCACCCAAACATTCACTCTTCTTTTCTGAAAACCCATACAAAGCCTGCACAAGATAATGATGAGACATCCCTCCAGTTGCACCTCTCAGCACATTAACATCCAAAAGTCTCTCTTTTGCGCGCCTGTCAATTAACACGTAATCCAATAACGCTCTCTGGCCATCTCTCCTTCTTACATACATATACTTACGTATATCTCGCTTTTTAAACCAGGTATTCCCAATCACCAGTCCTTTTTCAGCACATAAATCTACAAGCTCTTCACCATTTCCATTTACAACACTGAACACCCCATGTATACCAATTATTCCCTCAACTGCCACATTACTCACCTTTGCATTCAAATCACCCATCACTATAACTCGGTCTTGTGCATCAAAACCACTAACACACTCATTCAGCTGCTCCCAAAACACTCGCCTCTCATGATCTTTCTTCTCATGCCCAGGTGCATATGCACCAATAATCACCCATCTCTCTCCATCAACTTTCAATTTTACCCATATTAATTGAGAATTTACTTTCTTACATTCTATCACATACTCCCACAACTCCTGTTTCAGGAGTACTGCTACTCCTTCCCTTGCTCTTGTCCTCTCACTAACCCCTGACTTTACTCCCAAGACATTCCCAAACCACTCTTCCCCTTTACCCTTGAGGTTCGTTTCACTCAGAGCCAAAACATCCAGGTTCCTTTCCTCAAACATACTACGTATCTCTCCTTTTTTCACATCTTGGTTACATCCACACACATTTAGACACCCCAATCTGAGTCTACGAGGAGGATGAGCACTCTCCGCGTGACTCCTTCTGTTTCCCATTTTTAGAAAGTTAAAATACAAGGAGGGGAGGATTTCTGGCCCCCCCGCTCCCGTCCCCTCTAGTCGCCTTCTACGACACATGAGGAATGTGTGGGAAGTATTCTTTCACCCCTATCCCCAGGGATAATATATATGTATATATATATATATATATATATATATATATATATATATATATATATATATATATATATATATAGAGCAGTGTGGTTTCAGTAGTGGTAGAGGATGTGTGGATCAGGTGTTTGCTTTGAAGAATGTATGTGAGAAATACTTAGAAAAGCAAATGGATTTGTATGTAGCATTTATGGATCT
The DNA here is from genome assembly GCF_036320965.1 of Panulirus ornatus. Taxonomy (NCBI): domain Eukaryota; kingdom Metazoa; phylum Arthropoda; class Malacostraca; order Decapoda; family Palinuridae; genus Panulirus; species Panulirus ornatus. The sequence goes on from NC_092280.1 coordinate 13,182,311, forward strand.
GGAGAAGGCATATGATAGAGTTGATAGAGATGCTCTGTGGAAGGTATTAAGAATATATGGTGTGGGAGGAAAGTTGTTAGAAGCAGTGAAAAGTTTTTATCGAGGATGTAAGGCATGTGTACGTGTAGGAAGAGAGGAAAGTGATTGGTTCTCAGTGAATGTAGGTTTGCGGCAGGGGTGTGTGATGTCTCCATGGTTGTTTAATTTGTTTATGGATGGGGTTGTTGGGGAGGTGAATGCAAGAGTTTTGGAAAGAGGGGCAAGTATGAAGTCTGTTGGGGATGAGAGAGCTTGGGAAGTGAGGCAGTTGGTGTTCGCTGATGATACAGCGCTGGTGGCTGATTCATGTGAGAAACTGCAGAAGCTGGTGACTGAGTTTGGTAAAGTGTGTGAAAGAAGAAAGTTAAGAGTAAATGTGAATAAGAGCAAGGTTATTAGGTACAGTAGGGTTGAGGGTCAATTCAATTGGGAGGTGAGTTTGAATGGAGAAAAACTGGAGGAAGTGAAGTATTTTAGATATCTGGGAGTGGATCTGGCAGCGGATGGAACCATGGAAGCGGAAGTGGATCATAGGGTGGGGGAGGGGGCGAAAATTCTGGGAGCCTTGAAGAATGTGTGGAAGTCGAGAACATTATCTCGGAAAGCAAAAATGGGTATGTTTGAAGGAATAGTGGTTCCAACAATGTTGTACGGTTGCGAGGCGTGGGCTATGGATAGAGTTGTGCGCAGGAGGATGGATGTGCTGGAAATGAGATGTTTGAGGACAATGTGTGGTGTGAGGTGGTTTGATCGAGTGAGTAACGTAAGGGTAAGAGAGATGTGTGGAAATAAAAAGAGCGTGGTTGAGAGAGCAGAAGAGGGTGTTTTGAAATGGTTTGGTCACATGGAGAGAATGAGTGAGGAAAGATTGACCAAGAGGATATATGTGTCGGAGGTGGAGGGAACGAGGAGAAGAGGGAGACCAAATTGGAGGTGGAAAGATGGAGTGTAAAAGATTTTGTCTGATCAGGGCCTGAACATGCAGGAGGGTGAAAGGAGGGCAAAGAATAGAGTGAATTGGAGCGATGTGGTATACCGGGGTTGACGTGCTGTCAGTGGATTGAATCAAGGCATGTGTATGGGGGCGGGTTGGGCCATTTCTTTCGTCTGTTTCCTTGCGCTACCTCGCAAACGCGGGAGACAGCGACAAAAAAAAAAAAAAAAATATATATATATATATATATATATATATATATATATATATATATATATTTTTATAGGCAAGTGTTTTGGGAGCAGCTGAATAAGTGTGTTAGTGGTTTTGATGCACGAGACCGGGTTATAGTGATGGGTGATTTGAATGCAAAGGTGAGTAATGTGGCAGTTGAGGGAATAATTGGTATACATGGGGTGTTCAGTGTTGTAAATGGAAATGGTGAAGAGCTTGTAGATTTATGTGCTGAAAAAGGACTGATGATTGGGAATACCTGGTTTAAAAAGCGAGATATACATAAGTATACTTATGTAAGTAGGAGAGATGGCCAGAGAGCGTTATTGGATTACGTGTTAATTGACAGGCGTGCGAAAGAGAGACTTTTGGATGTTAATGTGCTGAGAGGTGCAACTGGAGGGATGTCTGATCATTATCTTGTGGAGGCTAAGGTGAAGATTTGTATGGGTTTTCAGAAAAGAAGGGTGAATGTTGGGGTGAATAGGGTGGTGAGAGTAAGTGAGCTTGAGAAGGAGACCTGTGTGAGGAAGTACCAGGAGAGACTGAGTACAGAATGGAAAAGGGTGAGAACAATGGAAGTAAGGGGAGTTGGGGAGGAATGGGATGTATTTAGGGAATCAGTGATGGATTGCGCAAAAGATGCTTGTGGCATGAGAAGAGTGGGAGGTGGGTTGATAAGAAAGGGTAGTGAGTGGTGGGATGAAGAAGTAAGAGTATTAGTGAAAGAGAAGAGAGAGGCATTTGGACGATTTTTGCAGGGAAAAAATGCAATTGAGTGGGAGATGTATAAAAGAAAGAGACAGGAGGTCAAGAGAAAGGTGCAAGAGGTGAAAAAAAGGGCAAATGAGAGTTGGGGTGAGAGAGTATCATTAAATTTTAGGGAGAATAAAAAGATGTTCTGGAAGGAGGTAAATAAAGTGCGTAAGACAAGGGAGCAAATGGGAACTTCAGTGAAGGGCGCAAATGGGGAGGTGATAACAAGTAGTGGTGATGTGAGAAGGAGATGGAGTAAGTATTTTGAAGGTTTGTTGAATGTGTTTGATGATAGAGTGGCAGATATAGGGTGTTTTGGTCGAGGTGGTGTGCAAAGTGAGAGGGTTAGGGAAAATGATTTGGTAAACAGAGAAGAGGTAGTGAAAGCTTTGCGGAAGATGAAAGCCGGCAAGGCAGCAGGTTTGGATGGTATTGCAGTGGAATTTATTAAAAAAGGAGGTGACTGTATTGTTGACTGGTTGGTAAGGTTATTTAATGTATGTATGACTCATGGTGAGGTGCCTGAGGATTGGCGGAATGCGTGCATAGTGCCATTGTACAAAGGCAAAGGGGATAAGAGTGAGTGCTCAAATTACAGAGGTATAAGTTTGTTGAGTATTCCTGGTAAATTATATGGGAGGGTATTGATTGAGAGGGTGAAGGCATGTACAGAGCATCAGATTGGGGAAGAGCAGTGTGGTTTCAGAAGTGGTAGAGGATGTGTGGATCAGGTGTTTGCTTTGAAGAATGTATGTGAGAAATACTTAGAAAAGCAAATGGATTTGTATGTAGCATTTATGGATCTGGAGAAGGCATATGATAGAGTTGATAGAGATGCTCTGTGGAAGGTATTAAGAATATATGGTGTGGGAGGAAAGTTGTTAGAAGCAGTGAAAAGTTTTTATCGAGGATGTAAGGCATGTGTACGTGTAGGAAGAGAGGAAAGTGATTGGTTCTCAGTGAATGTAGGTTTGCGGCAGGGGTGTGTGATGTCTCCATGGTTGTTTAATTTGTTTATGGATGGGGTGGTTAGGGAGGTAAATGCAAGAGTTTTGGAAAGAGGGGCAAGTATGAAGTCTGTTGGGGATGAGAGAGCTTGGGAAGTGAGTCAGTTGTTGTTCGCTGATGATACAGCGCTGGTGGCTGATTCATGTGAGAAACTGCAGAAGCTGGTGACAGAGTTTGGTAAAGTGTGTGGAAGAAGAAAGTTAAGAGTAAATGTGAATAAGAGCAAGGTTATTAGGTACAGTAGGGTTGAGGGTCAAGTCAATTAGGAGGTGAGTTTGAATGGAGAAAAACTGGAGGAAGTGAAGTGTTTTAGATATCTGGGAGTGGATCTGGCAGCGGATGGAACCATGGAAGCGGAAGTGGATCATACGGTGGGGGAGGGGGCGAAAATTCTGGGGGCCTTGAAGAATGTGTGGAAGTCGAGAACATTATCTCGGAAAGCAAAAATGGGTATGTTTGAAGGAATAGTGGTTCCAACAATGTTGTATGGTTGCGAGGCGTGGGCTATGGATAGAGTTGTGCGCAGGAGGATGGATGTGCTGGAAATGAGATGTTTGAGGACAATGTGTGGTGTGAGGTGGTTTGATCGAGTGAGTAACGTAAGGGTAAGAGAGATGTGTGGAAATAAAAAGAGCGTGGTTGAGAGAGCAGAAGAGGGTGTTTTGAAGTGGTTTGGGCACATGGAGAGAATGAGTGAGGAAAGATTGACCAAGAGGATATATGTGTCGGAGGTGGAGGGAACAAGGAGAAGAGGGAGACCAAATTGGAGGTGGAAAGATGGAGTGAAAAAGATTTTGTGTGATCGGGGCCTGAACATGCAGGAGGGTGAAAGGAGGGCAAGGAATAGAGTGAATTGGAGCAATGTGGTATACCGGGGTTGACGTGCTGTCAGTGGATTGAATCAAGGCATGTGAAGCGTCTGGGGTAAGCTATGGAAAGCTGTGTAGGTATGTATATTTGCGTGTGTGGACGTATGTATATACATGTGTATGGGGGGGTTGGGCCATTTCTTTCGTCTGTTTCCTTGCGATACCTCGCAAGCGCGGGAGACAGCGACAAAGTATAAAAAAAAAAAATATATATATATATATATATATATATATATATATATATATATATATATATATAATCATCCATGAAGTGTATCCTGATGGTGCAGCCGCAAAGAATGGTCGACTTAAGCCTGGTGACCAGATTCTTAATGGCAATAATGAAAACTTTAGGGATATAACTCATCAAAAAGCTTTAAGTGTTCTACGGCAAACGCCATCAAAATACCTGAACAACCTTCAACCATACCTGGACCGGACGACTGAATATACATCACCAGATGCGTTGAGTCGCAATGGCAGCATGAGGATGGTGGTGTGGGCGGACAACTGGACCCGTTACATATGCAGCCGTTGAGAAGAAGCTAAATGCTGCTCGTGGATTCCATCAAAAGTTGCACGGACTGTGTCCTCGCTTTGGTTACAAGAATGTTCTTCTGCCCACCAGTGATGCTACTACTTTTGTGAATTAAGAACCATTGCAACACAAACCTCGCCAGGTGGTAGAGTGACCAGCAGTGTATCGAGACAGACTTCCCCAGAATTTTTTTAAAGGGGAAGTAAATGTTTATAGTTGTGTTACTGGAGTGATAGTTTTCATACATGGTGCTCTGACAAGAAAATAGTGAAATTGGAAAAGAATGTAGCTTAGACATTGAAGCTTATTCTTTCACTGAAATGTGAACAAAAGGGGCATTTTTCAAAGTGATAGAGATGGAAAGCAAAAAGGTGTTTTTCATAAAGGTACTGGAAAAGTTGAGGTCCAGATAAACTTTTGGTCTGTCAAGGCTTTATTATGGCGGATGACCAACTACCTACCCTCATGTATCCAAGATATGGTAGTACTTTGTGTAATGAAGACAACTGAGAAACATCGTAAGCCAATACTCCAGTTTCATGATAAGAGAAGTGGACCAGGCAGTATGATACAGTGGTTAAATTGATGAAAACTACTATTGTCGTTTGTGAAAATAAATTATACATTTCCCTTTTCCATAGTCACAGGTTGAACCATTACGTGACATTCATTTTTCATTTCATTTCAAGCTAGAAGTTTCAGTTTTCTAAATTATTTCTTACATTTTTCATATGTATATATTCATTTTGTATTTATTATACATTGTCGCTGTCTCCCGCGTTTGTGAGGTAGCGCAAGGAAACAGACGAAAGAAATGGCCCAACCCACCCCCATACACATGTATATACATACGTCCACACATGCAAATATACATACCTACACAGCTTTCCATGGTTTACCCCAGACGCTTCACATGCCTTGATTCAATCCACTGCCAGCACGTCAACCCCGGTATACCACATCGCTCCAATTCACTCTATTCCTTGCCCTCCTTTCACCCTCCTAAATGTTCAGGCCCCGATCACACAAAATCTTTTTCACTCCATCTTTCCACCTCCAATTTGGTCTCCCTCTTCTCCTCGTTCCCTCCACCTCCGACACATATATCCTCTTGGTCAATCTTTCCTCACTCATTCTCTCCATGTGACCAAACCATTTCAAAACACCCTCTTCTGCTCTCTCAACCACGCTCTTTTTATTTCCACACATCTCTCTTACCCTTACGTTACTTACTCGATCAAACCACCTCACACCACACATTGTCCTCAAACATCTCATTTCCAGCACATCCACCCTCCTGCACACAACTCTATCCATAGTCCACGCCTCGCAACCATACAACATTGTTGGAACCACTATTCCTTCAAACATACCCATTTTTGCTTTCCGAGATAATGTTCTCGACTTCCACACATTCTTCAAGGCTCCCAGAATTTTCGCCCCCTCCCCCACCCTATGATCCACTTCCGCTTCCATGGTTCCATCCGCTGCCAGATCCACTCCCAGATATCTAAAACACTTCACTTCCTCCAGTTTTTCTCCGTTCAAACTCACCTCCCAATTGACTTGACCCTCAACCCTACTGTACCTAATAACCTTGCTCTTATTCACATTTACTCTTAACTTTCTTCTTTCACACACTTTACCAAACTCAGTCACCAGCTTCTGCAGTTTCTCACATGAATCAGCCACCAGCGCTGTATCATCAGCGAACAACAACTGACTCACTTCCCAAGCTCTCTCATCCCCAACAGACTTCATACTTGCCCCTCTTTCCAAAACTCTTGCATTCACCTCCCTAACAACCCCATCCATAAACAAATTAAACAACCATGGAGACATCACACACCCCTGCCGCAAACCTACATTCACTGAGAACCAATCACTTTCCTCTCTTCCTACACGTACACATGCCTTACATCCTCGATAAAACTTTTCACTGCTTCTAACAACTTTCCTCCCACACCATATATTCTTAATACCTTCCACAGAGCATCTCTATCAACTCTATCATATGCCTTCTCCAGATCCATAAATGCTACATACAAATCCATTTGCTTTTCTAAGTATTTCTCACATACATTCTTCAAAGCAAACACCTGATCCACACATCCTCTACCACTTCTGAAACCACACTGCTCTTCCCCAATCTGATGCTCTGTACATGCCTTCACCCTCTCAATCAATACCCTCCCATATAATTTGCCAGGATTACTCAACAAACTTATACCTCTGTAATTTGAGCACTCACTCTTATCCCCTTTGCCTTTGTACAATGGCACTATGCACGCATTCCGCCAATCCTCAGGCACCTCACCATGAGTCATACATACATTAAATAACCTTACCAACCAGTCAACAATACAGTCACCCCCTTTTTTAATAGATTCCACTGCAATACCATCCAAACCTGCTGCCTTGCCGGCTTTCATCTTCCGCAAAGCTTTTGCTACCTTTTCTCTGTTTACCAACTCATTTTCCCTAACCCTCGCACTTTGCACACCACCTCGACCAAAACACCCTATATCTGCCACTCTATCATCAAACACATTCAACAAACCTTCAAAATACTCACTCCATCTCCATCTCACATCACCACTACTTGTTATCACCTCCCCATTTGCGCCCTTCACTGAAGTTCCCATTTGCTCCCTTGTCTTACGCACTTTATTTACCTCCTTCCAGAACATCTTTTTATTCTCCCTAAAATTTAATGATACTCTCTCACCCCAACTCTCATTTGCCCTTTTTTTCACCTCTTGCACCTTTCTCTTGACCTCCTGTCTCTTTCTTTTATACGTCTCCCACTCAATTTCATTTTTTCCCCTGCAAAAATCGTCCAAATGCCTCTCTCTTCTCTTTCACTAATACTCTTACTTCTTCATCCCACCACTCATTACCCTTTCTAATCAACCCACCTCCCACTCCTCTCATGCCACAAGCATCTTTTGCGCAATCCATCACTGATTCCGTAAATACATCCCATTCCTCCCCCACTCCCGTTACTTCCATTGTTCTCACCTTTTTCCATTCTGTACTCAGTCTCTCCTGGTACTTCCTCACACAAGTCTCCTTCCCAAGCTCACTTACTCTCACCACCCTCTTCACCCCAACATTCACTCTTCTTTTCTGAAAACCCCTACAAATCTTCACCTTAGCCTCCACAAGATAATGATCAGACATCCCTCCAGTTGCACCTCTCAGCACATTAACATCCAAAAGTCTCTCTTTCGCGTGCCTGTCAATTAACACGTAATCCAATAACGCTCTCTGGCCATCTCTCCTACTTACATAAGTATACTTATGTATATCTCGCTTTTTAAACCAGGTATTCCCAATCATCAGTCCTTTTTCAGCACATAAATCTACAAGCTCTTCACCATTTCCATTTACAACACTGAACACCCCATGTATACCAATTATTCCCTCAACTGCCACATTACTCACCTTTGCATTCAAATCACCCAACACTATAACCCGGTCTCGTGCATCAAAACCACTAACACACTCATTCAGCTGCTCCCAAAACACTTGCCTCTCATGATCTTTCTTCTCATGCCCAGGTGCATATGCACCAATAATCACCCATCTCTCTCCATCAACTTTCAGTTTTACCCATATTAATCGAGAATTTTCTTTCTTACATTCTATCACATACTTCCACAACTCCTGTTTCAGGAGTACTGCTACTCCTTCCCTTGCTCTTGTCCTCTCACTAACCCCTGACTTTACTCCCCAGACATTCCCAAACCACTCTTCCCCTTTACCCTTGAGCTTTGTTTCACTCAGAGCCAAAACATCCAGGTTCCTTTCCTCAAACATACTACCTATCTCTATATATATATTTATACATATATATATACACAGACATATACATGTATACAGACATATAAATATATACTCATGTACATATTCATACTTGCTTGGCTTCATCCATTCCTTGGGCTACCCTGCCCCACAGGAAACAGCATTGCTACCTCATGCTTCAGCGAGGTAGTGCTAGGGAAACAGACAAAAGGGCCACATTCGTTCACACTCAGTCTCTAGCTGTCATTTGTAATGCATTGAAACCACAGCTCCCTATCAATATCCAGGTCCCACAGACCTTTCCATGTTTTCCCCGAGATGTTTCATATACCCTTGTTGAGTCCATTGACAGCATGTTGCCCCCAGTATACCACATTGTTCCAATTCACTCTATTCCTTACACGCCTCTCATCCTTCTGTATGTTGAAGCCCCAATCACTCAAAATCTTTTTCATTCCATCCTTCCACCTCCAATTTGGTCTCCCACTTCTTCCCTCCTCCTCTTGACACATATATCCTCTTTGTCAACCTTTCCTCATTCATTCCCTCCTTATGTCCAAACCATTTCAACACACCCTCCTCTGCTCTCTCCACCACACTCTGTTTATTTCCACACTTATCTCTTACCATTTCATTACTTATCAAACCATCTCATACCTCTTGTTGTCCTCAAACATTTCATTTCCAACACATCCACTCTCTTCCTTCCTTCTATAGCCCAAGCCTTGCAACCATATAACGTTGTTGGAACTACTATTCCTTCAAACATATCGATACTTGCTCTCCACGATAACATTCTCTTCTTGCACACACTCTTCATCGCTCCCAAAACTTTAGCCCCCTTCCCCACCGTGTAACTCACTTCCACTACCATGGTTCCACTCACCACCAAGTCCACTCCCAGATATCTAAAACACTCCACTTCCTCCAATTTTTCTCCATTCAGACTTGCATCCCAATTAACTTGCCCCTCAACCCCACTGAACCCAACAACCCTGCTTTCATTCACACTAATTATAAATGGGATGCGTATCCCTTCTTTTTTTTTTTTCAGAGGGCAAGACCAAATCAGAAGATTTAACTTGAGGTTTGAATCTTTTGGTAATGTTTATTTCAATTTCTTCCAGGGCAACTGTTGTGTATGATGACATAGGTTTATTGTTTTCACATACCTTTTTATTCCACAACCGTAATTGACCATAGCATCCATCATGATTCCTGGTATTTCTTTTTGAAAACTTATGAAGAATCTTTTGATAAGAGAGTCAGTATATCTATTAATCATCTGAGATCCTTTCACAAGTATTGGTACCAAACAGGATAATTATTGGGCTTAGGGGCATGAGAATATGGATTGCAGAATGTTATTCATAATTTTTCATTGTTAATTGACGTTATTGAAAATAGAATAAGATCTGCTGTTAACTTTTAATTGTAAAACAACGAAAAAGTTGAAAGTAATAAGGGCCTTGAAGATCAGGGAAAATGTTAAAGTTAAGCACATCTGGAAATCAACAAAACTTGAGAAACTTTACCCAGCTTTGCTTAGAGACTAATATTTACTTTTATTGTCAGTGCTATACTCAAAATGTACCAACAGCATTGTCCCACATGTCAAAACATGCTATAATGTTTACCAACTCAAAATGGATTACTGCACAAAGTGGACAGAACCTGAGGGATGAAGAACTGGCATCAGTGTAGTCACTGAAAGGGATGACAACTCAAAAAGATTGGTTAGATACTTTAACTAAGTTTGTGTTGAAATAAGAAAATAAGTGAAAAATTGGTGCATGTGACCAATGGTTGAGGCTCAAATCTGAATGATAAAAATGTTGCAGTGTCAAAAAGAATAGATCAAGTCAAGAAAGCAAATGAAGAACTGTATTATTTTCCTACACTGCATTATCCATCTGTGAATCCTCTGTGAGATTGATGTAAGCATAGCAGTGTTGTGGCCACTGTTGCAAAAGTGGTTAACTGCATTCGAATATAAGGATTAAACCCCAGACAGTTTGCATTGCAACTTAACTCATAAGAAAATGATAGTTGTGATATTTCTTTTTTTAACATACCACATGACAGCTAGAGAATGACTGTGAGCAAATGAGGTCTTTCCTTTGTGTGTTCTTGACTCTACCTTGTTATTGCAGGAAACAGTGAAAAAGTACAAAGGATTTGTTTATGCATTTAATCAAGTGAAGTAAAGTCATGATTAGTTATTATTTTTTTGGCATGTCTTGGATTGGCCAGTCTGGCAATTAATGTATTTCCAAAAGTTAAAATGGCTATCACAATTTATGTGAAAATTTAATGTCTTTTATTTTTTGTGCATATGTACTAGATAGAAAATTATTTTGCTGTGTGTGTGTGTGTGTGTGTGTGTGTGTGTGTGTGTGTGTGTGTGTGTGTGTGTGCAGTGAAAGGGGCCATAGATTATCACTGACCACTGAGAGGGTTGATTGCTGTCATTCAAGGAGATTTTGAAGTATGGAAGTAATGGTAACTCTTAGGAAGGCAGAGAAGTTGAAACTTGTGTAGTCTTCTCTTTTCTGAAACTTGCTTTTTCTTGGTAATGATACTCAAAGAGTTTTATTGTAGATTTAAAAAGTTTCAAACCGTGGTTCAGATTAAGAAAACCTTTCTTCAAACAAGCTCTAAGAAAGCAAAAAAAAGAGCCAGAGTAAGAGATGAGCTGGCTAAGAAGGTAGCCATATACTAACTCAGGGTATGGTTTGCAAAATGTCTCTTCTCGAAGTCTCTAAAAAAAATTTTATAGAGAAGAGAAACTTTATCAGGGCAAAAGGCACAGTTCTAGAACAGCCTTTTCAAGTTGATGTGTCCAGGGCCACCATGCTAGAAGTGCTGCTATAAAGTAGCTTGGTGTGGGTTGGGATTTGTCCAAAATTTTCAGATTTATGAAAGTTTAACAGTTGGGCTTTCCACATGTTAAGACAAGGCTTAAAGGCCTGACTTGATGTTGAATATTTTTTCAGGCATATCTCAGAGTAACAAGCTTGCTTCTGATTCTGCTTTTAAGAAACTTCATTGCAGAATTGCAGACAAAAGTGTGATAGATCTAATCAAAGGTTGGGTTTTTACAATTATTCTGTTATATTGAAAAGACTACAATGTTATGCTGTGAAATATGTTGAATCTCTTTTTAGAGTTGAAGGATGGGCATTGAATATTCTGGTTCATCCCACTGAGAAAGTTCTCAGCCTTGAAGGAGACATGGCAGGGTATGCTGCTTTGAGAAGACAGTGATTCTGCACTGTAGCCAAACTTTCACTAAAGGAAAGCTTTTCCTTGTTTTTTTTTCATCAACTTTTGATGTCTCTCTTAGCCTATGAGGTTTGTCTTTAATCTCTTCATGTGGATATGTTTTCAGATGCTGATAGAGCTCTATCTGTAGGCAAGAAGTGAAATTTTTAAGAATTCAAAACCATTACTCTATCACAAGCAGAGTCTTAAGAGCATCAATTTAGTTTTCCCTTCCTTTCCTTACCAACTTTTATTTTCAAAACACAGTTTCTCAATAAGAGGCCTTAAACAGATGCCAGTGATCAGTGTACGATTGTGTAGTGGTGTGGGGCACACCACCATATTAACTGGGCTCTGACATTGTTCTGTCCAGGGTTACTGAGTAAATGTTGACTTTCTGTGAATGAACATCCACAGACCTCAAACACTTTTTGATTGTTAAGGGGGAATTTTCCAACCTCCAGTTTTATATGTACTTGCCTTTTCCCTCTAGCCAAGTTAGCGCAGTAATTGAGGCTGCAAGAAAAAATTATGTCTTGCTCTTTTTTTTCCTACCTTTGACTCACAAGAGATACATGGACATAGAAAAAGTCCAGTTAACCAACTTCTTGTAATCTGATTACTCTAACTATCTTTCAGGATTTATCCATACTGTGTCTAATAGCTATTATTTATCCTTCAGAAATCTGATTATCCAGTTTTTCAGACCTTGAATAGAAATTATTACTTGCTTGTAATTATCTGTAATTCTAGTTGTCCAATAATTCCAGCTATCTATCAGGATACTTCTGAGTGACATTTGTTATCAAAGTTTTGGTTGTTCAGCTATACCAATTTGTAAGTACCTGTTTATACAGTACAGAGAGACAGTTCTACACTTGTGGAACTCTGTCTTTAAGCTTTCTTTACCATTATGTAGCTTTTCAAAAGAGTGTATACTGCCAGCATTCAAAGTTTTGCTATTTAGTTTGTTCCAAATGTCCACCAATGAAACAATGCTGCTTCTTGCCCTTTCTAACAAGCTTTTTGCATGGCTTTTTGTTATGAGCTTTGGTTACTCTTATTATTTCATTTCATGAAGAAATTGTCACTGTTAACATCTTTAAATGGATTTAGAAATAAGAAGGCCTGCCATTAAATCATCCTTATAATTTTTCTATGTTGGGCCGATTCGTAGCTCTCAGATTAGAAGCCCATGTGGCTTAGTTTTCATGATTCAAGCTTCATCTTAGGTGCCATTCTTGTGACTTTTGCAAATAAGTCTTTGTGTTCTTTAGTGTAGTGACCAGATTTAAGAAACATAATCTATTATTGGTCTGATGTATGTTGTGAGTAGCATACCAAATGTTTCTTTATTCGTATACTGAATTGCACCTCCACTATTTGTCATGCAGTTTTTTGCAAATTGTCCTTTAGAGATGCTACTTTTCAAGTATTTTATTTGCTTTTCTTTACATTGCATGAGATTCTTGTTTTTTTTCAGTGGATGCTTTCACTGGTGTTGGGCTTTTACTGCAAAAAGTGTTTCATCCCTTCAGAGCATCATCTGCTAATATTGCAAGTGCATTGACAAGTTCATCAGGAAGCTGAAAATTAAAATGACCTACTGTGAAAGAGCTGAGCTTAGGATTTGACTGTGCCATGAATTTGATATAGGTAAGACAATTTTAGTGGAAGTTCTACTGCAGTGTTGCAAGACCTAAAGAACTTCAGACAAATCACCATTGCACCTGAGAAAAAGCTGTATGGTAAGGATGACTATATGCTGACTTACTCCACTTTCAGCCATTTTTATTTTCTACTTAGGTCTTATGTTTTGGATGATATTTCAGGGTTCAAGTAGAAAATAGGCATGGATGATTCAACTCCAAAGTACACAGCTGGTCGTGGGGGACGAGGAGCAGCCATACTAAAAGCCCTTCAGTCTCTAGCACGTCAACCAGGCCAAGTCTTTGCTGCTGGGGCTCTGCCTGCCCCTGCTGTTCCGCCTCCAGTTATGGTGAGTAGTTCATGAGTGCATTATGCTCTCATTTTGAGAATATACTAATGGTAACATTGGTGATACTGCACAAGAAGATAAGCCATTTCAGTCATGTGAAGATTTCAGTGTTATGAAGAGGTTTACTGACTTATTTACTAGTAAAGCATTTTAAGATGAGGTTTTCCTTCTATTAGTTAGGGGGTGCAGGTGTCCAAGAAACTAGTGCCACAGCTCTGCCCTCACCACTTGATGATAAGCATAGCTCTGCAAGTTTATCATCTATAGGTAGTAATCGAGGGGCACTCATTAGTCAGCTGATTCAGTGTCGAAGTGCAGTGTCCACATCTTTCATTGGAACACCAGTTGAAAGTGCTACTGAAGATAAAGGAAAGAATAAGCTTAGACCAAGCATAGCTAGAGGTCGCGCAGAACTCTTGCGGGCATGTTCAGTTGGCTCTATGTCTACCCAGCCTAGAGCTGATCCATTGTGAGTATTGTTACATCCTGATTTTTGAGTATGTATTGGGTGCATTAAGGAATGTTTAGAAAGTTCATTGTATGTGAGGGTAAAGATGGGTATGTTTGATGGTTTTGTAGTCCCAGTGGTGCTGTAAAAGTGCGAGTCGTGGCCCTCAATCTGTCTATCTGTTTATATCTCTGATGCCTGTTCCATTTGGAACTCACTCATGGGGGTGGCCATGGCAACAGTCTAACCATAACTAGTGAACTCCAGTGTCACTTCTTAGTCTTTTGTGCCTTACCCTTAACAGGCTACTGGCAGAGGGCACCTCTAGCATAGTGTTTGCAGAGGCTTCTACCTAATGTTCCTACTGACCACTTTTATCCAATGCTTCTACTTACTATTTCTATCTAATGTTTCTACCTAATGCTCCTGCCTAAATGTTCCTACCTACTACTTCTATATACTGCTCCTACCATTTTGGCAAAAGGCATGGCTAGCCCCATCGTGCTTACTGCAGGAAAATATAGAGTTACAAAGAATGACCTGAGTGAGTTATGTGTTGTCAAGTGTTACATATGACAAGGAGAAATTATATGTTTGTGGACAGAAAGGCCAGTAGTTCATGTGTGAGTGAGGCAGAAACAAACAACAGCTACTTGGGCCGGAGGAGTGCAGCTTGACAACCACTGAAGTGCTGGCTCACAAAGCAGCTGTCACTAATCCTCCCAATACCCAGGCTAGTAGTACTGGTAATATACCTCCTTGATTGTTAACTGCCTACAAACTATTACCTCTAGTACAAAAGAATGGAAGAAGGTGGATGTGCTTGAAATTCGATGCTTGAGGAGGGCTCCTTGTGTAGAGAATGACAGTGTAAGGGAAAGGTGTAATACAAAGCTGAGTATGACTGATAAACCAAAAGAGGGTGTACTGATGTTGTTTGGACATATGGATGAACGAGTGAAGATAGACAGACTATTGGTGAATTTATATATTTGTAGGTTTACCTTGCAGCAGTATATGTTTGTTTCCTTTGACAACCATCTCATACTAGAATGCCTTGCCTTTTCTCACCCCAGTACATAGCTTGGGATATGCAGGAAATAAGGGCACCAGCCTCACTGTTTCTATGAACACATGATTTTTCCCACTTAAGCATCTTGCAAACTCTACCATCCACTATCTTATTTTACTTGAATATTTTTCATCGTTATTCCATAATCATGGCTTTTCATTGTATAGTAGGTGGTGCAAGTGAATCCAGTGCCACAAGACAAAGTAGGAAAGAGTACTTACTGAGCCAGAAAGTGGAGATGTGGTATAAATAAGTCTACTTTAAGGTTTATAAGATAGAAGAACAAATATATGGGTAAATGTAGCACCTGGTGTGAAGATGGGATGTGATGAAATTGGTGAGATGTTTGATAAGTGGGGAGTGCTTGGAGTAAATTAAAAAGGAAGTTATCGTGTGGATGTTCATGCTGAGAAGGGTTTATTCCTTGTAGACACCTTTTTTTTTGCACAAGATAATCTATAAGTATACATATATGAGAAATGTTGGATGAGATGAGCAAAAGGGTTTGGGTGACTATGTGACAGTGGATGAAAGGTTGAGAAAGGCTGTTCTAGATGCTCGAGATGTGAGAGGATTCATCGGAGACTGAGAATCTCACACCTCTTGTGAGGATGAGAATCAGGGACAGATGATTGTATGGTGTAAGGAATATGGTAAAACTGTTGGCAAGTGAAAAGATGAATAGAAAATTACTATTATTATTATTATTATACTTTGACGCTGTCTCCCGCGTTAGCGAGGTAGTGCAAGGAAACAGACAAAAGAATGGACCAACCCACCCACATGCACATGAATATACATAAATGCCCAACCATGCACATATACATACCTATACATTTCAACATATACATACATATACATACGCAGACATATACATATATACACATGTACATAATTCATACGTGCTGCCTTTATCCATTCCTGCCGCCACCCTGCCAGACATGAAATGACACCCACCTCCTCCCACATGCATGCTAGGAAAAGACAACAAAGACCACATTCGCTCACACTCAGTCTATAGCTATCATGTGTAATGCACCAAAACCACAGCTCCCTTTCCACATCTAGGCCTCACAAAACTTAACATGGTTTACCTTAGACGTTTCACATGCCCTGGCTCAATCCATTGACAGCACGTCGACCCTGGTATACCACATTGTTCCAATTCACTCTATTCCTTGCACTCCTTTCACCCTCCTGTATGTTTAGGCCCCGATCACTCAAAATCTTTTTCACTCCATCATTCCACCTCCAATTTCATCTCCCACATCTCGTTCCCTCCACCTCTGACACATATATCCTATTTGTCAATCTTTTCTCAATCATTCTCTCCATGTGACCAAACCATTTCAACACACCCTTTTCTGCTCTCTCAGCCACACTCTTTTTATTACCACACATCTCATACCCTTTCATTACTTACTCGATCAAACCACCTCACCACATATTGTCCTCAAACATCTCATTTCCAACACGTCCACCCTCCCCGCACAACCCTATCTATCACCCATGCCTCACAACCATATAACACTGTTGGAACCACTATTCATTCAAAGATACCCGTTTTTGCTCTCCGAGATAACATTCGTACCTTCCACACATTCTTCAAGGCTCCCAGAACCTTTGCCCCCTCCCCCACCGTGTGACTCACTTCTGCTTCCGTGGTTTCATCCACTGCCAAATCCACTCCCAGATATCTAAAACACTTCACTTCCTCCACTTTTTCTCCATTCAAACTTACCTCCCAATTTACTTGTCCCTCAACTCTACTGAACCTAATAGCCTTTCTCTTATTCACATTTACTCTCAGCTTTCTTCTTTCACACACTTTACCAAACTCAGTCACCAACTTCTGCAGTTTCTCACCCGAATCAGCCACCAGTGCTCTATCATCAGTGAAGAACAACTGACTCACTTCCCAAGCCCTCTCATCCACAACAGACTGCATACTTGCCCCTCTCTCCAAAACTCTTTATTCACCTCCCTAACAAATAAAACAGCCATAGAGACATCACACACCCCTGATGCAAACCTACATTCACTAGAAACCACTCACTTTCCTCTCTTCCTACTCGTACACATGCCTTACATCCTCGAGAAAAACTTTACACTGCTTCTAGCAACTTACCTCCCACACCATATATTCTTAATACCTTCCACAGAGCATCTCTATCAACTCTTATCATATGCCTTCTCCAGATCCATACATGCTACATACAAATCCATCTGCTTTTCTAAGTATTTCTCACATACATCCTTCAAAGCAAATGCCTGATCCACACATCCTCTTCTGCTTCTAAAACTACACTGCTCCTCCCCAATCTGATGCTCTGTACATGCCTTGATCCTCTCGATCAATACCCTCCCTTACAATATCCCAGGAATACTCAAACTTGTACCTCTGTAATTTGAACACTCACCTTTATCCCCTTTGCCTTTGTACAGTAGCACCATACATGCATTCCGCCAATCCTTGGGCACTTCACCATGAACCATACGTACATTGAATATCCTCACCAACCAGTCAACAACACAGTTACTCTCTTATTTAATAAATTCCACAGCAATACCATCCAAACCCGCCACCTTGCTGGCTTTCATCTTCCGCAAGGCTTTCACTACCTCTTCTCTGTTTACCAAATTATTCTCCCTGACCCTCTTACTTTGCACACCTCACCTCAACCAAAACACCCTATATCTGCGATTCTGTCATCAAACACATTCAACAAAGCTTCAAAATACTCGCTCCATCTCCCTCTCACTTTACTACTTGTTAATCCCTCCAAATTTGCCCCTTCACCGATGTTCACATTTGTTCTCTTGTCTTATGGGTTTTATTCACGTCCTCCCAAAACATCATTTTATTTTCCTAAAAATTTAATGATACTTTCTCACCCCAACTCTCTTTTGCCCTCTTTTTCACCCTTGCCCCTTTCTCTTGGCCTCTTACCTCTTTCTTTTATACATCTTCCAGTCATTTGCACTATTTCCCTGCAAAAATCGTCCAAATGCCTCTCTCTTCTCTTTCACTAACAATCTTACTTCTTCATTCCACCACTCATTACCCTTCCTAATCTGCCCAACTCCCACCTTTCTCAGGCCACAGGCATCTTTTGTGCAAGCCATCACTGCTTCCCTAAATACATCTCATTCCTCCCCCACTCGCCTTACGTCATTTGCTCTCACCTTTTTCCATTCTGCACTCCATCTCTCCTGGTACTTCCTCACACAAGTGTCCTTTCCAAGCTCACTTATTCTCACCACTCTCTTCACCCCAACATTCTCTCTTCTTTTCTGTAAACCTCTACTTATCTTCACCTTTGCTTCCACAAGATAATGATCAGACATTCCCCCAGTTGCCCCTCTCAGCACATTAACACCCAAAAGTCTCCCTTTCACGCACCTATCAATTAACATGTAATCCATTAATGCTCTCTGGCCATCTCTCCTACTTACATGCGTATACTTATATATGCCTCTCTTTTTAAACCAGGTATTCCCAATCACCAGTCCTTTTTCAGCACACCAAATCTACAAGCTCTTCACCAATTTCATTTACAACACTGAACACCCCATGTATACCAATTATACCCTCAACTGCCACATTACTCTCCCATGCATTCAAATCACCCATCACTATAACCTGATCTCGTGCATCAAAGCTTCTAACACACTCACTCAGCTGCTTCCAAAACACTTGCCTCTCATGACCAGGTAAATAGGCACCAATAATCACCCATCTCTCTCCATCCACTTTCAGTTTTACTTATATCAATCTAGTGTTTACTTTATTACACTCTATCACACTCCCACAACTCCTGTTTCAGGAGTAGTGCTACTTCTTCCTTTGCTCTTGTCCTCTCACCAACCCCTGACTTTACTCCCAAAACATTCCCAAACCATTCTTCCCTTTTACCTTTGAGCTTCGTGTCACTCAGAGCCAAAACATCCAGGTTCCTTTCCTCAAACATACTACCTATCTCTCCTTTTTTTCTCATCTTGGTTACATCCACACACATTTAGGCACCCCAAGCTGAGCCTTCGAGGAGGATGAGCACTCCCTGCATGAATCCTTCTGTTTCCCCTTTTAGAAAGTTAAATTACAAGGAAGGGAAGGTTTTCTAGCCCCCCCACTCCCGTCCCCTTTAGTTGCCTTCTATGACACGCAGGGAATGCGTGGGAAGTATTCTTTCTACCCTATCCCCAGGGATAGAAAAGAATGAAAGGAGTATGACAGGAGGGTGACTGAGTTTAGATGGAAGTGCTGTAAATGTTGCAGTGCAGTTATGTATGAATATATTTGAAATATTTAGAGAAAGATTGTAAAGGTTGTAGAATTAGTGGAAGGAGACAAGGTTGTGAGATATTGGAATGAAAAGGGAAATACATGGTGGATGGATGAGAGTAGAAATGCTTAAGAAGAGAAGAAAAAGGTATTTGGTAGATTGCTTGAAATTAATTTATCTGTGGAGGTTCAGCAAAAGAGTAGGGAACAATATAAGATGTGTAAGCAGATTGTTAAGAAGCTGTTAGAGGAAAGCAAAGGTAGAGTAGATGAAGATTTTGGAGGCAAGTTGAGTGAAAGGTTTAGGGAAAATAAGAAATTGTGCTGGAAGTAGGTGAAAAAGGGAAGACGTGGATGTGAAAGTGGTAATGTAAGTGTGAGAAGTAGAATTGCTAAATCAAGAGAAGGAAGTGAAAGGATAATGGAAAAAGTGTTTGAAGTACTAATGAATGTGGAAGAAGTTGAGGCATCAATTGTTACTTGCATGGGTATGGAGGATCAAAGGAAGAAGATACAAGCGCATTGGCCTATAGCAGAAAGGGAGGTAGAAAGGGCAATAATGAGGCTAAAGGTAGGAAAGGCACCTGGAGTGGATGGGATTACAGCTGAAATGCTGAGGTATGGAGGAGAAAGTGTGATACAGAGGATGCATTTGATATGTAATTTAGCATGAGAATGGAAGGTTGTGCCTATGGATTGGATGAAAGATATTTTTACTCCTTTATTCACTGGAAAAGGTGCTAAGGATTCATGTAGCAATTATAGGGGAATAGATCATTTAAGTATGCCAGGAAAAGTGTATGCAAGACTGTTTATTGATTGAGTAATGGAAGTGACTGAATGCAGAATAAGTAAGGAGCAAGGAGTTTTAGGAAGGGTGAGGGATGTGTGGATCAGATTTTTATTGTGAAAATGACTGTGGAAAAGGATCTAGTTGTATGCAGCTTTTGTGGGTCTGGAAAAAGCTTGTGATAAAATTAAGTGAAATTCTTTATGGGATATGTTAAGGATGTATGGACTTTGGGGACAACTGTTGGATGGTGTGAATGCCTTCTTTTTGAGTATCAAGTGTATGTTTAAAAGTGGATGGAGAGTTGTTTGAAAGTTTCAGTATACTTGGTGTGAGGCTGAGCTGTGTGATGTTATTGTGGCTTTTTAACATATATGGGGATGGAATGGTAAGAAAGATGAAAGTAAGACTTAGGAAAGGGGGTGCAGAGATGAACTGTGGTGGTAAGGTGTGGTGGCTAGTGACAAGCCTGTTTGTAAAAGATACTGTATTGTCTGCTGAGAGTGAAAAGGAGTTGCAGAAGGTTGTAAGCATCTTTTATGGTGTGTTTGAGCATAAGCAATTGAAATTAAATGTTAGTAAAAATAAACTAATGGTGTTTGAAAGGAGACAGAGCAAATGTATAGATTTTGCAAGGCCCTAAAGAGTGAGAGAAGAAAGTGTACTATAACCTTTTATAGATTGTTAGTCAAAGAGAAGAGAGAGGCGTTTGGACAGTTTTTGCAGGGAAGCAGTGCAAATCACTGGGAGACATATAAGAGAAAGTGCCATGTAGGAGGTCAAGAGAAAGGTGCAAGAGGTGAAAAAGAGGGCAAATGAGAGTTGGGATGAGAGTATCATTATATTTTTGGGAGAATAAAAAGATGTTTTGGAAGGAGGTAAATAACATGCGTAAGACAAGAGTACAAATGGGAACATTAGTAAAGGGGCAAATGGGGATGAAGTGAGGAGATGGAGTGAGTATTTCGAAGGTTTGTTGAATGTGTGTGATAGAATGGCAGATATAGGGTGTGATAGAATGGCAGATATAGGGTGTTTTGGTTGGGGTGGTGTGCGAAGTGAGAGGGTTAGGGAAAATGATTTGGTAAACAGAGAAGAGGTAGTAAAAGCTTTGTGGAAGATGAAAGCCAGCAAGGCAGCGGGTTTGGATGGTATTGCAGTGGAATTTATTAAAAAAAGGGGGGTGACTGTATTGTTGACTGGTTGGTAAGGTTATTTAATGTATATATGACTCATGGTGAGGTGCCTGAGGATTGGCAGAATGCTTGCATAGTGCCATTGTATAAAGACAAAGGGGATAAAAGTGAGTGCTCAAATCAGAGGTATAAGTTTGTTGATTATTCCTGGTAAATTATATGGGAGGGCATTGATTGAGAAGGTGAAGGCATGTACAGAGCATCAGATGGGGGAAGAGGAGTGTGGTTTCAGAAGTGGTAGAGGATGTGTGGATCAGGTGTTTGCTTTGAAAAATGCATGTGAGAAGTACTTAGAAAAGTAAATGGATTTGTATGTAGCATTTATGGATCTGGAGAAGGCATATGATAGAGTTGACAGAGATGCTTTGTGGAAGGTACTAAGAATATATGGTGTGGGAGGCAAGTTGTTAGAAGCAGTGAAAAGTTTTTATCGAGGATGTAAAGTATTTCTACGTGTAGGAAGAGAGGAAAGTGATTGGTTCTCAATGAATATTGGTTTGTGGCAGGGGTGTGTGATGTCTCCATGGTTGTTTAATTTGTCTATGGATTGGGTTGTTAGGGAGGTGAATGCAAGAGTTTTGGAAAGAGGGGCAAGTATGCAGTCTGTTGTGGATGAAAGAGGTCGGGAAGTGAGTCAGTTGTTCACTGATGACACAGCGCTGGTGGCTGATTCATATGAGAAACTGCAGAAGCTGGTGACTGAGTTTGGTAAAGTGTGTGAGAGAAGAAAGCTGAAAGTAAATGTGAATAAGAGCAAGGTTATTAGGTACAGTAGGGTTGAGGTACAAGTCAACTGGGAGGTAAGTTTGAATGGAGAGAAACTTGAGGAAGTAAAGTGTTTTAGATATCCTGGAGTGGATTTGGCAGCGGATGGAACCATGGAAGCGGAAGTGAATCATAGGGTGGGGAAGGGGGCGAAAGTTCTGGGAGCATTGAAGAATGTGTGGAAGTCAAGAATATTATCTTTGAAAGCAAAAAGTGGGTATGTTTGAAGGAATAGAAGTTCCAACAACGTTATATGGTTGCAAAGCGTGGGCTATGGATAGAGTTTTGCGGAGGAGGGTGGATATGCTGGAAATGAGATGTTTGAGGACAATATGTGGTGTGGGGTGGTTGGATCGAGTAAGTAATGTAAGGGTAAGAGAGATGTGTGGTAATAAAAAGAGTGTGGTTGAGAGAGCAGAAGAGGGTGTTATGAAATGGTTTGGTTACATGGAGAGAATGAGTGAGGAAAGATTGATTAAGAGAATATATATGTGTCAGAATTGGAGGGAATGAGGAGAAGTGGGAGACCAAATTGGAGGCGGAAAGATGGAGTGAAGAAGATTTTGAGTGATCGGGGCCTGAACATTCAGGAGGGTGAAAGGCTCGCAAGGAATAGAGTGAATTGGAACGATGTGGTATACCAGGGTCGACGTGCTGTCAATGGATTGAACCAGGGTATGTGAAGCGTGTGGATTAAACCATGGAAAGTTGTGTGGGTCCTGGATGTGGAAAGGGAGCTGTGGTTTCGGTGCATTATTACATGGCAGCTAGAGACTGAGTGTGAATGAATGTGGCCTTTGTTGTCTTTTCCTAGCGCTACCTCGTGCACATAAGGGGGGAGGGGGTTGTTATTTCATGGGTGGCGGGGTGGCGATGGGAATGAACAAAGGCAGACAGTATAAATTATTTACATGTGTATATATGTATATGTCTCTGTGTGTATATGTATATTTAAGTTGAGATGTATAGGTATGTATATGTGCGTGTGTGGACGTGTATGTATATACATGTGTATGTGGGTGGGTTAGGCCATTCTTTCGTCTGTTGCCTTGCGCCATCTTGCTATCACATATATTCTTTTTCCATACATATTTTCCGTATCCTGCTTGAGTGAGGTAGCATCACAAACAGAAGACTGAGCCTTTAGAGGGGAAAGCCTCACTTGGGGCCCCTTTTCTGTTCCTTCATTTGGAAAGGTAAAAACAGGAGGGGGGGGATTTCCCTCCTCCCACCTCTTCTTCCCCTTTTAGTCACCTTCTGTGACACACAGGGAATATGGTGCAAGAATTCGATTCTTTCTCCCTGCCTCAAGGATGATGTATGCATACATGTATTTATTTATTACTTTACTTGATCACTGTTTTCCATGTTAGCAAGGTAGCACCAGGAAGTAGGGAAAGAAAGATTCATCCACTCATATACACACATATACATACACATACATATGCACACATATACATACATATACACATCAATATATACATGTTTACATACATACGCGTACATGTACACACATACACATGTACATATTCGTACTTGCTCGCCCTTATCCGTTTCCAGCACCACCCCACCCACAGGAAACCGCATTGCCACCCCTGTGTCACCGAGGTAGTGCCATGAACAGACAAAAAAAGGCTACATCCACTCACACTCATTCTCTTCTTGTCATGTGTAATACACTAAAACCACAGCTTCCTTTCCACATCCAGGCCTTTCCATGACTTACTGCAGACATTGCTCATGCCCTAGTTCAGTTTATTGACAGCACATCAACTCCAGTATACCACATCGTTCCAATTCACTCTATTCTGTGCACCGCTTTCACCCTCCTGCATATTCAGGCCCTTATCACTCAAAATCTTTTTCACTCCATCCTTGCACCTCCAAATTTGATCTCCCGCTTCTCCTTGTTCCCTCCACCTCTGACACATATATCTTCTTTGTCAACCTTTCCTCACTCATTCTCTTCATATGTCCAAATCATTCAACACACCCTCTTCTGCTTTCACAACCACACTCTTTTTATTACCACACATCTCTCTTACCTTTTCAATACTTACTTGATCAAACCACCTCACCCTACGTATTGTCCTCAAACATATTCTTTCTAACACATCCACCCTCCTCCGTACAACCTTATGTATAGCCCATGCCTCGCAACCATACAGTATTGTTATAACTACTATTCCTTCAAATATATTTTTGTTTTTGAGATAGCAGTCTCTTTTTCCACACTTTCTTCATTGCTCCCAGGACCTTCGCCCCCTCCCCCCACCCTATGACTTTCTTCCGTGTCCATGGTTTTTTTGCTGCCAAGTCCACTCCCAGATATCTGAAACACTTCACTTGCTCCAGTTTTTCTCCATTTAGACTTACATTCCATCTAACTTGTCCCTCAACCCTGCTGAACCTAATAATCTTACGCTTGTTGAAATTTATTCTCAACTTTCTGCTTTCACACACTTTTCCAAACTCTGTCACCAACTTCTGCAGTTTCTCACTTGAATCAACCACCAGTGCTATATCATCAGTGAACAATAATTGACACTTCCCAGGCCCTCTTATCCGCAGTAGACTGCATACTTGCCTCTCTATCCATAGCTCTTGCATTTACTTCCTTAATCACCCCATCCATAAACAAATTGAACAACCATGGTAACATCACACACCTTTGCCACAGACCCATCTTCACTGGGAACCAATCACTCTCCTCCCTTCCTATTCGTACACATGCCTTATACCTTTAATAAACAAATCTCACTGCTTCTAGCAGCTTACCTCCCACACCATATAATCATAATACCTTCCACAAAGCATCTCTACCAACCCTATCATATGTGTTTTCCAGATCCATAAATGCTACATACAATGGCATCTATTTTTCTTATTATTTCTCACACATTCTTCAAATCAAATACCTGATTCACGCATCCTCGACCACTTCCGAAATGTCAGTGCCCCTCCTTAATCTGATGCTCTATACATACCTTCACCCTCTCTGTCACAACCCTTCCATATGATTTTCCAGGTATACTCAATTACTCACATCTCTGCAGATAGGAGAGAAAGAATGCTTCCCACATATTCCTTGTGTGCTGTAGAAGGCAACTAAAAGGGGTGGGAGCAAGGGGCTGGAAATCTAGCCCTCTGGTTTTTCTTTTTCAAAGGAAGGAACAGGGAAAGGGGCCAAATGAGGATTTTTCCCTCAAAGGCTCAGCTGTGTTTTTTATGTTACCTTGCCAGTGCGGGGAACAGCGAATATGCATGAAAAAAATCAATAATGTAGTTTGATCAGTCTTTTTGATACTTTGCCTATATACAGTGGCACTATACATGCATTCCTCCAATCCTCGATCATTTCACCATGGTCCATACATACATCAGGGTTCCCATGCCACCAGGAAAATGGGAAATACTCGGGAATTTTATTTGAGGTGCTCCCAGCTGGGAAAAGGCCTGGAAAATGCTTAAAATTGAAAATGTCTGGGAAAAACCCTTGAAACGGAAGTTAGGAAAAGGTTACTTCCCTTGGGCCTCATCGTCCCTCGCTTTCGTACCCTGAATATACTTTATTGCTACATTGCGGCTTTTTTGTGGGCGAGTTGTATGGTACGAATCGAACTGAAATCGCAGTCTCGATAGCGCTTGCTCACATCTGTTATGGAGTAATGAAAGCAATGGTTAATAATGATTGTGATGGCCAATTTTTTGAAAAAAACGTGCTTCGCATTTGCCAAGTCAACTCTTATTGACTCAGATTGGGTTAAAGTCTTTTTTTCCTAATGCAATATCATTAAATACAAATATGTTGTTTTTGTTTTACAGTTTATGTTTTTGTTGTTGATTTGTTTTATTTTTTGTTATGAGTTAGTTGCACTTAAGATTTATGATTGAAAAATAGAATGTATGATTTTTAAAGTGTTGAATTCTTTAACAATGAAAGACAAAAGTTGAACAACCAAATTTTTGTGTACGTCAAAAAAAAAGAGAAATAAACATTGGCTTCTTAATACATGATGTGCATCTGCAGTAAGCATGCTCAAAGTACATATTGGATGTTGTGTCTTTGTGGTTATGAATTATGTTTGCCCACTAAGTAGGTACAAATACAATTGTGTTTGTCCTATCTGTCCATCACAAAAGAACCGAATTCATGAAACTTGGTATGCAGATTGGAATACTATAAATTAAGCTGTGCACATTGCCAAGAATTTTTTTAATCCATAACACCAATTCGGTCTATTCAGCAATATTGATTCAAAATCCTTCTCTGGATTTTTAATACATTTGGTTTGAGCTGTACACGGTCCAAGTAATAATTTATAAAGAATATAGAATATACATGTACAATAGGAAGACACTAACCATTGAAAACTAGTTGAAGTTCTGAGTCATAAGTCTGTGATTATCCAAGAAGTAGCATCATGAGTATGGTTGATGAAAATGAATTTTTACCAAACTTAGAATAATGGTGATCTTTATGGAAATCCTTTGAATGCTATAGATTTTCAATATTTTAGGTAAATGGCCTTAGCCACAGTGCTGAGTCAGAAAATATCTGTATCATGCAAATTGGTCATCTTGTGGCTTATAAAGCATTGAAAGCCAGCCTCATATAGAAAGCTCTTGATAGTCCTGTCAATACAAGTCCAATCCTAAATCATTAGAACTAACATGGTAACTAAGTTATAAATGTGTTCAATAGATCATTAAATTTTAGGGAGAATAAAAAGATGTTCTGGAAGGAGGTAAATAAAGTGCGTAAGACAAGGGAGCAAATGGGAACTTCGGTGAAGGGCGCAAGTGGGGAGGTGATAACAAGTAGTGGTGATGTGAGAAGGAGATGGAGTGAGTATTTTGAAGGTTTGTTGAATGTGTTTGATGATAGAGTGGCAGATATAGGGTGTTTTGGTCGAGGTGGTGTGCAAAGTGAGAGGGTTAGGGAAAATGATTTGTTAAACAGAGAAGAGGTAGTGAAAGCTTTGCGGAAGATGAAAGCCAGCAAGGCAGCAGGTTTGGATGGTATTGCAGTGGAATTTATTAAAAAAGGGGGTGACTGTATTGTTGACTGGTTGGTAAGGTTATTTAATGTATGTATGACTCATGGTGAGGTGCCTGAGGATTGCCAGAATGCGTGCATAGTGCCATTGTACAAAGGCAAAGGGGATAAGAGTGAGTGCTCAAATTACAGAGGTATAAGTTTGTTGAGTATTCCTGGTAAATTATATGGGAGAGTATTGATTGAGAGGGTGAAGGCATGTACAGAGCATCAGATTGGGGAAGAGCAGTGTGGTTTCAGAAGTGGTAGAGGATGTGTGGATCAGGTGTTTGCTTTGAAGAATGTATGTGAGAAATACTTAGAAAAGCAAATGGATTTGTATGTAGCATTTATGGATCTGGAGAAGGCATACGATAGAGTTGATAGAGATGCTCTGTGGAAGGTATTAAGAATATATGGTGTGGGAGGAAAGTTGTTAGAAGCAGTGAAAAGTTTTTATCGAGGATGTAAGGCATGTGTACGTGTAGGAAGAGAGGAAAGTGATTGGTTCTCAGTGAATGTAGGTTTGCGGCAGGGGTGTGTGATGTCTCCATGGTTGTTTAATTTGTTTATGGATGGGGTTGTTAGGGAGGTGAATGCAAGAGTTTTGGAAAGAGGGGCAAGTATGAAGTCTGTTGGGGATGAGAGAGCTTGGGAAGTGAGTCAGTTGTTGTTCGCTGATGATACAGCGCTGGTGGCTGATTCATGTGAGAAACTGCAGAAGCTGGTGACTGTTTGGAAAAGTGTGTGGAAGAAGAAAGTTAAGAGTAAATGTGAATAAGAGCAAGGTTATTAGGTACAGTAGGGTTGAGGGTCAAGTCAATTGGGAGGTGAGTTTGAATGGAGAAAAACTGGAGGAAGTGAAGTGTTTTAGATATCTGGGAGTGGATCTGGCAGCGGATGGAACCATGGAAGCGGAAGTGGATCATAGGGTGGGGGAGGGGGCGAAAATCCTGGGGGCCTTGAAGAATGTGTGGAAGTCGAGAACATTATCTCGGAAAGCAAAAATGGGTATGTTTGAAGGAATAGTGGTTCCAACAATGTTGTATGGTTGCGAGGCGTGGGCTATGGATAGAGTTGTGCGCAGGAGGATGGATGTGCTGGAAATGAGATGTTTGAGGACAATGTGTGGTGTGACGTGGTTTGATCGAGTGAGTAACGTAAGGGTAAGAGAGATGTGTGGAAATAAAAAGAGCGTTGTTGAGAGAGCAGAAGAGGGTGTTTTGAAGTGGTTTGGGCACATGGAGAGGATGAGTGAGGAAAGATTGACCAAGAGGATATATGTGTCGGAGGTGGAGGGAACAAGGAGAAGAGGGAGACCAAATTGGAGGTGGAAAGATGGAGTGAAAAAGATTTTGTGTGATCGGGGCCTGAACATGCAGGAGGGTGAAAGGAGGGCAAGGAATAGAGTGAATTGGAGCGATGTGGTATACCGGGGTTGACGTGCTGTCAGTGGATTGAAGCAGGGCATGTGAAGCGTCTGGGGTAAACCATGGAAAGCTGTGTAGGTATGTATATTTGCGTGTGTGGACGTATGTATATACATGTGTGTGGGGGGGGGGTTGGGCCATTTCTTTCGTCTGTCTCCTTGCGCTACCTCGCAAATGCGGGAGACAGCGACAAAGTATAAAAAAAAAAAAAAAAAAGATCAAACTCAAACCAATGATCAGTGTTATGCTGGCTTGTCCATTGAAGTCCATTTAAGATTAAGTGGGCTGAAAACCCTGTAGAAAATATCCTAGAAAACATTTACAGATCCTGGAAATATCTTGGAAAAAGCCTTGAATTTTATGTCAGTAAAAGAATGGGAACCCTGATACATTGAATATCCTTACCAACCAATTAACAACACACTCACCCCCTTTCTTAATAAGTTCATCTGCAATACCAACCAATCCCACCACTGTGCCAGATTTCGTCTTCTGCAAGGCTTTCACCACCTCCTCTTTTCACCAACCCACTCACCTTGACTCTCTCACTTCACATACCACCCTCACCCAAACACATTTAACGATCCTTCAAAATATTCTCTATTGCTACATGTTATCATTTCCTCTTGCTCCCTTCACCGATGTCCCCATTTGTTCTTTTGTCTTTTGCACATTATTTACCTTCTTCCAAAAATCTTCTTATTCTCTCTAAAGTCTACTGATATCTCTCATCCCAACTCTCATTTGCCCTCTTTTTCAACCCCTGCACCTTCCTCTTGACCTCTTGATGCTTTCTCTCATACATCTCCCAATCATTTGCACTCCTTCCTTGTAAGTACTGCCCAAATGCTTCTCTTTTCTCTTTCACTAGCAACTTCTTCATCCCACCACTCTACCCTTTTTAATCTGCCCACCTCCCACCTTTCGCATGCCACATGCATCTTTTGCACATGCCTTCATTGCCTCCCTAAATACCTCCCATTCCTTGCACTCTCCCATAATGTCATTTGCTCTCACTCATTGACATTCTACACTCAGTCTATCGTGGTATATATTTATTCACACAAGTCATCTTTCCATGTTCGCTCACTCTTACCACTCTCTTCTCCCCGACATTGTCTCCTCTTTTTGAAAACCTCTACAAATCTTCATCCTTGCTTCCTCAAGATAGTGATCTTGCATCCAGCCAGCTGCCCCTGTGTACATGAATTGCCTGAAGGCTGAAGATATAGAATCTAACCTGATTGTATTTGTGGATGATGCATGTCACAAGGGAAATGAAAAGCAAGTAGGATTACATTGGCTTATAAGGGGACCTAAACAGATTCCAAAGTTAGTTAGATACAGGGTTGATGAAATTCCACCTGAGTAAATGCAGAGTAATGAGAATGGGAAAGAAGACCTCAATATCATTGTAATCAAGCATGAAATTAGCTTCAGGATTCTGTGTATGAGAAAGACTTGGGAGTTGATGTCATTCCTAATCCATCATCAGAGCCCTATATTTGGAGAATAGTAAAGAGACAAACTGTTTGCTGGTAAGAATTTAGATATTATTTGGGTATATGGTTCAGAAAATATCTAGCAAGCTCTTCATAACTTACATAGGCCCAAAAGTAGAATATGCTTCCCTTGTTTGGGTACCATACGTAAAGCAGCACAAAGAGATAACAGAAGAGAACATCCAGATGAGAGCAACAAAGATGGTACTAGAATTAAGAGAACTGAGTTTCGGGGAAAGACTGGAGGCTTTAAATTTGGCTGCCTTGGAAGAAATGGAGAAAGGGTTGACCTAATCACAACCGTTAAGTTCTAAAACAGATTGACAATGTGGACAAAGAAGAGATCTTTGAGAGATGAAGGATAATGCAACCAGAGTACATGAAATTGAGCAAGAAACTTGCCAAAGATAATGTAAAGATTTTTTTTATTTTTTGTTTTGCTTTGTCGCTGTCTCCCGCAATTGCGAGGTAGCGCAAGGAAACAGATGAAAGAAATGGCCCAACCCACCCCCACACACATGTATATACATACACGTCCCCAGACGCAAATATACATACCCATACATCTCAATGCACACATAGATATACACACACAGACATATACATATATACACATGCACACAATTCACACTGTCTGCCTTTATTCATTCCCATTGCCACCTCACCACATATGGAATAACATCCCCCTCCCCCCTCATGTGTGCGAGGTAGCGCTAGGAAAAGACAACAAAGGCCCCATTCGTTCACACTCAGTCTCTAGCTGTCGTGCAATAATGCCCGAAACCACAGCTCCCTTTCCACATCCAGGCCCCACAGAACTTTCCATGGTTTACCCCAGACGCTTCACATGCCCTGATTCAAACCATTGACAGCACGTCGACCCAGGTATACCACATCGATCCAATTCACTCTATTCCTTGCCCGCCTTTCACCCTCCTGCATGTTCAGGCCCTGATCACTCAAAATCTTTTACACTCCATCTTTCCATCTCCAGTTTGGTCTCCCACTTCTCCTCGTTCCCTCCACCTCCGACACATATATCCTCTTGGTCAATCTTTCCTCACTCATTCTCTCCGTGTGCCCAAACCATTTCAAAACACCCTCTTCTGCTCTGTCAACCACGCTCTTCTTATTTCCACACATCTCTCTTACCCTTACATTACTTACTCGATCAAACCACCTCACACCACATATTGTCCTCAAACATCTCATTTCCAGCACATCCACCCTCCTGCGCACAACTTTATCCATAGCCCACGCCTCGCAACCATACAACATTGTTGGAAACACTATTCCTTCAAACATACCCATTTTTGCTTTCCGAGATAATGTTCTCGACTTCCACACATTCTTCAAGGCTCCCAGGATTTTTGCCCCCTCCCCCACCCTATGATTCACTTCCACTTCCATGGTTCCATCCGCTGCCTGATCCACTCTCAGATATCTAAAACACTTTACTTCCTCCAGTTTTTCTCCATTCAAACTTACCTCCCAATTGACTTGACCCTCAACCCTACTGTACCTAATAACCTTGCTCTTATTCACATTAACTCTTAACTTTCTTCTTTCACACACTTTACCAAACTCAGTCACCAGCTTCTGCAGTTTCTCACATGAATCAGCCACCAAAGCTGTATCATCAGCGCTTTCAATGCAAAGGTGAGTAATGTGGCAGTTGAGGGAATAATTGGTATACATGGGGTGTTCAGTGTTGTAAATGGAAATGGTGAAGAGCTTGTAGAGTTATGTGCTGAAAAAGGACTGGTGATTGGGAATACCTGGTTTAAAAAGCGAGATATCCATAAGTATACACATGTAAGTAGGAGAGGTGGCCAGAGAGGGGTATTGGATTACGTGTTAATTGACAGGCGCACGAAAGAGAGACTTTTGGATGTTAATGTGCTGAGAGGTGCATCAGGAGGGATGTCTCATCATTATCTTGCGGAGGCAAAGGTGAAGATTTGTATGGGTTTTCAGAAAAGAAGAGAGAATGTTGGGGTGACGAGGGTGGTGAGAGTAAGTGAGCTTGGGAAGGAGACTTGTGTGAGGAAGTACCAGGAGAGACTGAGTACAGAATGGAAAAAGGTGAGAACAAAGGAGGTAAGGGGAGTGGGGGAGGAATGGGATGTATTTAGGGAAGCAGTGATGGCTTGCGCAAAAGATGCTTGCGGCATGAGAAGCGTGGGAGGTGGGTTGATTAGAAAGGGTAGTGAGTGGTGGGATGAAGAAGTAAGATTATTAGTGAAAGAGAAGAGAGAGGCATTTGGACAATTTTTGCAGGGAAAAAATGCAAATGAGTGGGAGATGTATAAAAGAAAGAGACAGGAGGTCAAGAGAAAGGTGCAAGAGGTGAAAAAGAGGGCAAATGAGAGTTGGGGTGAGAGAGTATCATTAAATTTGAGGGAGAATAAAAAGATGTTTTGGAAGGAGGTAAATAAAGTGCGTAAGACAAGGGAGCAAATGGGAACTTCAGTGAAGGGGGCTAATGGGGAGGTGATAACAAGTAGTGGTGATGTGAGAAGGAGATGGAGTGAGTATTTTGAATGTAAAGATATACATTCATAAAGTGAGTGGTAGATGAATGGAATGAAATGTTTGAGGACATGGCTAATGGAGACAGTGTATATTAATTTGAGAAATTGTATGATAGAAGAAAATGTTTAAGGGATGGGGCCTTACAAGAATAAAGCTCCCTCCCCGTACAGAACAAATAGATAATGACACATATATGCATTTTTTTTTTTTTTTTTGCTTTGTCGCTGTCTCCCGCGTTTGCGAGGTAGCGCAAGGAAACAGACGAAAGAAATGGCCCAACCCACCCCCATACACATGTATATACATACGTCCACACACGCAAATATACATACCTACACAGCTTTCCATGGTTTACCTCAGACGCTTCACATGCCCTGATTCAACCCACTGACAGCACGTCAACCCCGGTATACCACATCGATCCAATTCACTCCATTCCTTGCCCTCTTTTCACCCTCCTGCATGTTCAGGCCCCGATCACACAAAATCTTTTTCACTCCATCTTTCCACCTCCAATTTGGTCTCCCACTTCTCCTCGTTCCCTCCACCTCCGACACATATATCCTCTTGGTCAATCTTTCCTCACTCATTCTCTCCATGTGCCCAAACCATTTCAAAACACCCTCTTCTGCTCTCTCAACCACGCTCTTTTTATTTCCACACATCTCTCTTACCCTTACGTTACTTACTCGATCAAACCACCTCACACCACACATTGTCCTCAAACTTCTCATTTCCAGCACATCCATCCTCCTGCGCACAACTCTATCCATAGCCCACGCCTCGCACCCATACAACATTGTTGGAACCACTATTCCTTCAAACATACCCATTTTTGCTTTCCGAGATAATGTTCTCGACTTCCACACATTCTTCAAGGCTCCCAGAATTTTCGCCCCCTCCCCCACCCTATGATCCGCTTCCGCTTCCATTGTTCCATCCGCTGCCAGATCCACTCCCAGATATCTAAAACACTTTACTTCCTCCAGTTTTTCTCCATTCAAACTTACCTCCCAATTGACTTGACCCTCAACCCTACTGTACCTAATAACCTTGCTCTTATTCACATTTACTCTTAACTTTCTTCTTTCACACACTTTACCAAACTCAGTCACCAGCTTCTGCAGTTTCTCACATGAATCAGCCTCCAGCGCTGTATCATCAGCGAACAACAACTGACTCACTTCCCAAGCTCTCTCATCCCCAACAGACTTCATACTTGCCCCTCCTTCCAAAACTCTTGCATTCATAATTTGTTTATGGATGGGGTTGTTAGGGGGGTGAATGTATTTTTATGGGTGAAAAATATTTATTTATTTTATTATACTTTGTCACTGTCTCCTGCGTTGAGGTAACGCAAGGAAATAGACGAAAGAATGGCCCAACCCACCCACATACACATGTGTATACATACACGTCCACACACATACACACACATATACATACCTATACATCTCCATGTATACATATATATACACACGCAGACATATACGTATATACACATGTACATAATTCATACTGTCTGCCCTTATTCATTCCCATCGCCACACATGAAATAACAACCCCCTCCCTCTGCATGTGCACAAGGTAGCACTAGGAAAAGACAACAAAGGCCACATTCGTTCACACTCAGCCTCTAGCTGTCATGTATAATGCACCGAAACCACAGCTCCCTTTCTACATCCAGGCCCCACAAAACTTTCCATGATTTACCACAGACGCTTCACATGCCCTGGTTCAATCCATTGACAGCACATCGACCCCGGTATACCACTTCATTCCAATTCACTCTATTCCTTGCACGCCTTTCACCTTCCTGCATGTTCAGGCCCCAATCACTCAAAATCTTTTTCACTCCATCTTTCCACCTCCAATTTGGTTTCTCCTCGTGCTCTCCACCTCTAACACATATATCCTCTTTATCAATCTTTCCTCACTCATTCTCTCCATGTGACCAAACCATTTCAAAACACCCTCTTCTGCTCTCTCAACCACACTCTTTTTATTACCACACATCTCTCTTACCCTTTCATTACTTACTTGGTCAAACCACCTCACACATTATATTGTCCTCAGACATCTCATTTCCAGCACATCCACCCTTCTCCGCACAACTCTATCTATAGCCCATGCCTCGCAACCATATAACATTGTTGGAACCACTATTCCTTCAAACATACCCATTTTTGCTTTCTGAGATAATGTTCTCGACTTCCACACATTCTTCAACACTCCCAGAACTTTCACCCCCTCCCCCACCCTATGACTCACTTCAGCTTTCATGGTTCCATCCGCTGCCAAATCCACTCCCAGATATCTAAAACACTTCGCTTCCTCCAGTTTCTCTCCATTCAAACATACCTCCCAATTGACTTGTCCCTCAACCCTACTCTACCTAATAACCTTGCACTTATTCACATTTACTCTCAGCTTTCTTTTTTCACACACTTTACCAAACTCAGTCACCAGCTTCTGCAGTTTCTCACATGAATCAGCCAGCAGCGCTGTATCATCAGCGAACAACAACTGACTCACTTCCCAAGCTCTCTCATCCACAACAGCCTGCATACTTGCCCCTCTATCCAAAATCCTTGCATTCACCTCCCTAACAACCCCATCCATAAAAAAAAATTAAACAACCATGGAGACATCACTCACCCCTGCCACAAACTGACATTCATTAAGAACCAGTCAGTCACTTTTCTCTCTTCCTACACGTACACATGCTTTACATCCTCGATAAAAACTTTTCACTGCTTCTAACAACTTGCCTCCCACACCATACCTTCCACAGAGCATCTCTATCAACTCTATCATATGCCTTCTCCAGATCCATAAATGCTACATACAAATCCATTTGCTTTCCGAAGCATTTCTGACATGCATTCTTCAAAGCAAACATCTGATCCACACATCCTCTACCACTTCTGAAACCACACTGCTCTTCCCCAATCTGATGCTCTGTACATGCCTTCACCCTCTCAATCAATACCCTCCCATATAATTTACCAGGAATACTCAACAAACTTATACCTCTGTAATTTGAGCACTCACTCTTATCCCCTTTGCCTTTGTACAATGGCACTATGCAAGCATTCTGCCAATCCTCAGGCACCTCACCATAAATCATACATACATTAAATAACCTTACCAACCAGTTAACAACACAGTCACCCCCTTTTTTGATAAATTCCACTGCAATAGCATCCAGACCTGCTGCCTTGCCGGCTTTCATTTTCCGCAAAGCTTTTACTACCTCCTCTCTGTTTACCAAATCATTTTCCCTAACCCTCTCACTTTGCACACCACCTCAACCAAAACAACTTATATCTGGCACTCTATCATCAAACACATTCAACAAACCTTCAGAATACTCACTCCATCACCTTCTCACATCACCACTACTTGTTATCACCTCCCCATTAGCCCCCTTCACTGATTTTCCCATTTGTTCCCTTGTTTTATGCACCTTATTTACCTTCTTCCAAAACATCTTTTTATTCTCCCTAAAATTTAATGATACTCTCTCACCCTAACTCTCATTTGCCCTCTTTTTCACCTTTTGCACCTTTCTCTTGACCTACTGCCTCTTTCTTTTATACATCTCCCAGTCATTTGCATTATTTCCCTGCAAAAATCGTCCAAATACCTCACTCTTCTCTTTCACTAATAATCGTACTTCTTCATCCCATGCCCTATCTTTTCTAATCTGCCCATCTCCCATGCTCCTCATGCCACAAACATCTTTTGCACAAGCCATCACCGCTTCCCTGAATACATCCCATTCCTCCCCCACTCCCCGTATGTCCTTTGTTCTCACTTTTTTCCATTCAGTACTCAGTCTCTCCTGGTACTTCCTCACACAAGTCTCCTTCCCTAGCTCACTTAATCTCACTACTCTCTTCACCCCAACATTCTCTCTTCTTTCTGAAAACCTCTACAAATCTTCGCCTTCGCCTCCACAAGATAATGATCATACATCCCTCCAGTTGCACCTCTCAGCACATTAACATCTAAGAGTCTCTCTTTCATGCACCTATCATTTAACTCTTAATCCAATAACACTCTCTGACCATCTCTCCTACTTACATATGTATACTTATGTATATCTCTCTTTTTAAGCCATATATTTCCAATCACCCGTCCTTTTTCAGTGCACAAATCTACAAACTCTTCACCATTTCCATTTACAACCCTGAACACCTCATGTACACCAATTATTCCCTCAACTGCCACATTACTCGCCTTTGAATTCAAATCACCCATCATTACAACCCGGTATCGCGCATCAAAATTACTAACACACTCACTCAGCTGCTTCCAAAACACTTGCCTCTTAAATCTTTCTTCTCATACCCAGGGGCATATGCACCAATAATCACCCATCTCTCTCTATCCTTTTTCAGTTTTACCCATATCAATCTAGAGTTTACTTTCTTACACTCTGTCACATACTCCCACCACTCCTGTTTCAGGAGTAGTGCTACTCCTTCCCTTGCTCTTATCCTCTCACTAACCCCTGACTTTACTGCCAAGACATTCCCAAACCACTCTTCCCTTTTACCCTTGAGCTTCGTTTCACTCAAAGCCAGAACACCCAGGTTCCTTTCCTCAAAAATACTACCTATCTCTCCTTTTTTCTCATCTTGGTTACATCCACACACATTTAAACACCCCAATCTGAGCCTTCGAGGAGGATGAGCACTCCCCGCGTGACTCCTTCTGTTTCCCCTTTTAGAAAGTTAAAAAATACAAGGAGGGGAGGGTTTCCAGCTCCCCGCTCCCATCCCCTTTAGTCGCCTTCTACGACACGTGAGGAATGCGTGGGAAGTATTCTGTCTCCCCTATCCCCAGGTGAAAAATATATAGTTTTATGTTTTGCTGTATTTACCTCCATTGTGAAAATAAAAAGTAGTTAAAACTAAATGCTGTACAGTACTCATTGCCAATAGTCTTTCCTTCCAAAGATCTGATGACTCTTGAAGGTGAAATAATTATTACTGTGCATAAGATGGAAAAAAAGTGTAAACTAACCCTGTCACCACAAAAAGAGTAAATCCAATAGGTGCCATGGGTCCAATTGTGTGGAAATATTATAATGACCTTGAGCAGGGTTCCCACGCCACCGGGAAAACGGGAAAGACCCGGGAATTTTATTTGAGGTGCTCCCAGCTTGGAAAAGGCCTGGAAAATGCGTAAAATTGAAAATGTCCTGGAAAAACCCTTGAAACAGAAGTTAGGAAAAGGTTACTTCCCTCGGGCCTCATTCGTCCCCTGCTTTCGTACCCTGAATGTACTTTATTGCTACATTTGGGTTTTTTTGTGGAGCGAGTTGTATGGTATGAATTGAACTGAAATCGCGGTCTTGATAGTGCTTGCTCACATCTGTTATGGAGTAATGAAAGCAATGGTTTATGATGATCGTGATGGCCAATTTTTTGAAAAAATGTGCTTCACATTTGCCAAGTCAACTCTTATTGACTCAGATTGGGTTAAAGTCTTTTTTTCCCAGTGCAATATCGTTAAATACAAATACGTTCAACGATTGCAAAATTTTTATAAATATGGCATGTTTACTTTCAAAGCGTTTAGTTAGCATTGAACTGGAACCAAGAACTTTAACAAGAGAGAAACAATTTTCACAGGAAGTTACGGATGAATGTTGCAAGGAAATAGCTAACGCTAAAATTATTGAATCTTTAAAAATTGAAAGGGCTTTTTATTTGAGTCCAAAACAAGTTGTTGACATTATAGAAGGAAATCCTAATCTAAGACTATTCTCATTTACGGCAAGGTGGATTAACTCTTTGTCTGAATGGATTGTGTCTTTGTGGTTATGAATTATATTTGCCCACTAAGTGGGTACAAATACAATTGTGTTTGTCCCATCTGTCCATCACAAAAGAACCGAATTCATGAAACTTGTTATGCAGATTGGAATACTATAAATTAAGCCCTTTCAGTTTTTAAAGATTCAATAATTTTAGCGTTAGCTATTTCCTTGCAACATTCATCCGTAACTTCCTCTGAAAATTGTTTCTCTCTTGTTAAAGTTCTTGGTTCCAGTTCAATGCTAACTAAACGCTTTGAAAGTAAACATGCCATATTTATAAAAATTTTGCAATCGTTGAACGTATTTGTATTTAACGATATTAAATGGATTTGTATGTAGCATTTATGGATCTGGAGAAGGCATATGATAGAGTTGATAGAGATAGGGGTTGTTAGGGAGGTGAATGCAAGAGTTTTGGAAAGAGGGGCAAGTATGAAGTCTGTTGGGGATGAGAGAGCTTGGGAAGTGAGTCAGTTGCTGTTCGCTGATGATACAGCGCTGGTGGCTGATTCATGTGAGAAACTGCAAAAGCTGGTGACTGAGTTTGGTAAAGTGTGTGAAAGAAGAAAGTTAAGAGTAAATGTGAATAAGAGCAAGGTTATTAGGTACAGTAGGGTTGAGGGTCAAGTCAATTGGGAGGTGAGTTTGAATGGAGAAAAACTGGAGGAAGTGAAGTGTTTTAGATATCTGGGAGTGGATCTGGCAGCGGATGGAACAATGGAAGCGGAAGTGGATCATAGGGTGGGGGAGGGGGCGAAAATTCTGGGAGCCTTGAAGAATGTGTGGAAGTCGAGAACATTATCTCGGAAAGCAAAAATGGGTATGTTTGAAGGAATAGTGGTTCCAACAATGTTGTATGGGTGCGAGGCGTGGGCTATGGATAGAGTTGTGCGCAGGAGGATGGATGTGCTGGAAATGAGATGTTTGAGGACAATGTGTGGTGTGAGGTGGTTTGATCGAGTAAGTAACGTAAGGGTAAGAGAGATGTGTGGAAATAAAAAGAGCGTGGTTGAGAGAGCAGAAGAGGGTGTTTTGAAATGGTTTGGGCACATGGAGAGAATGAGTGAGGAAAGATTGACCAAGAGGATATATGTGTCGGAGGTGGAGGGAACGAGGAGAAGAGGGAGACCAAATTGGAGGTGGAAAGATGGAGTGAAAAAGATTTTGTGTGATCAGGGCCTGAACATGCAGGAGGGTGAAAGGAGGGCAAGGAATAGAGTGAATTGGAGTGATGTGGTATACCGGGGTTGACGTGCTGTCAGTGGATTGAATCAAGGCATGTGAAGCGTCTGGGGTAAACCATGGAAAGCTGTGTAGGTATGTATATTTGCGTGTGTGGACGTATGTATATACATGTGTATGGGGATGGGTTGGGCCATTTCTTTCGTCTGTTTCCTTGCGCTACCTCGCAAACACGGGAGACAGCGACAAAGCAAAAAAAAAAAAAATATTTATTTTGCTTTGTCGCTGTCTCCCGCGTTAGCGAGGTAGCGCAAGGAAACAGACGAAGGAATGGCCTAACCCACCCACCTACACAAGTATATACGTACACGTCCACACACGCAAATATACATACCTATACATCTCAATGTATACATATATATACACACACAGACATATACACATATACACATGTACATAATTCATACTGTCTGCCTTTATTTATTCCCATCGCCACCTCGCCATGCATGGAATAACAACCCCCTCCCCCCCGCATGTGCACGAGGTAGCGCTATCTTTCCTCACTCATTCTCTCCATGTGACCGAACCATTTCAAAACACCCTCTTCTGCTCTCAACCACACACTTTTTATTGCCACACATTTCTCTTACCCTTACATTACTTACTCGATCAAACCACCCCATACCACATATTGTCCTCAAACATCTCATTTCCAGCACATCCACCCTCCTGCGCACAACTCTATCCATAGCCCACGCCTCACAACTATACAACATTGTTGGAACTACTATTCCTTCAAACATACCCATTTTTGCTTTCCGAGATAATGTTCTTGACTTCCAAACATTCTTCAAGGCTCCCAGAATTTTTGCCCCCTCCCCCACCCTATGATTCCTTTCCGCTTCCATGGTTCCATCCGCTGCCAGATCCACTCCCAGATATCTAAAACACTTTACTTCCTCCAGTTTTTCTCCATTCAAACTTACCTCCCAACCTCCCAATTGACTTGACCCTCAACCCTACTGTACCTAATAACCTTGCTCTTATTCACATTTACTCTCAACTTTCTTCTTTCACACACTTTACCAAACTCAGTCACCAGCTTCTGCAGTTTCTCACATGAATCAGCCACCAGCGCTGTATCATCACCGAACAACAACTGACTCACTTCCCAAGCTCTCTCATCCACAACAGACTGCATACTTGCCCCTCTTTCCAAAACTCTTGCATTCACCTCCCTAACAACCCCATCCATAAACAAATTAAACAACCATGGAGACATCGCACACCCCTGCTGCAAACCTACATTCACTGAGAACCAATCACTTTCCTCTCTTCCTACACATACACATGCCTTACATCCTCAATAAAAACTTTTCACTGCTTCTAACAACTTGCCTCCCACACCATATATTCTTAATACCTTCCACAGAGCATCTCTATCAACTCTATCATATGCCTTCTCCAGATCCATAAATGCTACATACAAATCCATTTGCTTTTCTAAGTATTTCTCATATACATTCTTCAAAGCAAACACCTGATCCACACATCCTCTACCACTTCTGAAACCACACTGCTCTTCCCTAATCTGATGCTCTGTACATGCCTTCACCCTCTCAATGAATACCCTCCCATATAATTTCCCAGGAATACTCAACAAACTTTTACCTCTGTAATTTGAGCACTCACTCTTATCCCCTTGCCTTTGTACAATGGCACTCTGCAAGCATTCCGCCAATCCTCAGGCACCTCACCATGAATCATACATACATTGAATAACCTTACCAACCAGTCAACAATACAGTCACCCCCTTTTTCATAAATTCCACTGCAATACCATCCAAACCTGCTGCCTTGCTGGCTTTCATCTTCCACAAAGCTTTTACTACCTCTTCTCTGTTTACAATATTGATTCAAAATCCTTCTCTGGATTTTTAACACACATGGTTTGAGCTGTACACGGTCCAAGTAATAATTTATAAAGAATATAGAATATACATGTACAATAGGAAGACACTAACTATTGAAAACAAGTTGAAGTTCTGAGTCATAAGTTTGTGATTATCCAAGAAGTAGCATCATGTACTTATTAGCATCAAGAATTGAGAGTATGGTTGATGAAAATGAATTTTTACCAAACTTAGAATAATGGTGATCTTTATGGAAATCCTTTGAATGCTATAGATTTTCAATATTTTAGGTAAATGGCCTTAGCCACAGTGCTGAGTCAGAAAATTTCTGTATCATGCAAATTGGTCATCTTGTGGCTTATAAAGCATTGAAAGCCAGCCTCATATAGAAAGCTCTTGATAGTCCTGTCAATACAAGTCCATTCCTAAATCATTAGAACTAACATGGTAACTAAGTTATAAATGTGTTCAATAGAACAAACTCAAACCAATGATCAGTGTTATCCAGATGGTTTGTCCATTGAAGTCCATTTAAGATTAAGTGGGCTGAAAACCCTGTAGAAAATATCCTGGAAAACATTTACAGATCCTGGAAATATCTTGGAAAAAGCCTTGAATTTTATGTCAGTAAAAGAGTGGGAACCCTGCCCTGAGGTAGTCATACTCTGATGTTTCCTGGTAAGCAATGGGTTTATGATGGTGGTGATGGAGGTGGAAAGGGA
The DNA here is from genome assembly GCF_036320965.1 of Panulirus ornatus. Classification (NCBI taxonomy): domain Eukaryota; kingdom Metazoa; phylum Arthropoda; class Malacostraca; order Decapoda; family Palinuridae; genus Panulirus; species Panulirus ornatus. The sequence goes on from NC_092280.1 coordinate 13,224,470, forward strand.
TTTTCAAGGATGATGGGTGTAATGAAATGGGTAGGAAGAAAATTGTTGGACGTTTTCAAAAATAGTTCAGAGATTCATCAGTAAGATATGTGTATGTAAAGTCATACGGTTTTTGCTCATGGGCAGGCTACAGAAATATGTTACATGGAAAAGTATATGCCTAATTATGATTGCCTATTTTTACTGTATAGGGAGGGAGTTTTATACTCATGGAACCCCATCCCTTGCACATTATGGTTGATGATGTTTGCATTAATCATGTCCTCAGTCATTTTATTCCGTTCATCCACCACTTTTATACATCATTTTAACAAACGTCTTGCTTGATTTCATGTTATGTCCTTTGGTTACCTTATCCATACAGCTCTCAAATAACTCTTCACTGTCCATATCAATCTGTTTTAAGACCTTAAATGTTATGATCAGTTCACCCCCCTCCTCTCTCCTCTCAGATGGGCAATTTAAAGCCTTTTACCTTTCCCTGTACCATAGCATTCTTTATTCTGGTACTGTCTTTTTTTCCATCTTTTGGACCTTCTCTTTTATCTCTTGGTGCTTCTGTAGGTGCAGTGACAAAAGTAGAGAAACATATTCTAGTTTTGGCCTTGTGTAGGATGTGAGCAGTATGCCAAATATTTCCTTGTCCATACACTTGAGAGCTGTTCTGATATTTGTCAGATGACAGTCTTTTGCCTTTACTGTTTTCCTAATGTGGGACTCTGGCAACAGGTAAGTGGCAATATTGACCCAAGAGTCCTTCTCACACTTAGAACACTGAAGCTTAATTTTTGCTAGATGATAATCATATTGAGGCCTTTTTTCACTTTGTCCCTTCCTCATTACTTTACTTTTGCATGGAAGTTGATGTAGTCCTACTTGCTTTCACCTCCTTCATGACTTTTGCATCATCTGCAAACATATTCAGGTATGAGTGCATGCCTTCAGGCAAGTCAGTCACATAGATCAAGAAGACTAACAGTCCCAAAACAGAACCGTAGTTAACTCTACTGGTGACCTCTACCCATTTGGAGAAGGCTTCTCTGACATGTGTTGTTTGTTTCCTTCCAGGAAGATAATCTTTTATTCATTGGAGGAATCTACCCCTTATTCCTGCCTGGTGTTCCAGCTTCTTAATCAGCTTCTCATGTGGCACTGTGTCAGAAGCTTTTTGGAATTTGAGATATAAACAGTTTACCCAGCTTTCCTTTATGTCTAAAACAGAGCTCCCTCTCCCGGAGAAATCTTCGAATTTTGTTACATGACCTTTCCCTAAAACTATGTTGCCTCATTTAAGTGATTGTCCCTCCATCAAGGAGAGTGGTCTGTAGTTCAGTGCTTCTTCCTGGTGTCCTCTCATATTAATGTGTGCAAAGTTTTTTCAGTCAATCCCTTGACACTTTGCCTTTCCCCAGTGACATCTTGAACAGTATTTCAAGAGTTCTGTCAAGTGAAGCTGTGAACATCTTCAGCACGTATGGTGAAATTTCATCAGGACTATGAGCCTTGTATGAGTCAAGAGCTTTTAGTATTTTGTTAATGTCTTTTATAGATATTTCAGTTTTTTAAAGCCTCCCAATCCCATCTCACGTGATGAGGCTATTTTATCTTTCACTGTGAAAACACTTTTGAACATGTGATTCAGTTCCTCACATATACGTACATCTTCATATATTTTTCCATATGGATCCCCTAATGTGATCAGGTGCTCTGACTGATAATTTCCCATGAATTTATGGAAAAGTTTTAAATTTTCACTTACCTTATCCATGATACTCTTCAAAATTTCTCTGTTCCTCCTTTCTTATTCTCCCCTACTCACTGTTTGCTTTCTTATACTTTGCATAAGCTGGTTGGCTGGAGTGTCACCTGTATGTCAGCCACTGCACATCTTGAAACCCTTGCATTTCAACATTTTTGATTAAACCATTCTTCCATCTTATTTAATCTTCCCTCTGTATTTAAGGCTAGAGATCCACATGTTCCCATTTCCTCTCACCACAGTGCTCTATTTCCTTTGTGACTGCTGAACTACTGAACTCTACAGCTCACTCTATGTTTTCATAGAGATTGTTAAACTTTGTGTAATTTCCATGATTATATTTCTTCCTCAAGTCCTGTCTCATCTCTGTTCTTTTAACTTCCTCAGTTACCACATAATTACACTTAATCACTTGATCACTGTTTTATAGTAGTGTATCGTATATAATATTTTCAGTAGCTGTGCTAGTCTGTGTGAGGATAAGACCTAGTAGTGAAGGTGAATCATTCTCTTGTTGTGAAAAGGGGATTGTAGTTTTATTACATTATACATGACAGCTAGAAAATGAATATGAGTAAATAAGTCCGTTTCTTTATCTGCTCTTACTGCTACCTCGCTAATGTGGGAAACAACAAACAAGTATGAAGAAAGATTGGCTTGAAGTAGATGCTGTGTGGGATCATAGAAATAAATCAGAGATATGTGTAAGGGATTCATGATGTCTCTAGGAATCCATATAGTTTTAAAGAACTTTAATATTAAACATATGGGTTTTGCCACTGAAGTGCATCGTCTGGATATTGTAATGGAAAGTTTTGATGCAGTATTGCACACCCTGTTCAGGAGGTTGATATTTAACAGACTGACATATCATTATTTGCTTTAATGCATATAAAACACAGTGACTCAACTAATACTAACATGTATTGAATCATGTTTTTTATTAGAACATGTAGACATTTCTGTCAAACCCCAGTGAAGCAGATGTACAGACTAACACAGATTTACACACATTTACATTTAGGTGCACATATGACAAATATACAGACATGCCTGACAAGTATAGTGTCCCACAAAAACCTTTATTGGCCTCCACATGCATTTCCAAAGGCAGTGTCACACTTACATGTTATTACTTTGTCATCTCTCCTTTAGCCTTGCTTATCATCTGCAGACATTTGAGTATGGAATTGGCAAAATTCCTGAATTATTCTAGGTCCATGTTTTGGGTCCATAAGGTTTTGATCTTAATGGGGCGAGTCACCAATGAGGTGTTCCAGAAAGTAGCCAAATGATCATGTGTTCTGAGAGCCCAGTGCACTCAGAAATCTCATGTGTGCCCACATTTTCTTGCTCCCTGGTGGGAATTTGCGCTTTCTCCTTAGAAGGGAAGAGCCAGTCATCTTGAGACACAGGTAGAAGAAATACAGTGCTGAGAGGGGAAATTCCCCAAAATAACGTGGCAGCCAGGAAAGTAAAGAAAGATCATTCCCTCACTAAAGACTTAGAAGTGGCGCTAGAGTTATGGAGACTATGACTGTGTCCACTCCCCTGTGGGAGTTCCCAAAGGGAATGGGTGCCTGAGATACAGATGAATAGAGAGAAGTTCATTCCCCCAAAATAACCTGAGGCAAACTGGGGCAGGATGCTAGTGCTTTCATTGTTAGAAACACTAGTCTCAGTAACCAGATGTACAATGACTTCTCCCAGAGAGTGTCATATGCTTGTAAACTATAGCCTTGTACTGTCTTTGAAAATATAAGGGAGGAAAGGGGAGAGAGAGAGATTTATTTTTGCAGATGCCATATGTTTTGACTTGTTTCTGCTTTCATCATTGAAGACAAATGTATACTGAATATACGAAACTTTTTTCTTAAGTTGTAATCAAGATATTGATCCTGATGACAACCCTAACGTACATATATATATATATTTATTTCATTTATTTTGCTTTGTCGCTGTTTCCGGCGTTAGTGAGGTAGCACAAGGCAACAGACAAAAGAATGGCCCAACCCACCCACATACACATATATATACATGTATATACACGTCCACACACGCAAATATACATACCTATACATCAACGTATACATATATAATATACACACACAGACATATACATATATACACATGCACATAATTCATACTTTCTGCCTTTATTCATTCCCATCGCCACCCTGCCACATGAAATATCTACCCCCTCCCCCCGAATGTGTGCGCGGTAGCGCTAGGAAAAGACAACAAAGGCCACTTTCATTCACATTCAGTCTCTACCTGTCATGTAATAATTCACCAAAACCACAGCTCCCTTTCCACATCCAGGCCCCACAGAACTTTCCATGGTTTACCCCAGACATTTCACATGCCCTGGTTCAATCCATTGACAGCACATCGACCCCAGTAAACCACATCGTTCCAATTCACTCTATTCCTTGCACGCCTTTCACCTTCCTGCATGTTCAGGCCCTGATCACTCAAAATCTTTTTCACTCCATCTTTCCACCTCCAATTTGGTCTCCTGTTTCTCCTTGTTCCCTCCACCTCTGACACATATATCCTCTTGGTCAATCTTTGCCCACTCATTCTCTCCATGTGACCAAACCATTTAAAAATACCCTCTTCTGCTCCCTCAACCACACTCTTTTTATTACCACACTTCTCTCTTACCCTATTAGTACTTACTCGATCAAACCACCTCACACCACATATTGTCCTCAAACATCCCATTTCCAGCACATCCACTCTCCTGCGCACAACTCTATCCATAGCCCACGCCTCGCAACCATATAAGATTATTGGAACCACTATTCCTTCAAACATACCCATTTTTGCTTACCTAGATAATGTTCTCGACTTCCACACATTCTTCAGCGCTCCCAGAACTCTCACCCCCTCCCCCACCCTATGATTCATTTCTGCTTCCATGGTTCCATCTGCTGCCAAATCCACTCCCAGATATCTAAAACACTTCACTTCCTCCAGTATTTCTCCATTCAAACTTACCTCCCAGTTGACTTGTCCCTCAACCCTACTGTACCTAATAACCTTGTTCTCATATATATATATATATATATATATATATATATATATATATATATATATATATATTTTTTTTTTTTCTTTTTTTTTTTTTCCGCTGTCTCCCGCGTTTGCGAGGTCACGCAAGGAAACAGACGAAAGAAATGGCCCAACCCACCCCCATACACATGCCTTGATTCAATCCACTGACAGCACGTCAACCCCGGTATACCACATCGCTCCAATTCACTCTATTCTTTGCCCTCCTTTCACCCTCCTGCATGTTCAGGCCCCGATCACACAAAATCTTTTTCACTCCATCTTTCCACCTCCAATTTGGTCTCCCTCTTCTCCTCGTTCCCTCCACCTCCGACACATATATCCTCTTGGTCAATCTTTCCTCACTCATTCTCTCCATGTGACCAAACCATTTCAAAACACCCTCTTCTGCTCTCTCAACCACGCTCTTTTTATTTCCACACATCTCTCTTACCCTTACGTTACTTACTCGATCAAACCACCTCACACCACACATTGTCCTCAAACATCTCATTTCCAGCACATCCATCCTCCTGCGCACAACTCTATCCATAGTCCACACCTCGCAACCATACAACATTGTTGGAACCACTATTCCTTCAAACATACCCATTTTTGCTTTCCGAGATAATGTTCTCGACTTCCACACATTCTTCAAGGCTCCCAGAATTTTCGCCCCCTCCCCCACCCTATGATCCACTTCCGCTTCCATGGTTCCATCCGCTGCCAGATCCACTCCCAGGTATCTAAAACACTTCACTTCCTCCAGTTTTTCTCCATTCAAACTCACCTCCCAGTTGAATTGACCCTCAACCCTACTGTACCTAATAACCTTGCTCTTATTCACATTTACTCTTAACTTTCTTCTTTCACACACTTTACCAAACTCAGTCACCAGCTTCTGCACTCTCTCACATGAATCAGCCACCAGCGCTGTATCATCAGCGAACAACAACTGACTCACTTCCCAAGCTCTCTCATCCCCAACAGACTTCATACTTGCCCCTCTTTCCAAAACTCTTGCATTCACCTCCCTAACAACCCCATCCATAAACAAATTAAACAACCATGGAGACATCACACACCCCTGCCGCAAACCTATATTCACTGAGAACCAATCACTTTCCTCTCTTCCTACACGTACACATGCCTTACATCCTCGATAAAAACTTTTCACTGCTTCTAACAACTTGCCTCCCACACCATATATTCTTAATACCTTCCACAGAGCATCTCTATCAACTCTATCATATGCCTTCTCCAGATCCATAAATGCTACATACAAATCCATTTGCTTTTCTAAGTATTTCTCACATACATTCTTCAAAGCAAACACCTGATCCACACATCCTCTACCACTTCTGAAACCACACTGCTCTTCCCCAATCTGATGCTCTGTACATGCCTTCACCCTCTCAATCAATACCCTCCCATATAATTTGCCAGGAATACTGAACAAACTTATACCTCTGTAATTTGAGCACTCACTCTTATCCCCTTTGCCTTTGTACAATGGCACTATGCACGCATTCCGCCAATCCTCAGGCACCTCACCATGAGTCATACATACATTAAATAACCTTACCAACCAGTCAACAATACAGTCACCCCCTTTTTTAATAAATTCCACTGCAATACCATCCAAACCTGCTGCCTTGCCGGCTTTCATCTTCCGCAAAACTTTTACTACCTCTTCTCTGTTTACCAACTCATTTTCCCTAACCCTCGCACTTTGCACACCACCTCGACCAAAACACCCTATATCTGCCACTCTATCATCAAACACATTCAACAAACCTTCAAAATACTCACTCCATCTCCTTCTCACATCACCACTACTTGTTATCACCTCCCCATTTGCGCCCTTCACTAAAGTTGTAGGTTTGCGGCAGGGGTGTGTGATGTCTCCATGGTTGTTTAATTTGTTTATGGATGGGGTTGTTAGGGAGGTAAATGCAAGAGTTTTGGAAAGAGGGGCAAGTATGAAGTCTGTTGGGGATGAAAGAGCTTGGGAAGTGAGTCAGTTGTTGTTCGCTGATGATACAGCGCTGGTGGCTGATTCATGTGAGAAACTGCAGAAGCTGGTGACTGAGTTTGGAAAAGTGTGTGGAAGAAGAAATTAAGAGTAAATGTGAATAAGAGCAAGGTTATTAGGTACAGTAGGGTTGAGGGTCAAGTCAATTGGGAGGTGAGTTTGAATGGAGAAAAACTGGAGGAAGTGAAGTGTTTTAGATATCTGGGAGTAGATCTGGCAGCGGATGGAACCATGGAAGCGGAAGTGGATCATAGGGTGGGGGAGGGGGCGAAAATCCTGGGGGCCTTGAAGAATGTGTGGAAGTCGAGAACATTATCTCGGAAAGCAAAAATGGGTATGTTTGAAGGAATAGTGGTTCCAACAATGTTGTATGGTTGCGAGGCGTGGGCTATGGATAGAGTTGTGCGCAGGAGGATGGATGTGCTGGAAATGAGATGTTTGAGGACAATGTGTGGTGTGAGGTGGTTTGATCGAGTGAGTAACGTAAGGGTAAGAGAGATTTGTGGAAATAAAAAGAGCGTGGTTGAGAGAGCAGAAGAGGGTGTTTTGAAGTGGTTTGGGCACATGGAGAGGATGAGTGAGGAAAGATTGACCAAGAGGATATATGTGTCGGAGGTGGAGGGAACAAGGAGAAGAGGGAGACCAAATTGGAGGTGGAAAGATGGAGTGAAAAAGATTTTGTGTGATCGGGGCCTGAACATGCAGGAGGGTGAAAGGAGGGCAAGGAATAGAGTGAATTGGAGCGATGTGGTATACCGGGGTTGACGTGCTGTCAGTGGATTGAATCGGGGCATGTGAAGCGTCTGGGGTAAACCATGGAAAGCTGTGTAGGTATGTATATTTGCGTGTGTGGACGTATGTATATACATGTGTATGGGGGGGGGGTTGGGCCATTTCTTTCGTCTGTTTCCTTGCGCTACCTCGCAAACGCGGGAGACAGCGACAAAGTATAAAAAAAAATATATATATATATATATATATATATATATATATATATATATTTGTATTTCTTTTTTTTTTTTTAACTTCCTAAAATGGGAAACAGAAGAAGGAGTCATGCGGGGAGTGCTCATACTCCTCAAAAGCTCAGATTGGGGTGCCTAAATGTGTGTGGATGTAACCAAGATGTGAAAAAAGGAGAGATAGGTAGTATGTTTGAGGAAAGGAACCTGGATGTTTTGGCTCTGAGTGAAACGAAGCTCAAGGGTGAAAGGGAATAGTGGTTTGGGAATGTCTTGGGAGTAAAGTCAGGGGTTAGTGAGAGGACAAGAGCAAGGGAAGGAGTAGCAGTACTCCTGAAACAGGAGTTGTGGGAGTACGTGATAGAATGTAAGAAAGTAAATTCCCGATTAATATGGGTAAAACTGAAAGTTGATGGAGAGAGATGGGTGATTATTGGTGCATATGCACCTGGGCATGAGAAGAAAGATCATGAGAGGCAAGTGTTTTGGGAGCAGCTGAATGAGTGTGTTAGTGGTTTTGATGCACGAGACTGGGTTATAGTGATGGGTTATTTGAATGCAAAGGTGAGTAATGTGGCAGTTGAGGGAATAATTGGTGTACATGGGGTGTTCAGTGTTGTAAATGGAAATGGTGAAGAGCTTGTAGATTTATGTGCTGAAAAAGGACTGATGATTGGGAATACCTAGTTTAAAAAGCAAGATATACATAAGTATACTTATGTAAGTAGGAGAGATGGCCAGAGAGCGTTATACATAAGTATACTTATGTAAGTAGGAGAGATGGCCAGAGAGCGTTATTGGATTACGTGTTAATTGACAGGCGCGCGAAAGAGAGACTTTTGGATGTTAATGTGCTGAGAGGTGCAACTGGAGGGATGTCTGATCATTATCTTGTGGAGGCTAAGGTGAAGATTTGTATGGGTTTTCAGAAAAGAAGAGTGAATGTTGGGGTGAAGAGGGTGGTGAGAGTAAGTGAGCTTGGGAAGGAGACTTGTGTGAGGAAGTACCAGGAGAGACTGAGTACAGAATGGAAAAAGGTGAGAACAATGGAAGTAAGGGGAGTGGGGGAGAAATGGGATGTATTTAGGGAATCAGTGATGGATTGCGCAAAAGATGCTTGTGGCATGAGAAGAGTGGGAGGTGGGTTGATTAGAAAGGGTAGTGAGTGGTGGGATGAAGAAGTAAGAGTATTAGTGAAAGAGAAGAGAGAGGCATTTGGACAATTTTTGCAGGGAAAAAATGCAGTTGAGTGGGAGACGTATAAAAGAAAGAGACAGGAGGTCAAGAGAAAGGTGCAATAGGTGAAAAAGAGGGCAAATGAGAGTTGGGGTGAGAGAGTATCAGTAAATTTTAGGGAGAATAAAAAGATGTTCTGGAAGGAGGTAAATAAAGTGCGTAAGACAAGGGAGCAAATGGGAACTTCAGTGAAGGGCGCAAATGGGGAGGTGATAACAAGTAGTGGTGATGTGAGAAGGAGATGGAGTGAGTATTTTGAAGGTTTGTTGAATGTGTTTGATGATAGAGTGGCAGATATAGGGTGTTTTGGTCGAGGTGGCGTGCAAAGTGAGAGGGTTAGGGAAAATGATTTGGTAAACAGAGAAGAGGTAGTAAAAGCTTTGCGGAAGATGAAAGCCGGCAAGGCAGCAGGTTTGGATGGTATTGCAGTGGAATTTATTAAAAAAGGGGGTGACTGTATTGTTGACTGGTTGGTAAGGTTATTTAATGTATGTATGACTCATGGTGAGGTGCCTGAGGATTGGCGGAATGCGTGCATAGTGCCATTGTACAAAGGCAAAGTGGATAAGAGTGAGTGCTCAAATTACAGAGGTATAAGTTTGTTCAATATTTCTGGTAAATTATATGGGAGGGTATTGATTGAGAGGGTGAAGGCATGTACAGAGCATCAGATTGGGGAAGAGCAGTGTGGTTTCAGAAGTAGTAGAGGATGTGTGGATCAGGTGTTTGCTTTGAAGAATGTATGTGAGAAATACTTAGAAAAGCAAATGGATTTGTATGTAGCATTTATGGATCTGGAGAAGGCATATGATAGAGTTGATAGAGATGCTCTGTGGAAGGTATTAAGAATATATGGTGTGGGAGGCAAGTTGTTAGAAGCAGTGAAAAGTTTTTATCGAGGATGTAAGGCGTGTGTACGTGTAGGAAGAGAGGAAAGTGATTGGGTCTCAGTGAATGTAGGTTTGCGGCAGGGGTGTGTGATGTCTCCATGGTTGTTTAATTTGTTTATGGATGGGGTTGTTAGGGAGGTGAATGCAAGAGTTTTGGAAAGAGAGGCAAGTATGAAGTCTGTTGGGGATGAGAGAGCTTGGGAAGTGAGTCAGTTGTTGTTCGCTGATGATACAGCGCTGGTGGCTGATTCATGTGAAAAACTGCAGAAGCTGGTGACTGAGTTTGGTAAAGTGTGTGAAAGAAGAAAGTTAAGAGTAAATGTGAATAAGAGCAAGGTTATTAGGTACAGTAGGGTTGAGGGTCAAGTCAATTGGGAGGTGAGTTTGAATGGAGAAAAACTGGAGGAAGTGAAGTGTTTTAGATATCTGGGAGTGGATCTGGCAGCGGATGGAACCATGGAAGCGGAAGTGGATCATAGGGTGGGGGAGGGGGCGAAAATTCTGGGAGCCTTGAAGAATGTGTGGAAGTCGAGAACATTATCTCGGAAAGCAAAAATGGGTATGTTTGAAGGAATAGTGGTTCCAACAATGTTGTATGGTTGCGAGGCGTGGGCTATGGATAGAGTTGTGCGCAGGAGGATGGATGTGCTGGAAATGAGATGTTTGAGGACAATGTGTGGTGTGAGGTGGTTTGATTGAGTAAGTAACGTAAGGGTAAGAGAGATGTGTGGAAATAAAAAGAGCGTGGTTGAGAGAGCAGATGAGGGTGTTTTGAAATGGTTTGGACACATGAAGAGAATGAGTGAGGAAAGATTGACCAAGAGGATATATGTGTCGGAGGTGGAGGGAACGAGGAGAAGAGGGAGACCAAATTGGAGGTGGAAAGATGGAGTGAAAAAGATTTTGTGTGATCGGGGCCTGAACATGCAGGAGGGTGAAAGGAGGGCAAGGAATAGAGTGAATTGGAGCGATGTGGTATACCGGGGTTGACGTGCTGTCAGTGGATTGAATCGGGGCATGTGAAGCGTCTGGGGTAAACCATGGAAAGCTGTGTAGGTATGTATATTTGCGTGTGTGGACGTATGTATATACATGTGTATGGGGGTGGGTTGGGCCATTTCTTTCGTCTGTTTCCTTGCGCTACCTCGCAAACGCGGGAGACAGCGACAAAGCAAAAAAAAAAAATATATATATATATATATATATATATATATATATATATATATATATATATATATATAAGGTAAGTTTGAATGGAGAAAAACTGGAGGAGGTAAAGTGTTCTAGATATCTGGGAGTGGATCCGGCAGCGGATGGAACCATGGAAGCGTAAGTGGATCATAGGGTGGTGGAGGGGGCAAAAATCCTGGGAGCCTTGAAGAATGTGTGGGAGTCGAGAACATTATCTCGGAAAGCAAAAATGGGTATGTTTGAAGGAATAGTGGTTCCAACAATGTTGTATGGTTGCGAGGCGTGGGCTATGGATAGAGTTGTGTGCAGGAGGATGGATGTGCTGGAAATGAGATGTTTGAGGACAATGTGTGGTGTGAGGTGGTTTGATCGAGTGAGTAACGTAAGGGTAAGAGAGATGTGTGGAAATAAAAAGAGCGTGGTTGAGAGAGCAGAAGAGGGTGTTTTGAAATGGTTTGGGCACATGGAGAGAATGAGTGTCGGAGGTGGAGGGAACGAGGAGAAGTGGGAGACCAAATTGGAGGTGGAAAGATGGAGTGAAAAAGATTTTGTGATATCGGGGCCTGAACATGCAGGAGGGTGAAAGGAGGGCAAGGAATAGAGTGAATTGGATCGATGTGGTATACCGGGGTTGACGTGCTGTCAGTGGATTGAATCAGGGCATGTGAAGCGTCTGGGGTAAACCATGGAAAGCTGTGTAGATATGTATATTTGCATATGTGGACGTATGTATATACATGTGTATGGGGATGGGTTGGGCCATTTCTTTCGTCTGTTTCCTTGCGCTACCTCGCAAACGCGGGAGACAGCGACAAAGCAAAATATATATATATATATATATATATATATATATATATATATATATATATATATATATATATATATAAGAGTGAGTGCTCAAATTACAGAGGTATAAGTTTGTTGAGTAGTCCTGGTAAATTATATGAGAGGGTATCGATTGAGAGGGTGAAGGCATGTACAGAGCATCAGATTGGGGAAGAGCAGTGTGGTTTCAGAAGTGGTAGAGGATGTGTGGATCAGGTGTTTGCTTTGAAGAATGTATGTGAGAAATACTTAGAAAAGCAAATGGATTTGTATGTAGCATTTATGGATCTGGAGAAGGCATATTATAGAGTTGATAGAGATTCTCTGTGGAAGGTATTAAGAATATATGGTGTGGGAGGCAAGTTGTTAGAAGCAGTGAAAAGTTTTTATCGAGGATGTAAGGCATGTGTACGTGTAGGAAGAGAGGAAAGTGATTGGTTCTCAGTGAATGTAGGTTTGCGGCAGGGGTGTGTAATGTCTCCATGGTTGTTTAATTTGTTTATGGATGGGGTTGTTAGGGAGGTGAATGCAAGAGTTTTGGAAAGAGGGGCAAGTATGAAGTCTGTTGGGGATGAGAGAGCTTGGGAAGTGAGTCAGTTGTTGTTCACTGATGATACAGCGCTGGTGGCTGATTCATGTGAGAAACTGCAGAAGCTGGTGACTGAGTTTGGTAAAGTGTGTGAAAGAAGAAAGTTAAGAGTAAATGTGAATAAGAGCAAGGTTATTAGGTACAGTAGGGTTGAGGGTCAAGTCAATTGGGAGGTGAGTTTGAATGGAGAAAAACTGGAGGAAGTAAAGTGTTTTAGATATCTGGGAGTGGATCTGGCAGCAGATGGAACCATGGAAGCGGAAGTGGATCATAGGGTGGGGGAGGGGGCGAAAATTTTGGGAGCCTTGAAGAATGTGTGGAAGTCGAAAACATTATCTCGGAAAGCAAAAATGGGTATGTTTGAAGGAATAGTGGTTCCAACAATGTTGTATGGCTGCGAGGCATGGGCTATGGATAGAGTTGTGCGCAGGAGGGTGGATGTGCTGGAAATGAGATGTTTGAGGACAATGTGTGGTGTGAGGTGGTTTGATCGAGTAAGTAACGTAAGGGTAAGAGAGATGTGTGGAAATAAAAAGAGCGTGGTTGAGAGAGCAGAAGAGGGTGTTTTGAAATGGTTTGGGCACATGGAGAGAATGAGTGAGGAAAGATTGACCAAGAGGATATATTTGTCGGAGGTGGAGGGAACGAGGAGAAGTGGGAGACCAAATTGGAGGTGGAAAGATGGAGTGAAAAAGATTTTGTGTGATCGGGGCCTGAACATGCAGGAGGGTGAAAGGCGGGCAAGGAATAGACTGAATTGGATCGATGTGGTATACCGGGGCTGATGTGCTGTCAGTGGATTGAATCAGGGCATGTGAAGCGTCAGGGGTAAACCATGGAAAGTTGTGTGGGGCCTGGATGTGGAAAGGGAGCTGTGGTTTCGGGCATTATTGCGTGACAGCTGGAGACTGAGTGTGAACGAATGGGGCATTTGTTGTCTTTTCCTAGTGCTACCTTGCACACATGAGGGGGGAGGGGGATGGTATTCCATGTGTGGCGAGGTGGCGATGGGAATGAATAGGGGCAGACAGGGTGAATTGTGTGCATGGGTACATATGTATGTGTCTGTGTGTGTATATATATATGTACATTGAGATGTATAGGTATGTATATTTGCGTGTGTGGGTGTTTGTGTGTGTACATTGTGTATGGGGGTGGGTTCGGCCATTTCTTTCGTCTGTTTCCTTGCGCTACCTCGCAAACGCGGGAGACAGCGACAAAGCAAAATAATAATAAAAAAAATTATTTATTTTACTTAGTCGCTGTGTCCCGCGTTAGCGAGGTAGCATATGTAAACAGACGAAAGAATGGCCCAACCCACCCACATACACATGTATATACATACACGTCCACACACGCAAATATACATATCTATACATCTCAATGTGCACATATATATATACACACAGACATATACATATATACAGATGTACATAATTCATACTTTCTGCCTTTATTTATTCCCATCGCCCCCTCGCCACACATGAAATAACAATCCCCTCACCCCTCATGTGTGCGAGGTAGCGCTAGGAAAAGACAAAAAAAGGCCCCATTCAAAATCTTTTTCACTCCATCTTTCCACCTCCAATATGGTCTCCCACTTCTCCTTCTTCCCTCCGCGTCTGACACATTGGTCCTTTTTGTCAATTTTTCCTCACTCATGCTCTCCGTGTGACCAAACCATTCCAAAACACACTCTTCTGCTCTCTCAACCACAGTGATTTTATTTCCACACATCTCTCTTACCCTTACATTACTTACTCGATCAAGCCACCTCTCACCACATATTGTCCTCAAACATCTCATTTCCAGCACATCCACCCTCCTACACACATCTCTATCCATAGCCCATGCCTCGCAGCCATACAACATTGTTGGAACCACTATTCGTTCAAACATACCCATTTTTGCTTTCCGAGATAATGTTCTCGACTTCCACACATTCTTCAAGGCTCCCAAAATTTTCGCCCCCTTCCCCACCCTATGATTCACTTCTGCTTCCATGGTTCCATCCGCTGCCAGATCCACTCCCAGATATCTAAAACACTTTACTTCCTCCAGTTTTTCTCCATTCAAACGTACCCCCCAATTGACTTGACCCTCAACCCTACTGTACCTAATAACCTTGCTCTTATTCACATTTACTCTTAACTTTCTTCTTTCACACACTTTACCAAACTCAGTCACCAGCTTCTGCAGTTTTTCACATGAATCAGCCACCAACGCTGTAACATCAGCGAACAACAACTGACTCACTTCGCAAGCTCTCTCATCCACAACAGACTTCATACTTGCCCCTCTTTCCAAAACTCTTGCATTCACCTCCCTAACAACCCCATCCATAAACAAATTAAACAACCATGGAGACATCACACACCCCTGCCGCAACCTACATTCACTGAGAACCAATCACTTCCCTCTCTTCCTACACATACACATGCCTTACATCCTCGATAAAAACTTTTCACTGCTTCTAACAACATGCCTCCCACACCATATATTCTTGATACCTTCCACAAAGCATCTCTATCAACTCTATCATATTCCTTCTCCAGATCCATAAATGCTACATACAAAACCATTTGCTTTTCTAAGTATTTCTCACATACATTCTTCAAAGCAAACACCTGATCCACACATACTCTACCACTTCTGAAACCACACTGCTCTTCCCCAGTCTGATGCTCTGTACATGCCCTCAACCTCTCAGTCAATACCCTCCCATATGATTTACCATGAATACTTAACAAGCTTATACCTCTGTAATTTGAGCACTCACTCTTATCCCCTTCGCCTTTGTACAATGGCAGTATGCAAGCATTCCGCCAATCCTCAGGCACCTCACCGTGAATCATACATACATTACATAACCTTACCAACCAGTCAGCAATACAGTCGCCCTCTTTTTTAATAAATTCCACTGCAATACCATCCAAATCTTCTGCCTTGCCGGCTTTCGTCTTCCGCAAAGCTTTTACTACCTCTTCTCTGTTTACCAAATCATTTTCCCTAACCCTCTCACTTTGCACACCACCTCGACCAAAACACCCTATATCTGCCACTCTATCATCAAACACATTCAACAAACCTTCAAAATACTCACTCCATCTTCTCACATCACCACTACTTGTTATCACCTCCCCATTAGCCCCCTTCACTGAAGTTCTCATTTGCTCCCTTGTCTTATGCACTTTATTTACCTCCTTCCAAAACAACTTTTTATCCTCCCTAAAATTTAATGATACTCTCACCCCAACTCTCATTTGCCCTCTTTTTCACCACTTGCACCTTTCTCTTGACCTCCTGCCTCTTACTTTTATACATCTCCCATTCATTTGCATTTTTTCCCTGCAAAAATCGTCCAAATGCCTCTCTCTTCTCTTTCACTAATAAACTTACTTCTTCATCCCACCAGTCACTACCCTTTCTAATCAACCCACCTCCCACGCTTCCTATGCCACAAGCATCTTTTGCGCAAGCCATCACTGCCTCCCCAAATACATCCCATTCCTCCCCCACTCCCCTTATGTC
This sequence comes from Panulirus ornatus, assembly GCF_036320965.1. Lineage (NCBI taxonomy): Eukaryota > Metazoa > Arthropoda > Malacostraca > Decapoda > Palinuridae > Panulirus > Panulirus ornatus. The sequence goes on from NC_092280.1 coordinate 13,240,545, forward strand.
ATTTGTTCTCACCTTTTTCCATTCTATACTCAGTCTCTCCTGGTACTTTCTCACACAAGTCTCCTTCCCAAGCTCACTTACTCTCACCACTCTCTTCACCCCAACATTCTCTCTTCTTTTCTGAAAACCCCTACAAATCTTCACCTTCGCCTCCAGAAGATAATGATGAGTCATCCCTCCAGTTGCACCTCTCAGCACATTAACATCCGAAAGTCTCTCTTTCGCTTGCCTATCAATTAACACCTAATCCAATAATGCTCTCTGGCCATCTCTCCTACTTACTTATTTTTATGTATATCTCACTTTTTAAACCAGGTATTCCCAATCACCAGTCCTTTTTCAGCACATAAATCTACAAGCTGTTCTCCGTTTCCATTTACAACACTGAACACCCCATGTATATCGAATATTACCTCACCTGCCACTTTACTTACCTTTGCATTCAAATCACACATCACTATAACCCGGTCTTGTGCATCAAAACCACTAACACACTCATTCAGCTGCTCCCAAAACACTTGCCTCTCATGATCTTTCTTCTCATGCCCAGGTGCATATGCACCAATAATCACCCATCTCTCTCCCTCATCTTTCAGTTTTACCCATATCAATCTAGAATTTACTTTCTTACACTCTATCACATACTCCCACAACTCCTGTTTCAGGAGTAGTGCTACTCCTTCCCTTGCTCTTGTCCTCTCACTAACCCCTGACTTTACTCCCAAGACATTCCCAAACCCCTCTTCCCCTTTACCCTTGAGGTTCGTTTCACTCAGAACCAAAACATCCAGGGTCCTTTCCTCAAACATACTACCTATCTCTCCTTTTTTCTCATCTTGGTTACATCTACGCACATTTAGACACCCCAATCTGAGCCTTTGAGGAGGATGAGCACTCCCCACGTGACTCCTTCTTCTCTTTCCCCTTTTAGAAAGTTAAAATACAAGGAGGGGAGTGTTTTTGGCCCCCCCGCTCCCGTCCCCTTTAGTCGCCTTCTACGACATGTGAGGAATGTGTGGGAAGTATTCTTTCTCCCCTATCCCCAGGGAGACAGCGACAGAGCAAAATAAAAAGAAAAAATATGAATAATATATATATATATATATATATATATATATATATATATATATATATATATATATATATATATATATATATATTTATATTTATATTTATTTTGCTTTGTCGCTGTCTCCCGCGTTTGCGAGGTAGCGCAAGGAAACAGATGAAAGAAATGGCCCAACCCACCCACATACACATGTATATACATACATGTCCACAACGCAAATATACATACCCATACATCTCAATGTGCACATATATATACACACACAGACATATGCACATATACACATGCACACAATTCACACTGCCTTTATTCATTCCCATCGCCACCTCGCCACACATGGAATAACATCCCCCTCCCCCCTCATGTGTGTGAGGTAGCACTAGGAAGACAACAAAGGCCCCATTCCTTCACACTCAGTCTCTAGCTGTTATGTAATAATGCACCAAAACCACAGCTCCCTTTCCACATCAAGGCCCCACAGAACCTTCCATGGCTTACCCCAGACGCTTCACATGCCCTGGTTCAATCCATTGACATAATATTTATTTTGCTTTGTCGCTGTCTTCCGCGTTTGCGAGGTTGCGCAAGGAAACAGACGAAAGAAATGGCCCAACCCACCCCCATGCACAATGTACACACACACACGCCCACACACGCAAATATACATACCTATACATTTCAATGTACACATATGTATACACACACAGACACATACATATATACCCATGCACACAGTTCACACTGTCTGCCCCTATTCATTCCCATCGCCACCTCGCCACACATGGAATACCATCCCCCTCCCCCCTCATGTGTGTGAGGTAGCATTAGCAAAAGACAACAAAGGCCCCATTCGTTCACACTCAGTCTCCAGTTGTCACGCAATAATGCCCAAAACCACAGCTCCCTTTCCACATCCAGGCCCCACACAACTTTCCATGGTTTACCCAAGACGCTTCACATGCCCTGATTCAATCCACTGACAGCACGTCAACCCCGGTATACCACATCGATCCAATTCACTCTATTCCTTGCCCGCCTTTCACCCTCCTGCATGTTCAGGCCCCGATCACACAAAATCTTTTTCACTCCATCTTTCCACCTCCAATTTGGTCTCCCACTTCTTCTCTTTCCCTCCACCTCCGACACATATATCCTCTTGGTCAATCTTTCCTCACTCATTCTCTCCATGTGCCCAAACCATTTCAAAACACCCTCTTCTGCTCTCTCAACCACGCTCTTTTTATTTCCACACCTCTCTCTTACCCTTACGTCACTTACTCGATCAAACCACCTCACACCACACATTGTCCTCAAACATCTCATTTCCAGCACATCCACCCTCCTGCGCACAACTCTATCCATAGCCCACGCCTCGCAACCATACAACATTGTTGGAACCACTATTCCTTCAAACATACCCATTTTTGCTTTCCGAGATAATGTTGTCGACTTCCACACATTCTTCAAGGCTCCCAGGATTTTCGCCCCCTCCCCCGCCCTATGATTCACTTCCACTTCCATGGTTCCATCCGCTGCCAGATCCACTCCCAGATATCTAAAACACTTTACTTCCTCCAGTTTTCCTCCATTCAAACTTACCTCCCAATTGACTTGACCCTCAAACCTACTGTACCTAATAACCTTGCTCTTATTCACATTTACTCTCAACTTTCTTCTTTCACACACTTTACCAAACTCAGCCATCAGCTTCTGCAGTTTCTCACATGAATCAGCCACCAACGCTGTATCATCAGCGAACAACAACTGACTCACTTCCCAAGCTCTCTCATCCACAACAGACTTCATACTTGCCCCTCTTTCCAAAACTCTTGCATTCACCTCCCTAACAACCCCATCCATAAACAAATTAAACAACCATGGAGACATCACACACCCCTGCCGCAAACCTACATTCACTGAGAACCCGTCACTTTCCTCTCTTCCTACACGTACACATGCCTTACATCCTTGATAAAAACTTTTCACTGCTTCTAACAACTTGCCTCCCACACCATATATTTTTGATACCTTCCACAGAGCATCTCTATCAACTCTATCATATGCCTTCTCCAGATCCATAAATGCTACATACAAATCCATTTGCTTTTCTAAGTATTTCTCACATTCTTCAAAGCAAACACCTGATCCACGCATCCTCTACCACTTCTGAAACCACACTGCTCTTCCCCAATCTGATGCTCTGTACATTCCTTCACCCTCTCAATCAATACCCTCCCATATAATTTACCAGGAATACTCAACAAACTTATACCTCTGTAATTTGAGCACTCACTCTTATCCCCTTTGCCTTTGTACAATGGCACTATGCACGCATTCCGCCAATCCTCAGGCACCTCACCATGAGTCATACATACATTAAATAACCTTACCAACCAGTCAACAATACAGTCACCCCCTTTTTTAATAAATTCCACTGCAATACCATCCAAACCTGCTGCCTTGCCGGCTTTCATCTTCCGCAAAGCTTTTACTACCTCTTCTCTGTTTACCGAATCATTTTCCCTAACCCTCTCACTTTGCACACCACCTCGACCAAAACACCCTGTATCTGCCACTCTATCATCAAACACATTCAACAAACCTTCAAAATACTCACCCCATCTCTTTCTCACATCACCACTACTTGTTATCACCTCCCCATTTGCGCCCTTCACTGAAGTTCTCATTTGCTCCCTTGTCTTACGCACTTTATTTACCTCCTTCCAGAACATCTTTTTATTCTCCCTAAAATTTAATGATACTCTCTCACCCCAACTCTCATTTGCCCTCTTTTTCACCTCTTGCACCTTTCTCTTGACCTCCTGTCTCTTTCTTTTATACATCTCCCACTCATTTGCATTTTTTCCCTACAAAAATCGTCCAAATGCCTCTCTCTTCTCTTTCACTAATAATCTTACTTCTTCATCCCACCACTCACTACCCTTTCTAATCAACCCACCTCCCACTCTTCTCATGCCACAAGCATCTTTTGTGCAATCCATCACTGATTCCCTAAATACATCCCATTCCTCCCCCACTCCCCTTACTCCCATTGTTCTTACCTTTTTCCATTCTGTACTCAGTCTCTCCTGGTACTTCCTCACACAAGTCTCCTTCCCAAGCTCACTTACTCTCATCACCCTCTTCACCCCAACGTTCACTCTCCTTTTCTGAAAACCCATACAAATCTTCACCTTAGCCTCCACAAGATAATGATCAGACATATCAGACATATACATATATATATCTTTTCCTGTATAGGAAACGTGATTTTCAAGATCATAGTAATGGAGCTTCATCAATGACTGAGAGCCTGCAGCAGTTGAATATTTCAGATGTGGAGGAAAAGAAGCCTGTCAATCATCAGGGTAACTTCGGAACTAAGTGAGTGAACAGAATTTTTATGAAATTTTACCTTCCTCCTCTTTCATTTTTCATTTTAAAGTTTGTTTTGTTACTAATTTTGTTTTTCAGTCTTGTCTGTCCCTTTTCATGTGGTTTTTATCACCATTTACCTTTCATTATGTATTTTTTTCTTGTACTGTGTGTATTGTTTTCAGCTTTCCCTCAATGTCTTCACTTTCTGTTGTTCCAATTTCTTCAGTTACTGTACCACCTCTGTAGCATTGTAGAAACTGTGTGAGTGCTTTGTGTATTGTTGTTGTCCATTTTCTGTTTTCCCATTGTACTAATTCCTAATATTTTTCGTTTCAAAGTTTGTTTTGTTACTGATGTTGTTTTTCAGTCTCGTCTCTCCCTTTTCAATGTGATTTTTATCACCTTTTACCTTTCATTATGTGCTTTGTTCTTGTACTGTATGTGTTGTTTTCAGCTTTCCCTCACTGTCTTCACTTTCTGGTGTTCCAATTTCTCCAGTTACTGTACCACCTATGTAGCATTGTAGACACTGTGGGAGTGCTTTGTGTATTGTTGTTGTCCATTTTCTGTTTTCCCACTGTCTTAGAAAAACAGATGGATGTGTATGTAGCATTTAAGGATATAGAGAAGGCATATGATAGGTTTGATAGAGATGCTTTGTGGAAGGTATTAAGAGTACATGGTGTGGGAGGTAACTTGCTAGAAGCAGTGAAAAGTTTTTACCAAGGATGTAAGGCATATGTACAAGTAGGAACAGAGGAAAGTGATTGGTTCCCAGTGAATGTCGGTTTGCAGCAGGGGTGCATGATGTCTCCATGGTTGTTTAATTTGTTTATGGGTGATTAGGGAGGTGAATGCAAGAGATATGGAGAGAGGGGCAAGTATGTAGTCAGTTGTAGATGAGAGGGCTTAGGAAGTGAGTCAGTTGTTGTTCACTGGTGATACAGCACTGGTGGCTGATTTGGGTGAAAAACTATGGAAGTTGGTGACCAAGTTTGGTAAAGTGTGTGAAAGAAGAAAGTTCAGAGTGAATGTGAATAAGAGCAAGGTTATTAGTTCAGTAGGGTTGAGGGGCAAGTTAATTGGGAGGTAAGTTTGAATGGAGAAAAACTGGAGGAAGTAAAGTTTTTTAGATATCAGGGAGTGGACTTAACAGCAGATGGAATCATGGAAGCAGAAATGAGTCACATGGTGGGGGAGGGGGTGAAGGTTCTGGGAACGATGAAGAATGTGTAGAAGGAGAGAATGTTATTGTGGAGAGCAAAAATGGGAATGTTTGAAGTAGTTCCAACAATATTACATGGTTGTGAGGCATGGGTTATATAGAGAGAGATGTGCAGAGGAGGATGGATGTGTTGGAAATGAGATGTTTGAGGACAGTATGTGGTGTGAAGTGGTTTGCTCTAGTAAGTAATGGAAGGGTAAGAGAGATGTGTGGAAATATAAAGATTATGGTTGAGAGAGCAGAAGAGGTGTGTGTTGAATTGGTTTGGACATATGGAGAGAATGAGGGAGGAATGATTGACAAAGAGGATATACTTGTCAGAGGTGGAGGGAAGAATGAGAAGTGGGAGACCAAATTGGAGGTGGAAGGATGGAGTGAAAAAGATTTTGAGCGATTGGGGCCTGAACATACAGGAAGGTGAGAGGTTTGAAAGCATTAGAGTGAATTGGAATGATTTGGTATACTGGGGTCATTGTGCTACCGATGGACTGAACCAGAGCATGTGAAGTATCTGGGGTAAACCATGGAAAGTTCTGTGGGGCCTGGATGAGGATAGGGAGCAGTGATTTTGATGCATTTCTCATGACAGCTAGAGAGTGAGTGTGATTGAATGTGGCCTTTTTTGTCTGTTTTTCTGGCGGTACCTCGCTGAAGCTGGGGCAGTGATGCTACTTATTGTGGGGCGGGGTAGCGCCAGGAATGGATGAAGGCAAGAAAGTTTGAATATGTATATATATGTCTGTGTATGTATATGTGTATATACATATATGTGTATATATATATATGTATGTGTATTTATATGTACATGTATGGGCATTTATGTACATATATATATATATATATATCTTTCTTTTCTTTCAAACTATTCGCCATTTCCCGCATTAGCGAGGTAGCGTTAAGAACAGAGGACTGGGCCTTGAGGGAATACCCTCACCTGGCCCAATTCTCTGTTCCTTCTTTTGGAAAACTAAAAAAAAAAGAGAGGGGGAGGATTTCCAGCCCCCCGCTCCCTCCCCTTTTAGTCGCCTTCTACGACACGCAGGGAATACGTGGGAAGTATTCTTTCTCCCCTATCCCCAGGGATAATATATATATATATATATATATATATATATATATATATATATATATATATATATATATATATGGTTGCGAGGCGTGGGCTATGGATAGAGTTGTGCGCAGGAGGATGGATGTGCTGGAAATGAGATGTTTGAGGACAATGTGTGGTGTGAGGTGGTTTGATCGAGTAAGTAACGTAAGGGTAAGAGAGATGTGTGGAAATAAAAAGAGCGTGGTTGAGAGAACAGAAGAGGGTGTTTTGAAACGGTTTGGGCACATGGAGAGAATGAGTGAGGAAAGATTGACCAAGAGGATATATGTGTCGGAGGTGGAGTGAACGAGGAGAAGTGGGAGACCAAATTGGAGGTGGAAAGATGGAGTGAAAAAGATTTTGTGTGATCGGGGCCTGAACATGCAGAAGGGTGAAAGGAGGGCAAGGAATAGAGTGAATTGGATCGATGTGGTATACCGGGGTTGACGTGCTGTCAGTGGATTGAATCAGGGCATGTGAAGCGTCTGGGGTAAACCATGGAAAGCTGTGTAGGTATGTATATTTGCGTGTGTGGACGTATGTATATACATGTGTATGGGGGTGGGTTGGGCCATTTCTTTCGTCTGTTTCCTTGCGCTACCTCGCAAACGCAGGAGACAGCGACAAAGCAAAAAGAAAAAAAAAATATATATATATATATATATATATATATATATATATATATATATATAGCAAGGGAAGGAGTAGCACTACTCCTGAAACAGGAGATATATATATATATATATATATATATATATATATATATATATATATATATATATATATATATATATATATATATATATATATATCTTTCATTTTTCTTTCAAACTATTCGCCATTTCCCGCATTAGCGAGGTAGCGTTAAGAACAGAGGACTGGGCCTTTGAGGGAATACCCTCACCTGGCGCAATTCTCTGTTCCCTCTTTTGGAAAATTAAAAAAAAAAACGAGAGGGGAAGATTTCCAGCCCCCCGCTCCCTCCCCTTTTAGTCGCCTTCTATGACACGCAGGGAAAACGTGGGAAGTATTCTTTCTCCCCTATCCCCAGGGAAAATATATATATATATATATATATATATATATATATATATATATATATATATATATATATATATATATATATATATTATTATTATTATTATTATAATAATAATAATATATATATATATATATATATATATATATATATATATATATATATATATAGCAAGGGAAGGAGTAGCACTACTTCTGAAACAGGAGTTGTGGGAGTATGAGATAGAATGTAAGAAAGTAAATTCTCGATTAATATGGGTAAAACTGAAAGTTGATGGAGAGAGATGGGTGATTATTGGTGCACATGCACCTGGGCATGAGAAGAAAGATCATGAGAGGCAAGTGTTTTGGGAGCAGCTGAATGAGTGTGTTAGTGGTTTTGATGCACGAGACCGGGTTATAGTGATGGGTGATTTGAATGCAAAGGTGAGTAATGTGGCAGTTGAGGGAATAATTGGTATACATGGGATGTTTAGTGTTGTAAATGGAAATGGTGAGGAGCTTGTAGATTTATGTGCTGAAAAAGGACTGGTGATTGGGAATACCTGGTTTAAAAAGCGAGATATACATAAGTATACGTATGTAAGTAGGAGAGATGGCCAGAGAGCGTTATTGGATTACGTGTTAATTGACAGGCGCGCAAAAGAGAGACTTTTGGATGTTAATGTGCTGAGAGGTGCAACTGGAGGGATGTCTGATCATTATCTTGTGGAGGCTAAGGTGAAGATTTGTATGGGTTTTCAGAAAAGAAAAGTGAATGTTGGGGTGAAGAGAGTAAGTGAACTTGGGAAGGAGACTTGTGTGAGGAAGTACCAGGAGAGACTGAGTACAGAATGGAAAAAGGTGAGAACAATGAAAATAAGGGGAGTGGGGGAGGAATGGGATGTATTTAGGGAATCAGTGATGGATTGCGCAAAAGATGCTTGTGGCATGAGAAGAGTGGGAGGTGGGTTGATTAGAAAGGGTAGTGAGTGGTGGGAAGAAGAAGTAAGATTCTTAGTGAAAGAGAAGAGAGAGGCATTTGGACGATTTTTGCAGGGAAAAAATGCAATTGAGTGGGAGATGTATAAAAGAGACTGGAGGTCAAGAGAAAGGTGCAAGAGGTGAAAAAGAGGGCAAATGAGAGTTGGGGTGAGAGAGTATCATTAAATTTTAGGGAGAATAAAAAGATGTTCTGGAAGGAGGTAAATAAAGTGCGTAAGACAAGTGAGCAAATGGGAACTTCAGTGAAGGGCACAAATGGGGAGGTGATAACAAGTAGTGGTGATGTGAGAAGGAGATGGAGTGAGTATTTTGAAGGTTTGTTGAATGTGTTTGATGATAGAGTGGCAGATATAGGGTGTTTTGGTCAAGGTGGTGTGCAAAGTGAGAGGGTTAGGGAAAATGATTTGGTAAACAGAGAAGAGGTAGTAAAAGCTTTGTGGAAGATGAAAGCCGGCAAGGCAGCAGGTTTGGATGGTATTGCAGTGGAATTTATTAAAAAAGGGGGTGACTGTATTATTGATTGGTTGGTAAGGTTATTCAATGTATGTATGACTCATGGTGAGGTGCCTGAGGATTGGCGGAATGCGTACATAGTGCCATTGTACAAAGGCAAAGGGGATAAGACTGAGTGCTCAAATTACAGAGGTATAAGTTTGTTGAGTATTCCTGGTAAATTATATGGAAGGGTATTGATTGAGAGGGTGAAGGCATGTACAGAGCATCAGATTGGGGAAGAGCAGTGTGGTTTCAGAAGTGGAAGAGGATGTGTGGATCAGGTGTTTGCTTTGAAGAATGTATGTGAGAAATACTTAGAAAAGCAAATGGATTTGTATGTAGCATTTATGGATCTAGAGAAGGCATATGATAGAGTTGATAGAGATGCTCTGTGGAAGGTATTAAGAATATATGGTGTGGGAGGCAAGTTGTTAGAAGCAGTAAAAAGTTTTTATTGAGGATGTAAGGCATGTGTATGTGTAGGAAGAGAGGAAAGTGATTGGTTCTCAGTGAATGTAGGTTTGCGGCAGGGGTGTGTGATGTCTCTCCATGGTTGTTTGATTTGTTTATGCATGGGGTTGTTAGGGAGGTGAATGCAAGAGTTTTGGAAAGAGGGGCAAGTATGAAGTCTGTTGTGGATGAGAGAGCTTGGGAAGTGAGTCAGTTGTTGTTCGCTGATGATACAGCGCTGGTGGCTGATTCATGTGAGAAACTGCAGAAGCTGGTGACAGAGTTTGGTAAAGTGTGTGAAAGAAGAAAGTTAATAGTAAATGTGAATAAGAGCAAGGTTATTAGGTACAGTAGGGTTGAGGGTCAAGTCAATTGGGAGGTAAGTTTGAATGGAGAAAAGCTGGAGGAAGTAAAGTGTTTTAGATATCTGGGAGTGGATCTGGCAGCGGATGGAACCATGGAAGCGGAAGTGGATCATTGGGTGGGGGAGGGGGCGAAAATTCTGGGAGCCTTGATGAATGTGTGGAAGTCAAGAACATTATCTTGGAAAGCAAAAATGGGTATGTTTGAAGGAATAGTGGTTCCAACAATGTTGTATGGTTGCGAGGCATGGGCTATTGATAGAGTTGTGCGCAGGAAGATGGATGTGCTGGAAATGAGATGTTTGAGGACAATGTGTGGTGTGAGATGGTTTGATCGAGTAAGTAACGTAAGGGTAAGAGAGATGTGTGGAAATAAAAAGAGCGTGGTTGAGAGAGCAGAAGAGGGTGTTTTGAAATGGTTTGGGCACATGGATCGATGTGGTATACCGGGGTTGACGTGCTGTCAGTGGATTGAATCAGGGCATGTGAAGCGTCTGGGGTAAACCATGAAAAGCTGTGTAGGTATGTATATTTGCGTGTGTAGACGTATGTATATACATGTGTATGGGGATGGGTTGGGCCATTTCTTTCGTCTGCTTCCTTGCGCTACATCGCAAGCGCGGGAGACCAGCAAAAAAAAAAAATATATATATATATATATATATATATATATATATATATATATATATATATATATATATATATATATATATATATTCTTTTCTTTCTTTCAAACTGTTCGCCATTTCCGGCATTAGCGAGGTAGTGTTAAGAACAGAGGACTGGTCCTTTGAGGGAATACCCTCACCTGGCCCAATTCTCTGTTGCTTCTTTTGGAAAATTAAAAAAAATCGATAGGGGAGGATTTCCAGCCCCCCTCTCCCTCCCCTTTTAGTCGCCTTCTATGACACGCAGGGAATACGTGGGAAGTATTCTTTCTCCCCTATCCCCAGGGAAAATATATATATATATTTTTTTTTTTTTTTTGCTTTGTCGCTGTCTCCCGCGTTTGCGAGGTAGCCCAAGGAAACAGACGAAAGAAATGGCCCAACCCACCCCCATACACATGTATATACATACGTCCACACACGCAAATATACATACCTACACAGCTTTCCATGGTTTACCCCTGACGCTTCACATGCCTTGATTCAATCCACTGACAGCACGTCAACTCCGGTATACCACATCGCTCCAATTCACTCTATTCCTTGCCCTCCTTTCACCCTCCTGCATGTTCAGGCCCCGATCACACAAAATCTTTTTCACTCCATCTTTCCACCTCCAATTTGGTCTCCCTCTTCTCCTCGTTCCCTCCACCTCCAACACATATATCCTCTTGGTCAATCTTTCCTCACTCATTCTTTCCATGTGACCAAACCATTTCAAAACACCCTCTTCTGTTCTCTCAACCACGCTCTTTTTATTTCCACACATCTCTCTTACCCTTACGTTACTTACTCGATCAAACCACCTCACACCACACATTGTCCTCAAACATCTCATTTCCAGCACATCCATCCTCCTGCGCACCAATCTATCCATAGCCCACGCCTCGCAACCATACAACATTGTTGGAACCACTATTCCTTCAAACATACCCATTTTTGCTTTCCGAGATAATGTTCTCGACTTCCACACATTCTTCAAGGCTCCCAGAATTTTCACCCCCTCCCCCATCCAATGATCCACTTCCACTTCCATGGTTCCATCCGCTGCCAGATCCACTCCCAGATATCTAAAACACTTTACTTCCTCCAGTTTTTCTCCATTCAAACTCACCTCCCAATTGACTTGACCCTCAACCCTACTGTACCTAATAACCTTGCTCTTATTCACATTTACTCTTAACTTTCTTCTTTCACACACTTTACCAAACTCAGTCACCAGCTTCTGCAGTTTCTCACATGAATCAGCCATATATATATATATATATATATATATATATATATATATATATATATATATATATATATATATATATATATTTGCGTGTGTGGACATATGTATATACATGTGTATGGGGGTGGGTTGGGCCGTTTCTTTCATCTGTTTCCTTGCGCTACCTCGCGAACACGGGAGACAGCAAAAAAAAAAAAAAATACTTCCCACGTAGTCCCTGCGTGTCGTAGAAGGCGACTAAAAGGGGAGGGAGCGGGTGGCTGGAAATCCTCCCCTCTCGTTTTTTTTTTCAATTTTCCAAAAGAAGGAACAGAGAAGGGGGGCCAGGTGAGGATATTCCCTCAAAGGCCCAGTCCTCTGTTCTTAACGCTACCTCGCTAATGCGGGAAATGGCGAATAGTATGAAAGAAAGAAAGAAAATATATATATATATATATATATATATATATATATATATATATATATATATATATATATATATATATATATATATTTTTTTTTTTTTTTTTTTTCATACTATTTGCCATTTCCCGCGTCAGCGAGGTAGCGTTAAGAACAGAGAACTGGGCCTTAGAGGGAATATCCTCACCTGACCCCCTTCTCTGTTCCTTCTTTTGGAAAATTAAAAAAAAAAACAAGAAAGGGGAGGATTTCCAGCCACCCGCTCCCTCCCCTTTTAGTCGCCTTCTACGACACGCAGGGAATACGTAGGAAGTATTCTTTCTCCCCTATCCCCAGGGATGATATATATATATATATATATATATATATATATATATATATATATATATATTTTTTTTTTTTTTTTATACTTTGTCGTTGTCTCCCGCGTTTGCGAGGTAGCGCAAGGAAACAGACGAAAGAAATGGCCCAACCCCCCCCCATACACATGTACATACACACGTCCACACACGCAAATATACATACCTACACAGCTTTCCATGGTTTACCCTAGACGCTTCACATGCCTTGATTCAATCCACTGACAGCACGTCAACCCCTGTATACCACATCGCTCCAATTCACTCTATTCCTTGCCCTCCTTTCACCCTCCTGCATGTTCAGGCCCCGATCACACAAAATCTTTTTCACTCCATCTTTCCACCTCCAATTTGGTCTCCCTCTTCTCCTCGTTCCCTCCACCTCCGACATATATATCCTCTTGGTCAATCTTTCCTCACTCATTCTCTCCATGTGCCCAAACCATTTCAAAACACCCTCTTCTGCTCTCTCAACCACGCTCTTTTTATTTCCACACATCTCTCTTACCCTTACGTTATTTACTCGATCAAACCACCTCACACCACACATTTTCCTCAAACATCTCATTTCCAGCACATCCATCCTCCTGCGCACATCTCTATCCATAGCCCACGCCTCGCAACCATACAACATTGTTGGAACCACTATTCCTTCAAACATACCCATTTTTGCTTTCCGAGATAATGTTCTCGACTTCCACACATTTTTCAAGGCTCCCAAAATTTTCACCCCCTCCCCCACCCTATGATCCACTTCCGCTTCCATGGTTCCATCCGCTGACAGATCCACTCCCAGATATCTAAAACACTTCACTTCCTCCAGTTTTTCTCCATTCAAACTCACCTATATATATATATATATATATATATATATATATTATTATTTATATATATTATTATTTATTTATTTTATTTTGCTTTGTCGCTGTCTCCCGCGTTTGCGAGGTAGAGCAAGGAAACAGACGAAAGAAATGGCCCAACCCACCCCCATACACAATGTATACACACACACGTCCACACACGCAAATATACATACCTATACATCTCAATGTACACATATATATACATACATAGACACATACATATATACCCATGCACACAATTCACACTGCCCCAATTCACTCCCATCGCCACCTTGCCACACATGGAATACCTTCCCCCTTCCCCCTCATGTGTGCGAGGTAGCACTAGGAAAAGACAACAAAGGCCCCATTCGTTCACACTCAGTCTCTAGCTGCCACGCAATAATGCCCGAAACCACAGCTCCCTTTCCATATCCAGGCCCCACACAACTTTCCATGGTTTACCCTAGACGCTTCACATGCCCTGATTCAATCCACTGACAGCACGTCAACCCCGGTATACCACATCGATCCAATTCACTCTATTCCTTGCCCACCTTTCACCCTCCTGCATGCTCAGGCCCCGATCACACAAAATCTTTTTCACTCCATCTTTCCACCTCCAATTTGGTCTCCCACTTCTCCTCGTTCCCTCCACCTCCGACACATATATCCTCTTGGTCAATCTTTCCTCACTCATTCTCTCCATGTGCCCAAAACATTTCAAAACACCCTCTTCTGCTCTCTCAACCACGCTCTTTTTATTTCCACACATCTCTCTTACCCTTACATTACTTACTCCATCAAACCACCTCACACCACACATTGTCCTCAAACATCTCATTTCCAGCACATCCACCCTCCTGAGCACAACTCTATCAATAGCCCGCACCTCACAACCATACAACATTGTTGGAACCACTATTCCTTCAAACATACCCATTTTTGCTTTCCGAGATAATGTTCTCGACTTCCACACATTCTTCAAGGCTCCCAGGATTTTCGCCCCCTCCCCCACCCTATGATCCACTTCTGCTTCCATGGTTCCATCCGCTGCCAGATCCACTCCCAGATATCTAAAACACTTTACTTCCTCCAGTTTTTCTCCATTCAAACTTACCTCCCAATTGACTTGACCCTCAACCCTACTGTACCTAATAACCTTGCTCTTATTCACATTTACTCTTAACTTTCTTCTTTCACACACTTTACCAAACTCAGTCACCAGCTTCTGCAGTTTCTCACATGATCAGCCACCAGCGCTGTATCATCAGCGAACAACAACTGACTCACTTCCCAAGCTCTCATTCACAACAGACTTCATACTTGGTCCTCTTTCCAAAACTCTTGCATTCACCTCCCTAACAACCCCATCCATAAACAAATTAAACAACCATGGAGACATCACACATCCCTGTGGCAAACCTACATTCACTGAGAACCAATCACTTTCCTCTCTTCCTACACATACACATGCCTTACATCCTCGATAAAAACTTTTCACTGCTTCTAACAACTTGCCTCCCACACCATATATTCTTAATACCTTCCACAGAGCATCTCTATCAACTCTATCATATGCCTTCTCCAGATCCATAAATGCTACATACAAATCCATTTGCTTTTCTAAGTATTTCTCACATACATTCTTCAAAGCAAACACCTGATCCACACATCCTCTACCACTTCTGAAACCACTCTGCTCTTCCCCAATCTGATGCTCTGTACATGCCTTCACCCTCTCAATCAATACCCTCCCATATAATTTACCAGGAATACTCAACAAACTTATACCTCTGTAATTTGAGCACTCACTCTTATCTCCTTTGCCTTTGTACAATGGCACTATGCCCGCATTCCGGCAATCCTCAGGCACCTCACCATGAGTCATACATACATTAAATAACCTTACCAACCAGTCAACAATAGGGGACAAAGAATACTTCCCACGCATTACTCACGTGTCGTAGAAGGTGACTAAAGGGGATGGGTGCGGGGGACCAGAAACCCCCCCTCCTTGTATTTTGACTTTCGATAAGGGGAAACAGAAGGAGTCATGCGGGGAGTGCTCATCCTCCTCGAAGGCTCAGATTGGGGTGTCTAAATGTGTGTGGATGTAACCAAGTTGAGAAAAAGTAGAGATAGGTAGTATGTTTGAGGAAAGGAACCTGGATGTTTTGGCTCTGAGTGAAATGAAGCTCAAGGGTAAAGGGGAAGAGTGATTTGGGAATGTCTTGGGAGTAAAGTCAGGGGTTAGTGAGAGGACAAGAGCAAGGGAAGGAGTAGCAGTACTCCTGAAACAGGAGTTGTGGGAGTATGTGATAGAGTGTAAGAAAGTAAATTCTAGATTGATATGGGTAAAACTGAAAGTAGATGGAGAGAGATGGGTGATTATTGGTGCACATGCACCTGGGCATGAGAAGAAAGATCATGAGAGGCAAGTGTTTTGGGAGCAGCTGAATGAGTGTGTTAGTGGTTTTAATGCACAAGACCGGGTTATAGTGATGGGTGATTTGAATGCAAAGGTGAGTAATGTGGCAGTTGAGGGAATAATTGGTATACATGGGGTGTTCAGTGTTGTAAATGGGAATGGTGAAGAGCTTGCTGATTTATGTGCTGAAAAAGGACTGGTGATTTGGAATACCTGGTTTAAAAAACGACATATACCTAAGTATACGTATGTAAGTAGGAGAGATGGCCAGAGAGCATTATTGGATTACGTGTTAATTGATAGGCGCGCGAAAGAGAGACTTTTGGATGTTAATGTGCTGAGAGGTGCAACTGGAGGGATGTCTGATCATTATGTTGTGGAGACGAAGGTGAAGATTTGTAGGGGTTTTCAGAAAAGAAGAGAGAATGTTGGGGTGAAGAGAGTGGTGAGAGTAAGTGAGCTTGGGAAGGAGACTTGTGTGAGGAAGTACCAGGAGAGACTGAGTACAGAATGGAAAAAGGTGGGAACAAAGGAAGTAAGGGGAGTGGGGATGGAATGGGATGTATTTATGGAAGCAGTGATGGCTTGCGCAAAAGATGCATGTGGCATTAGAAGCATGGGAGGTGGGTTGATTAGAAAAGGTAGTGAGTGGTGGGATGAAGAAGCAAGATTATTAGTGAAAGAGGAGAGAGAGGCATTTGGATGATTTTTGCAGGGAAAAAATGCAAATGAGTTGGAGATGTATAAGAGAAAGAGACAGGAGGTCAAGAGAAAGGTGCAAGAGGTGGAAAAGAGGGCAATGAGAGTTGGGGTGAGAGAGTATCATTAAATTTAGGGAGAATAAAAAGATGTTTTGGAAGGAGGTAAATAAAGTGCATAAGACAAGGGAGCAAATGGGAACTTCAGTGAAGTGGGCTAATGGGGAGGTGATAACAAGTAGTGGTGATGTGAGAAGGAGATGGAGTGAGTATTTTGAAGGTTTGTTGAATGTGTTTGAGAATAGAGTGGCAGATATAGGGTGTTTTGGTCGAGGTGGTGTGCAAAGTGAGAGGGTTAGGGAAAATGATTTGGTAGACAGAGAAGAGGTAGTGAAAGCTTTGCGGAAGATGAAAACCGGCAAGGTAGCAGGTTTGGATGGTATTGCAGTGGAATTTATTAAAAAAGGGGGTGACTTGTGTTGTTGACTGGTTGGTAATGATTCATGGTATGTATGTATGATTCATGGTGAGGTGCCTGAGGATTGGCGGAATGCTTGCATAGTGCCATTGTACAAAGGCAAAGGGGATAAAAGTGAGTACTCAAATTACTGAGGTATAAGTTTCTTGAGCATTCCTGGGAAATTATATGGGAGGTTTTGATTGAGAGGGTGAAGGCATGTACAAAGCATCAGATTGGGGAAGAGCAGTGTGGTTTTAGAAGTGGTAGAGGATGTGTGGATCAGGTGTTTGCTTTGAAGAATGTATGTGAGAAATACTTAAAAAAGCAAATGGATTTGTATGTAGCATTTATGGATCTGGAGAAGGCATATGATAGAGTTGATAGAGATGCTCTGTGGAAGGTATTAAGAATATATGGTGTGGGAGGCAAGTTGTTAGAAGCAGTGAAAAGTTTTTATCTAGGATGTAAGGCATGTGTACGTGTAGGAAGAGAGGAAAGTGATTGGTTCTCAGTGAATGTAGGTTTGCGGCAGGGGTGTGTGATGTCTCCATGGTAGTTTAATTTGTTAATGGATGGGGTTGTTAGGGAGGTGAATGCAAGAGTTTAGGGAAGACGGGCAAGTATGCAGTCTGTGGTGGATGAGAGAGCTCGAGAAGTGAGTCAGTTGTTGTTCGCTGATGATACAGCGCTGGTGGCTGATTCATGTGAGAAACTGCAGAAGCTGGTGACTGAGTTTGGTAAAATGTGTGAAAAAGAAAGTTAAGAGTAACTGTGAATAAGAGCAAGGTTATTAGGTACAGTAGGTTTGAGGGTCAAGCAAATTGGGAGGTAAGTTTGAATGGAGAAAAACTGGAGGAAGTAAAGTGTTTTAGATATCTGGGAGTGGATCTGGCAGCGGATGGAACCATGGAAGCGGAAGTGAATCATAGGGTGGGGAAGGGGGTGAAAATTCTGGGAGCCTTGAAGAATGTGTGGAAGTCGAGAACATTATCTCGGAAAGCAAAAATGGCTATGTTTGAAGGAATAGTGGTTCCAACAATGTTGTATGGTTGTGAGGCGTGGGCTATGGATAGAGTTGTGCGCAAGAGGGTGGATGTGCTGGAAATGAGATGTTTGAGGACAATATGTGGTGTGAGGTGGTTTGATGGAGTAAGTAATGTAAGGGTAAGAGAGATGTGTGGAAATAGAAAGACTGATGGTTGAGAGAGCAAAAGAGGGTGTTTTGCAGTGGTTTGGTCACATGAAGAGAATGAGTGAGGAAAGATTGACGAAGAGGATATATGCGTCAGAGGTGAAGGGAACGAGGAGAAGTGGGAGACCAAATTGGAGGTGGAAAGATGGAGTGAAAAAGATTTTGAGTGATCAGGGCCTGAACATGCTGGAGGGCGAAAGGCGTACAAGGAATAGAGTGAATTGGAATGATGTTGTATAACGGGGTTGACGTCCTGTCAATGGATCAAACCAGGGCATGTGAAGCGTCTGGGGTAACCCATGGAAAGTTCTTTGGCGCCTGGATGTGGAAAGGGAGCTGTGGTTTCGGTGCATTATTCACTCAATCTCTCCCAGTAGTATTTTCTCACACAATTCCCCTTTCCAAGCTCACTTACTGTCACCACTCTCTTCTCCCCAACATTCTCTCTTCTTTTTCAAAAACTTCTACAAGTCTTCACCTTTGCCTCCACTGGATAGTGAT
This sequence comes from Panulirus ornatus, assembly GCF_036320965.1. Taxonomy (NCBI): domain Eukaryota; kingdom Metazoa; phylum Arthropoda; class Malacostraca; order Decapoda; family Palinuridae; genus Panulirus; species Panulirus ornatus. Next base: position 13,259,426 of record NC_092280.1, read on the forward strand.
CAGACATTCCACCAGCTGCCCCTCTCAGCACATTTACATCCAAAAGTCTCTCTTTTACATGCCTGTCAATTAATGTAAAATTTGATAATGCTCTTTGACCATCTTTCCTACTCACATGCATATACTTGTGTATATATCTCTTTTTAAACTGGCTATTCACAGTCACTTGTCTTTTTTCAGCACACAAGTCCACAAGCTCATCACCATTTCCACTCACAACATTGAATATCCCATGCATACCATTTATACCCTCAACTGCCACATTACTCATCTTCACATTCGTATCACCCATCAGTAATACCCAGTTCGTGTGCCAAAACTGTTGACACACTCACTCAACTGTTTCCGAAACACTTACCTTTCATGATCTTTCTTCGTATGACCAGGTGCATAAGCACCAATAATCACCCATCTCTCGCCAACCACTTTCAGTTTTACGCGCATCAGTCTAGAATTTACTTCCTTACATGCTATCAGACACTCCCCCAATTTCTGCTTCAGGAGTCACTAGTGCTACTCCTTACTTAGGTCTTGTCCTTTCTCCAACCCCTGACTTTACTCCAAGAAGTTTCCAAGTGAATCTTCTCCTTTACCCTTGAGCTTTGTTTCACTCAGAGTCAGGTCATCCAGATTTCTTTCCTCAAACATATTACTGTACCTTTCTCATCTTGGTTACATCCACACACATTGAGACACCCCAGTCTAAGCCTTCAAGGAGGATGAGCACTCCTCAGCTGATTCCTTCTTCTGTTTCCTCTTTTAAAAATTGAAATACAGGTAATGGATGGTTTCCGGCTCCCCCCCACTCCTGCCCCCTTTAGTTGATTTCTATGACATGCAGGGAATGCATGGGAAGTATTCTTTCTCCTCTGCCCCCAGAGATAATTGTATGCCCAAGAAAGTCAGTGTACAATGTGTACAATGTATTTTGACATTGACATTATATTTGTCTTACATGTGTTAACTCACTTTTGAAGCAGTAAGACCAACTTAGATCACCGAGAGTTAAAGACCGTGTCCACTAAGTGATCAGTGGAACTCAGCATAACACACATCTTTCACTATGGAGGCATATAGAAGAGGGATATGTGTTTGGTAGCTATGGGGTAAATTTGAATTTCACAGTCATGTAGAAGAAATGTTAATTTAGATTTATCTGACAGTCACATGAAAAGGGTTAAGAATTGAGGTAACACAACTTAAACACTTACAAAAATACACACATCATAATCACAGTTACTATAGCTGAATACCTCTTTGAATCCCTTCTCAGTTGCCATATCCTCAAACATCCTGACTCATTCTTTTCCTCTGATCACCAGCTTTGCTTCCCCAAGGCAAGATCTACTTGTGATATTCTTCCCCTTCTTGCTAATGTCCAATCATCACCACTGAAAGCTTGTATAGAATGGCACCTTGATATATCACAAGCTTTTGACAGGGTATGGCATTGAGGTCTCATCTCCAAGCTACCCCTTTTTCTTTAGCTTCCCTCCCTCTGCTCTCTCATATCTCACCTTTTCTCTAGTTAGTTTATTTCTAGTTAATATTGGACCTCTACCCCTTTCCCTATCAAGAGCGGTGACCAAGTGTGCGTCTTTTCAGCAACAACCTTCCTCCTTTTTATCACTGATTTCTCCTCCTCAGCACAAAATCAAATACACTCATGTGCTGACAACCCAGCACTGCATTCTTTCACCTCATTCAAAACTTCTCTGTCCTCTCTCACTTAATCTGTATCTTGTCTTGCCACAGTATTCAGACTTTGACAGGATATCTTACTGGTGTAGTTGGAACCTGGTTAAGTTTAATGCCACTGAAACCTGTTTCCATCCATCATTCACTAAAACCCCTCACAGTTCTAATGTTTCTTTTGAAGGTTCTGTAATTCTACTACTTAATGAATGTGCATGATGTCACTGAAACATCTAACCAGTCTTTGAAATCTTACATCACATAAATGACTAAAGTCATCCTCTAAGAAGCTGGGAATCTTGTTAAGATCCTGTAAATTCTTATCTTCTGGACATTTGCATCATATATACAAAGGACTGACATGTCCTTGTTTGGAGTACATGTATTATTCCCACATCACATCAAGGGAGATTTGAACTCTACGTCTTATTAGAAAGAGTTGATTCTAAAATAGTTTGATTTTTCAACTATCCCAGACTAACCTCACAATTTGACTCACCTGCCTTATGCTGCAGTATTGGTTCAATATCCCTCTTCTTAAAGTATTTCTTTGTTTTATTCTCCCAAGAGTTGGCAGCTTGTGTTTCCCTGCCATTAGCTAGACCAAGCTGCAAGCTACTGCATCATGATATGATTACTCTATGACCAAGAGAGAGCTGTTTTGGTATGTTTCTTCTCCAGCACCTCTAAGCTTTGGAACTCTCTTTCCCCCTCATGGCTTTCTTAACAACTATGACATGGCCCTTTTTAAAAGGCAGGCTTTCCATTTCATATGAATTTCTTAATATAGTTTTCCTATTATTTCTTCATCTCATTAACTCTGTTCACACTTCAGTTAAGGCCTGGCCTCATTGTGAATTTTTCTCAGTTACTGGGGCCTTCAGTATGATAAAAAAGTATCACAGTGCACATATTGAACCACTTTGCCACACACATTGGAAACAAAATGGCATGAAATTGCAAGTTGTTTCAACTTTATTTTTTTTTGTATAGAGGGACCCTCAGTTCATAGTAGGCATATAGACTATAGATACCAAAGCTGTTGCTCTATTCTATCTATATCTCTGACACCTGTTCCCACCTAGAACTCCCTGGAGGTGGTGGCCACGGCAGTAGAGTCTCTATAACTAGTGAACCCCAGTGCCGCTTCTTAGCCTTTAGTTCCTCACCCTTAACAGGCCACTGGCAGAGGGCAACTATAGTGCAATGTTTGCAGAGGCTCCTAGCTAATGTTGCTACAAATTACTTTCACCTAATGCTCCTAAATGTTACTACCTATTACTTCTTTTTATTGCTTCTACCATTTTGCCAAAAAGTAGGGTTAGCACATAGTGCTCTCAGCAGAGAAATTTGAGTTATGAAGAATTAGATGTGTGAGTTTAATTGTTATCAATTGTTATGTATGACTAGGAGAGATTGTATGTTTGTGAATAGAATGCCGTGAGTACATGTGTGGGTGAGGCAGAAAGAAAAGACAGCTACCTTAGACAGAATTGCAACTTTACAACTTCTAAAGTGCTTGCTCACTATGCATCCGTCACTAACCCTCCTGTTACACAGGTAGGTAGTGCTGTTAATGTTCTTTTGTGGTCTTTGGCTGCCTACCAAGTACTACAGTCTAGTGGTTAGCCAACCTAAGTTAGATAGAAAATATTCTGAGTTCTGACAAGGTACCCAAGATCCAAATGACAAAAGCCAAATTTGATTGTCACAAACAAATAAAATGGTAGAGTTGACAACCAGCCTCCCAGCACTAACATAAACACACTATCTGTAACACCTTACCCAACCTTCCAGCCCCAAGAGTCCTTTCTTTCCATATGAGGCTCCTGCAGCACTCAGGAAGCTGACCATGTCCACCAGTCAGGACCGTATGTCATGAAGTGTTGTTATGTCATGTATGCATCACTGTGCAGAAAGTGCGGGGCAGTAGAGTAGTAAATGCTCATTGTCTAGTTTATAGTAGCTGCATCATGGGCATAAAGCTAGTAATGAGTGATGTTGAGAGTGTAAGTGGGAGAGTGTGATTTGTGTTTGGGGAGTGTGTTCCTGATAGATTTATATCTAGTGGGTTGGAATTTAAGTTGGGAAGTATTATGTTTATTGCTTGCTGGCTTATTTCAGTGCATATGAGTTTTATCAGTTTCCTAACCTAAGAATTAATATCCACAATTATAAGAACAAAATAATCATCAAGAACATTGCAAGAACGGTGGGATGGATAGAAAGACTATGTAGTTTTCAACTGCTTGTTGACCTTCAGTTCTTGCACCTAGAGATTGATGGAGTTAAAATTGTTGGCAAATGTTAGATGAAGGCATCCAAAATAAACTGAAAATGTTCAAAGTGAAGAGGAGTAGAGGATGTTTGATCAGATGTGCATTTCCAAATTATATTGTTTGCCTTTGTACAGAGGCAAAGGGGATAAAGGTGAGTGCTCAAATTACAGAGGTATAAGTGTGTTGAGTATTCCTAGGAAATTATATGGGAGGGTATTGATCGAGAGGGTCAAGGCATGTACAGAGAACCAGATTGGGGAGGAGCAGTGTGGTTTCAGAAGTGGTAGAGGATGTGTGGATCAGGTGTTTGCTTTGAAGAATGTATGTGAGAAATACCTAGAAAAGTAGATGGATTTGGATGTAGCATTTATGGATCTGGAGAAGGCATATGATAGAGTTGATAGAGATGCTGTGTGAAAGTTATTAAGAGTATATGGTGTGGGAGGTAAGTTGCTAGAAGCAGTGAAAAGGTTTTATCAAAGATGTAAGGCATGTGTACGAGTAGGAAGAGAGGAAAGTGAGTGGTTCCCAGTGAATGTTGGTTTGCGACAGGGGTGTGTGATGTCTCTATGGTTGATTAATTTGTTTGTGGATGGGGTTGTTAGGGAGGTGAATGCAAGAGTTTTGGAGAGAGGGGCAAGTATGCAGTCTATTGTGGGTTTGGGAAGTGAGTCAGTTGTTGTTCGCTGATGATACAGTGCTGATGGCTGATTCAGGTGAGAAACTGAAGAAGTTGATGGCAGAGTTTCGTAAAGTGCATGAAAGAAGAAAGCTGAGAGTAAATGTGAATAAGAGCAAGGTATTAGGTTCAGTAGGGTTGAAGGACAAGTCAATTGGGAGGTGAGTTTGAATGGAAAAAAACTGGAGGAAGTGAAGTGTTTTAGATATCTGGGAGTGGATTTGCCTGCGGATGGAACCATGGAAGCGGAAGTGAGTCACAGGGTGGGGGAGGGGGCAAAGGTTCTTGGAGCATTGAAGAATGTGTGGAAGGAGAGAACATTATCTTGAAGAGCAAAAATGGGTGTGTTTGAAGGAACAGTGGTTCCAACAATGTCATATGGTTGTGAGGCATGGGCGATAGATAGGGTTGTGCAAAGGATGGTGGATGTGTTGGAAATGAGAGGTTTGAGGACAACATGTGGTGTGAGGTGGTTTGATCGAGTAAGTAATGAAAGGGTAAGAGAATTGTGTGGTAATAAAAAGAGTCTGGTTGAGAGAGCAGAAGAGGGTCTATTGAATTGGTTTGGTCACATGGAGAGAATGAGTGAAGAAAGGATATATGTGTCAAAGGTGGAGGGAACAAGGAGAAGTGGGAGTCCAAATTGGAGGTGGAAAGATGGAGTGAAAAAGATTTTGAGTGGTCGGGGCTTGAACATAAAGGAGGGTGAAAGGCTTGCAAGGAATAGAGTGAATTGGAAGGATGTGGTATACCGGGGTTGACTTGCTGTCAATGGATTGAACCAGTGCAGGTGAAGCGTCTTGGATAAATCATGGAAAGTTTTGTGGGGCCTGGATGTGGAAAGGGAGCTGTGGTTTCAGTGCATTACACATGACAGCTAGAGACTGAGTCTGAACGAATGTGGCCTTTGTCGTCTTTTCCTAGCGATACCTTGTGTGCTCGTGGGGGGAGGTGGATATCATTTTATGTGTGGTAGGGTGGCGGCAGGAATGGATGACCAGCACGTATGAATATGTACATGTGTGAGGAAGTACCAGGAGAGACTGAGTACAGATTGGAAAAAGTTGAGAACAAAGGACATAAGGGGAGTGGGGGAGGAATGGGATGTATTTAGGGAAGTAGTGATGGCTTGCGCAAAAGTTGCTTGTGGCATGAGAAGCGTGGGAGGTGGGCAGATTAGAAAGGGTAGTGAGTGGTGGGATGAAGAAGTACGATTATTAGTGAAAGAGAAGAGAGAGGCATTTGGACTATTTTTGCAGGGAAATAATGCAAATGAGTGGGAGATGTATAAAAGAAAGAGGCAGAAGGTCAAGAGAGAGGTGCAAGAAGTGAAAAGAGGGCAAATGAGAGTTGGGGTGAGAGAGTATCATTAAATTTTAGGGAGAATAAAAAGATGTTTTGGAAGGAGGTAAATAAAGTGCGTAAGACAAGGGAACAAATGAGAACATCAGTGAAGGGGGTTAATGGGGAGGTGATAACCAGTAGTGGTGATGTGAGAAGGAGATGGAGTGAGTATTTTGAAGGTTTGTTGAATGTGTTTGGTCGAGGTGGTGTGCAGAGTGAGAGGGTTAGGGAGAATGATTTGGTAAACAGAGAAGAGGTTGTAAAAGTGTTGCGGAAGATGAAAGCCAGCAAGGCAGTGGGTTTAGATGGTATTACAGTGGCATTTATTAAAAAAGAGGGTGACTGTGTTGTTCACTGGTTGGTAAGGTTATTTAATGTATGTATGACTCATGGTGAGGTGCCTAAGGATTGGCGGAATGCTTGCATAGTGCCATTGTACAAAGGCAAAGGGGATAAAGGTGAGTACTCAAATTACAGAGGTATAAGTTTGTTGAGTATTCCTGGTAAATTATATGGGAGGGTATTGATTGAGAGGGTAAAGGCATGTACAGAGCATCAGATTGGGGAAGAGCAGTGTGGTTTCAGAAGTGGTAGAGGATGTGTGGATCAGGTGTTTGCTTTGAAAAATGTATTTGAGAAATACTTAGAAAAGCAAATGGATTTGTATGTAGCATATATGAATCTGGAGAAGGCATATGATAGAGTTGATAGAGTTGCTCTGTGGAAGGTATTATGAATATATGGTGTGGGAGGCAAGTTGTTAGAAGCAGTGAAAAGTTTTTATCGAGGATGTAAGGCATGTGTACGAGTAGGAAGAGAGGAAAGTGATTGGTTCACAGTGAATGATGGTTTGTGGCAGGGGTGCTTGATGTCTCCATGGTTGTTTGATTTGTTTATGGATGGGGTTGTTAGGGAGGTGAATGCAAGAGTTTTGGAAAGAGGGGCAAGTATGCAGTCTGTTGTGGATGAGAGAGCTTGGGAAGTGAGTCAGCTGTTGTTCACTGATGATACAGCGCTGATGGCTGATTTGGGTGAGGAACTGCAGAAACGTGATTGAGTTTGGTAAAGTGTGTGATAGAAGAAAGCTGAGAGTAAATGTTATTAGGTTCAGTAGGGTTGAGGGACAAGTCAGTTGGGAGGTACATTTGAATGGAGAAAAACTGGAGGAAGTGAAGTCTTTTAGATATCTGGGAGTGGATTTGGCAGCAGATGGAACCATGGAAGTGGAAGTGAGTCATAGGGTGGGGGAGGGGACGAAAGTTCTGGGAGCGTTGAAAAATGTGTGGAAGGCGAGAACGTTATCTCGGAAAGCAAAAATGGGTTTGTTTTAAGGAATAGTGGTTCCAACAATGTTGTATGGTTGCGAGGTGTGGGCTATAGATAGAGTTGTGCGGAGGAGGGTGGATGTGCTGGAAATGAGATGCTTAAGGACAATATGTGGTGTGAGGTGGTTTGATTGAGTAAGTAATGAAAGGGTAAGAGAGATGTGTAGTAAAAAAAGAGTGTAGTTGAGAGAGCAGAAGAGGGTGTTTTGAAATGGTTTGGTCACATGGAGAGAATGAGTGAGGAAAGATTGACATAGAGGATATATGTATCAGAGGTGGAGGGAGCGAAGAGAAGTGGGAGACCAAATTGGAGGTGGAAAGATGGAGTGAAAAAGATTTTGAGTGATCAGGGCCTGAACATGCAGGAGGGTGAAAAGCGTGCAAGGAATAGAGTGAATTGGAACAATGTGGTATACCAGGGTCGATGTGCTGTCAGTGGATTGAACCAGGGCATGTTAAGCATCTGGGGTAAACCATGGAAAGTTGTGTGGGGCCTGGATGTGGAAAGGGAGCTGTGGTTTCGGTGCATTATTACATGACAGCTAGAGACTGAGTGTGAACGAATGTGGCCTTTGTTGTCTTTTCCTTGCGCTACGTCGCACACATGAGGGGGAGGGGTTGTTATTTCATGTGTGATGGGGTGGCGATGGGAGTGAATAAAGGCAGACAGTATGAATTATATACATGTGTATATATGTATATGTCTATGTATGTGTATATATATGTATACGTTGAGATGTATAGGTATGTATATGTGCGTGTGTGGACGTGTATGTACATACACGTGTATGTGGGTGGGTTGGGCCATTCTTTCATTTGTTTCCTTGCGCTACCTTGCTAACGCAGGAGACAGCAAGAAAGCAAAGTAAAAATGATATAATGTCTGTGTGTGTATATGTATGTATACGTTGAAATGTATAGGTATGTATATGTGCATGTGTGGGCATTTATGTATATACATGTGTATGTGGGTGGGTTGGGACATTGTTTCATCTGTTTCCTTGCGCTACCTCGCTAACGCAGGAGACAGCGTCAATTTATGATAAATAAATAAATGATTAAGTTTGCAAATAGGAAAGTGACAAGAGCCTTTTCACTAATGACAGGATGAAGAGCTGCCGGTATTGATATGAATATATAATAGTCCAGCATTCAAGCCACTTTCTACAAGCTACCAGTTTTGTCAGTCTAATTGTCTTTTGGATTATGAGTGAGGTTTGAGAAGTGTGTGTTGAATACTATCATACTGTCAGGTTAATTTCTGTCAGGTTAATTTGTGTTTTTTTCATTTGCTTCTCATCACTTTCCAAAACCTTTGATATTCATCATTTCTTTAGCATATATGCTCTTCCTCACTATGTCTGTATGAAAGTTTGTATCTATGTATAGTGACTTCCATTTGCCTTATTTAAATGTGTTGGCTTTACATATTTTTCTAGTAACCAGAATTCTAAATTAGTTACAGAAACACATATACCTTTTTGTTCATTTCAGGTTTTCTGTTTCATTAAACTGGATCCGTCTTTCCCTTGAACCTGACAAGGCTGTGTTTGAATATGAGGTTAAATTTGACCCACAAATTGAAGCTCTTAATCTTCGCTTCCAGCTTCTGAACTCTGTCAGAGACAATATTGGCTCTGTGAAGAGTTTTGATGGGGTTAGTTTGTGGTTACCTATTAAGCTACATAGAGAGGTTAGTACATATAGTGTTATGTTGTGGATTGATAAATCTTTGTTAATTTATAGGTATTATCTGTTTGGATAGTCTTCAAGATTTTTTGCTTTACAAAAGAATTTTCCATCATAGACTACACTAAGTCATTTCCCATTCACAAAGAGCTTTGCTTGAGTATTCATGTTCAGTACATTGCAGGGAGAAGTATACAACATGTTACTTTTTATTCTTTCAGATTGTTATCCTCCATGCTACAAATCCCATCACACAGGAAACTGAAACTATTAAGATAATTTACAAGAAACGAACAGACATGACTAAGAGTGTTCAACTTTATAATGTTCTCTTTAGTCGAATCATGAGAGTACTGAAAATGGCTAGGATTGGGAAGAGCTACTATTCACCTGGAGGATCTGTTCTAGTACCACAGCATAAGTAAGTTATGAAGTGATACAGTTAATTTCACAGATTATAGAGATAATTTGGCAGTATGTCTTCATGTGATAATAGATTGTAGTTATGAATTAGATGGGTTTATTTCAAAGTTATGTAGCATACTTTTTGATGAATAAAAGAGATGTTGAATGGAACTCAATAGGTATTTTTTGTTTGTACCCAGAAAAGTCGGCAAGGCAGCGGGTTTGGATGGTATTGCAGTGGAATTTATTAAAAAAGGGGGTGACTGGATTGTTGACTGGTTGGTAAGATTATTTAATGTATGTATGATTCATGGTGAGGTGCCTGAGGATTGGCGGAATGCTTGCATAGTGCCATTGTACAAAGGGAAAGGGGATAAGAGTGAGTGCTCAAATTACAGAGGTATAAGTTTGTTGAGTATTCCTGGTAAATTATATGGGAGGGCACTGATTGAGAAGGTGAAGGCATGTACAGAGCATCAGATTGGGGAAGAGCTGTGTGGTTTCAGAAGTGGTAGAGGATGTGTGGATCAGGTGTTTGCTTTGAAGAATGTATGTGAGAAATACTTAGAAAAGCAAATGGATTTGTATGTAGCATTTATGGATCTGGAGAAGGCATATGATAGAGTTGATAGAGATGCTCTGTGAAAGGTATTAAGAATATATGGTGTGGGAGGCAAGTTGTTTGAAGCAGTGAAAAGTTTTTATCGAGGATGTAAGGCATGTGTACGTGTAGGAAGAGAGGAAAGTGATTGGTTCTCAGTGAATGTAGGTTTGCAGCAGGGGTGTGTGATGTCTCCATGGTTGTTTAATTTGTTATGGATAGGGTTGTTAGGGAGGTGAATGCAAGAGTTTTGGAAAGAGGGGCAAGTATGCAGTCTGTTATGGATGAGAGAGCTTGGGAAGTGAGTCAGTTGTTGTTCGCTAATGATACATCGCTGGTGGCTGATTCATGTGAGAAACTGCAGAAGCTGATGACTGAGTTTGGTAAAGTGTGTGAAAGAAGAAAGTTAAGAGTAAATGTAAATAAGAGCAAGGTTATTAGGTACAGTAGGGTTGAGGGTCAAGCAAATTGGGAGGTAAGTTTGAATGGAGAAAAACTGGAGGAAGTAAAGTGTTTTAAATATCTGGGAGTGGATCTGGCAGTGGATGGAACCATGGAAGCGGAAGTGAATCATAGGGTGGGAGAGGGGGCGAAAATTCTGGGAGCCTTGAAGAATGTGTGGAAGTCGAGAACATTATCTCGGAAAGCAAAAATAGGTATGTTTGAAGGAATAGTGGTTCCAACAATGTTGTATGGTTGCGAGGCATGGGCTATGGATAGAGTTGTGAGCAGGAGGGTGGATGTGCTGGAAATGAGATGTTTGAGGACAATATGTGGTGTGAGGTGGTTTGATCGAGTAAGCAATGTAAGGGTAAGAGAGATGTGTGGAAATAAAAAGAGTGTGGTTAAGAGAGCAGAAGAGGATGTTTTGAAATGGTTTGGTCACATGGAGAGAATGAGTGAGGAAAGATTGTCCAAGAGGATATATGTGTCAGAGGTGGAGGGAACGAGGAGAAGTGGGAGACCAAATTGGAGGTGGAAAGATGGAGTGAAAAAGATTTTGAGTGATCGGGGCCTGAACATGCAGGAGGGTGAAAGGCGTGTAAGGAATAGAGTGAATTGGAATAATGTGGTATACTGGGGTTGACGTGCTGTCAATGGATTGAACCAGGGCATGTGAAGCATGTGGGGTAAACCATGGAAAGTTGTGTGGGGCCTGGATGTGGAAAGGGAGCTGTGGTTTCGGTGCATTATTACATGACAGCTAGAGACTGAGTGTGAACGAATGGGGCCTTTGTTGTCTTTTCCTAGCGCTACCTCGCACACATGAGGGGGGGAGGGGGTTGTTATTCAATTTGTGGCGAGCTGGCGATGGGAATGAATAAAGGCAGACAGTATGAATTATGTACATGTGGATATGTGTATATGTCTGTGTGTGTATATATATATATGTTCACATTGAGATGTATAGGTATGTATATTTGTGTGTGTGGACGTGTATGTATATACATGTGTATTTGGGTGGGTTGGGCCATTCTTTCGTCTGTTTCCTTGCACTACCTCACTAACGCGGGAGGCAGCGACAAAACAAAATAAATAGAATAACCCAGAAAAGCATAAAGATTTCTGATGTATGTGATAGATCATTATTAAGGATTATAAACACTTCATATACAGTTACTTGAAAGTGATACTTTTCTTCCTTAGCATGGATTTCCCTGTGATCTTAGAATATAAGAGGTTAGCACTAATGTTATGAGGCCAAACAGCCCGATCTCAGCTACCGTGAGGGCTAAACTGTCTTACTTTCCAAGAATAGGTTGTAGCACACTCTGTGCCATACAACAAAGCCATGGTGCTTTCCCTGGCAGCACCCTTTTGTTTGCCACCATCAGAACTTTGCCATATGAACCCTCTCCATCACTTTTAGTTGTAAACAAATCAAGCATGCATTTGCTAAGTGTTTTTCTTTGTCATCCAAGGACATGTTTTTTCTTCTGAATATATATCTACATGAGATGTGATATTTCTCTTTGTATTTGTTTATGTAAGTGTTTTTGTGTTACTTCTTAATGAGATTGAATATGGAAGCTTTTACGGTACCTGCTGTGGTTGTTTTAATTTGTAGGTTTTACTTCCCTGTCATTATCCACTTTGGTGAGATTTTGGTAGGTTAAGTATTAAATCTCATTATCACCATGTAGTTTTCATTATTCCCATCATCATCTTGTGCAACATATCTCCTTGCACTGACACCTGCATGACAGACTTGCCCTCATGGATAGTCAGTAGGAGCTTTCTACTTAGATTTAGGTCCATGTTCCTTGTAACCTGGTTTATCAGTGAGAAGTGTGAACCCTGTTCCATCCTTCAGAGTTTGGTCTTGGTGTAGTCAGCACCAGAGAAATTCTCTGGGAGTTCCTGGGTTTGTTTATGCAGTGTATTTCCTTTTAACTACCTTAATAGGTCTCAAGCTTCATAATTCATCAGGGACAAGAGTACCTCTTCTTAAGAACACTATTCCCCAATCCTAAAAGACAAGAGCGCAGGTCCATATAAATATACCTTGCACCTCAGACTCCAGATTGAGATTTTGGAGTTAGAATTTCAAACTCTGGATCCACTATTTTATGTGGTGAATCCTCTTCTCTGCAGTGTGATGACCAGTTGAATTGTAGCTCTCATTGTATGTATGTGATGGAAGCTGGCATTTGGTGAAGTGAAGTAAAATGTTTTCAATAAAACCCACATAGATTAAAAAATTGGGCTGCATAAGTTGGTCCACTGTCAGCCCAGCTGTTTATGCTCCCCTAGAGCTTGCTCAGTTTATTGGATACCTGCCTTAGTATGAGAAGTAAGAGAGTCATAGAAATGGTTTGGTTTAAAGAGAAGAGTTGGTGAAAACCTTGTATAAGGCAAGGGGCAGCTAAAGTGGATGGGACTGTAGTTCAACTTCTTAAGAAAGGCATTGTTTATGTTGATTAGTTAGTTAGGATTTTCACTGCATGTATGAATAATGTTGAGGTGCCCAAGGATTGGCAGAATGCCTGTATAGTGCCATTGTGTAAAAGCAAGTAGTGCAAAAGTGAATACTCAAGTTACAGAGGTAAAAGTTTCTTGAGTGTACATGTAAGTTTTATGAGAGAGTGGTGATTAAAAGGGTGGTGGCATACACTTAGCTTCTGACTGGGGAGGAACAGCACTCCTTCAGTAGTAGAAGTGGAAGTGTAGATCAGGTATTTGCTTAAAAGAATATGTGCAAGAAATGCATAAAGAAAAGGACTTTCACATGGCATCTGGATCTGGTAAAAGCTTAGGTTTGATAGAGATGATTCATGGAAAGTATTGTGAATATGTGGTGTAGGAGGAAAGCTGCTTGAAATATTGAAGAGTTTTCATGAAGAGAGGAAGATGAGTAGTTGCAGGTGAAGGTGAGGTGGGGTAGTGGTGTGTAATGTTGCTGTGGTTATCAAATATTTTCATGGATTGGATGATGATGGATTAGAGAGAGAGAGAGAGAGAGACTTGAGGGTGGAGTGTCTAGGAGATGGGTCATTTGTTTGCTGATGGCATGGTTCTTTGGTGATGTAGTCAAGTGAGAAACTGCCAGAGTTGGTGACTGAGTTTTGGAGTGTGTGTTAAAAGAGAAAGTTAAGGGTAGATAGGAATAAAAGAAAGATTATTAGGTTCAGCAGTGAAGAGACATCTTATTTGGAGTGTGAATTTGAATGGAGAGGACTTGTATGACTGGGAGTGGACATGGCAATACATTGAATCAGGAGAGCTGAAGTGTGTGAGGAAGCAAATATCCTGGGCACAGTGAGGAATGTGTGGAAAGAGAGTTCACTGTCTCTAAAGGCAAAGATGGGTATGTTTGATATATTGTAGTCCCGTTGGTGTTTCATGGATGTGAGAGAAGAGGTTTTCTGATTTGGAAATGAAATGTTTAAGGATGATATTGGTGTGAGGAAGACTGAAAATGAGAAAATTGAAGTAGATGTGCTGAAATGGTCTAAGCATTTTAGGAGGATTAGTGAGGAGAGAAGGTATATATGTCAAATGTTGAGGGAACAAGGAAAAGGAAGAGCCCAAGGAGGAGATGCAAGTAAGGAGTGCAAGGAGGTTTGAGTGATTAGAGCCTAAACATGCAGGAGGGTGTAAGGTATACTAGAGATAGAGTGAATTGGAGTGATATAGTTTGTAGGGAATGCCATACTGTCAGTGAGTGAACTAGGGCATATGAAGCTTTCATTGAAATTGATCCACGAGTAATTATAGATATATGTATTCAGTATGTGGTATACCGGGGTTGACGTGCTGTCAGTGGATTGAATCAGGACATGTGAAGCGTCTGGGGTAAACCATGGAAAGCTGTGTAGGTGTGGACGTATGTATATACATGTGTATGGGGGTGGGTTGGGCCATTTCTTTCGTCTTTCCTTGCGCTACCTCGCAAACGCGGGAGACCGGCAAAAAAAAAAAAAAAAAAAAAGAACATAGATAAGATGACCAAATTAAAGCATTCAGTTACCCCATGCAAATTCAGGAAAAAAAACTGCTTTAGACTTCTACTGAACATGGATCATTTGCTTCACCTACATTAGAAAGTAATTCAATAAACTTTAGTTAAGTTGTAATGGAGTATTAGGCTATTGTAAAATGCTGAGAAAACAGTCACAATGTTGGTAAATCATTAGACTTAAGCTAATGCTCTAAAAAGGGTGTGCTTTTGTATCTTTTTAAGTCAATGTAGAACTTTCCCTGTAATGGAGAAAATATTTTAAGCACTGTAAGTCTGTGGCTGGCAGTTTTTGACAAGCTTGCTTGCAAATGATATTGTGTTGTATGCCAAGAGTGAAGAGGAGTTGCAGAAGAGGTGTTTTATGATGGTATTTGGAAAGAAACAGAGTGAAAGTATAGATTCTTTAAAGCCCTTTAGAGCAGAGAAGAAAGTTTACTTATGTTATAGATATGGAGGGAGAAAGACTGGAAGAGGTGACAGAATTTCAGTCCTTGGGAGCTGTCTTTGGTAAATTTAGTGATATGGAAGGAGAGATAAGGGAGAGGGCAGCACAGGGTAGAAGAGTCATGGTGTTCCTTAATATAATTATGAAGGGTTCAGGTGTAAGTATGGAAGTGAAGAAGGATTAGGGGAGAGCATATTACTCCCAACTCTGATCTTTGCTGCCTAAACATGGACATGGGATGTGTCACAGATGTTAAGAATCAAGGCTGTGGAATGAGTTGTTTGAGAGGAGCATGTGGTATGACTAGATGGAAATTAGAAAGTAATGAAGAGGTGTATGAGAGATTTGGTATGGCAGGGAATGCAGAGGGAATGAACTGTGGAGTGATAAAATGGGTGAAACATAATACTTTGAGGTGGTTTGGGCATATGGAAGGAATGCAGGAGTGGGAGTTTACAAGGAGAGAGTATGATAATACATTTAAAGGAGTTGTTGTGAGAGGAACATGGTGAAATAGAATGGAAGAGTGCTGGAGAAAGAGAGAGAGAGAGAGAGAGAGAGAGAGAGAGAGAGAGAGAGAGAGAGAGAGAGAGAGAGAGAGAGAGATGGCAGAAGAATGCATGGAATGGTGTATGTGAGAGAGGCATGTAAGGACAGGGATAAGTGGAGATTCATTTGTTATAGTCACCCTCTTGATGGGAGTTTCCAGAGGGAAAGAGTGTCAGAAATAAGATAGATAGTAACTCAGTGAATAGATTCTCTTCACTAATAAAGTAGACAGCAGACATGGTTATTCAAGCAGCCTGCAGAAATATTCATACTTAGGAAATTCTGATTTTCTGGAGGCTCTTTCTCTGCACTAAAAGGAGTAAAATTGAATATTAGGTCAGTAGTAGTTTCAGTATTAGTGAAGCTGAGATATGGAATAATGAAAATTCACACACGGAATTGGACAGACTTGGCATATGTAGGGTCATAGGCTGAATGTAGCTGTTATCCCAGTATTCCCTTAAGACTGTTGTAAGTACATTTAACAGTCACCAGGTGAATCACCTACAGAAAGGAAAAGGATTGTACTTAGATTTTGAGTGAATCACATAAGGTAGTACCTGGGAAGCTTTTCAGGCTATATAAACAAGAGACATTCATTTGCAAATGGTCTTTTTTAATTTAAAACCCAATTGTTATTGCATTCGCAGCTTTTGCTTTTGTTATTTGGCCACAAATTCATAAAACACACCTATATTAGGTTGAACAAATCAAACAAGGTATTTCAGAGGAAGCCTTGCAGGTTATATTAGCAGAAAGTATTCACTTAAAAGTGGCCTCTTTGATATTCAGTAGAACGCAAATTTAGAAAGTAAGTTTAAAGAGTGGGAACCAGACTCTCTTGTCTGAATCAACATAATTTTAATTTTCTCTGCTTTCTTATTGGCAAATTCTTTTTTAAAAATAGATGGTAATGCAGCTGAAAAATGTGATGAATTAGATGACTGAGGACATGGTTAATCAATATTTAAAATTTCATAATACATAATACATAGATTTTAAGAATTTGTATGATTGTTTAGAATGTTCAAGAGGTGGTGTCTTACAGCCGTAAAACTCCTTCCATGTACCGTATAAATAGATAATCACTCAAACATTGAGAATCGCATAATGTTGTAAACCAATAGAATTTTTCAGAATTTTGAAGAGTTAGACTCTTGAATCAAAGCAGAATAACTAAGCTTTTGAGATACATCGTATTCAGCTAATAGAAATGACAGAATTCAGACTTTGTTACTACATGCTTGAGTATAGATGATTTATATAAGCTCCAGTTTGATGAAAATGCATTCTCCTATTCCAACAGTATCGATAATTGTTAACAGACTTTGGAGCATTGTTGAAATATTGATTCTCTACATACAGTGGTCAAAGTAATTTTTCCTCCTTTTTTTTTTTTAAGGCTCCAGGCACATGTTAAAGTCCACATCAAGGCCATGCTTTAAGTGAGCTATAGAGTGGATTATGAAAGGGATAAAGAAAAGACAAGGCAAAATAATTATGAATTTTGGAGGAAGTAGAAAACTTGTCTTTTAAAATGTGTTAAGTCAGAGATATTGGGAAAGACTGAGAATGTAGAGAATTCCAAAGCATGAAGAAACTGCAAAATGTACTTAGATCTTGCATCATCCAGTACTTCAGTCATTTTCACATATTTGGTCTCATTGGTCAGCATCCATCCATTTATATTACTTTTTTCACCGTCTTGGGATAGTTATTTCCCAGCAACACCTTTTTAGTAAGTTATAAAGATAAACCACTTTAAGGAAAAAGTGTTTTTTTATGTATTTCTTTTTAACTACTTTTATTTACTTTAGGTTATTAGTATTAATTTTTAACTATTTTTAAAAGTACTTCTTAAGAGATTACATCTTTCAAAAAAAGTAAATCTAGATGTTGTTGCTCTGGAGTTCCTAAGAAAACTGCAGGTTCTTTTTGGCATCTGAATTATTATATGGGCTGACGTGTCCCATGACACTTTCTTGTGGCTCTACCATTGACCTTGATATTCCTCCTCCTGGATACTGCCTGAAAGTGCCAAACTGGCCCACAACTCGTACATCATATTCAAGGTTAGGTCTGGCAGTCTCTGAACAGATGAGAGGTCCTTTACATACTGACATGTCATACTGGCAGTGCTGTGTTATTTCCTGTGACTACAGTATCAGAAACTCCTTCATTACCTAACTTGGTGATGAAGTGGCACTGTCCTGGAGGCTACTGGGGATTTATCTGAGTTAAACAAATGCCCTCCGGCTGTGTCATGATGCTGCTAGTTTAGGAAGCAGAAAAAGTTAGCATCTTGAAATTGTGTGGCACCAAGCTCTTTCTTCCAAACATAAAAGGTCAGCCATTGTGTTAAAGAAGTGGTCTTGGAAAAGCTTCTTTTGGATCAGCTATAGGTTCTCCCATGAGAATAAAAGAGATTAACAATTAAGGGTGTTGTATCTGAATGTTAATGGAATGACTGGTGAGAGTAAAAGGAAGAAGCTTTTGAAAAATTTGAATAGCTATAGTTTAGATGTTCTGGGGATTAGGGAAACTGGTATCCTTGGGTAGGGTGTATGGAGTGAAAATGGAAATGATGAGTGTAAGTGGTGGGAAGTTGTGTAAGAATGAGCGGTATCAATGGATTGAATGAAAATTATCAGGGAAGAGGGAAAGAAAGATGTGTGATTATGCTGCTACCAAGAGTATGGGGGGGGATTACAGAGCATGGATGGAATGAATCAAGAATAGTTTGGTTGAAAGGAAAGATTGGAATTAAGAAGTATGCATGGATGTGTATACACCCCTGTGAGTATGAAGACTGTGTAAGGTAAGGGTGAAGTGAAAAGTTTCTGGAGAAATTTGAATAGTTTTTGGGAGAGAAAGGTAGTTGTAATTGGTGTTCTGAATGTGAAGGTGGGATGTGATGAAATTGGCAAGATAGTTGGTAAATTGGGAGTGCCTAGAGTAAACAAGAGAGGAAGTTATCTTGTAAATGTCTGCAAACATCTTTTTTCAAGATAAAATGATTCCCACATTTGCATGGATGAGAAGTGGTAAAAGAGAACAAGTGGATTTGATTGACTGTGTGGAAGTAGGAGAAAGGCTGAGAAAGGTTGTGCTGGATGCAAGAGTTGTGAGAGGATTCTTTGGAGTTTCCGAACATTTTGCATTTCTGTGGAGGTGAGGATTAGGGAGAAATAGAGATATGATTTAAATAAGAATGGAGAAGTAAACATGTGGCAAGCAAGAAGATGAATCAGAAAGAATGCAAAGAAGAATATAAAAAAAGGGTGAAAGAAATTTTATATGAAAGTGTAGTAGATGCATGATTGCATTCATGTGTGAATAAGGTGTTTTGAATGCTCAGAGTAAGACTGTTAAAGGTTATAGAATTAGCAGTTGGACACAAGATTGTTGATACAAGAATAAAAGGGGAAATACATGGTGGCTGAATGAGGTTAAAAATGCTGTGGAAGAGAAGAAAAAGGCATTTGGTTGATTGCTCAAAAGTAATGTCCTTGTGCAAGTTCAGCTAGAGAGGGAAGAATATTAGATGTGTAAGTAGAATGTTGAGAAGCTGATTGAAGAAAGCCGTGCCTTTTGGCAAAATGGTTGAAGCAGTAGATAGAAGTAGCAGGTAGGAACATTAGGCAGCATCATTACGTAGAAACATGAGGTAGAAGTATTTTTTTTTTTATTATACTTTGTCGCTGTCTCCCGCGTTTGCGAGGTAGCGCAAGGAAACAGACGAAAGAAATGGCCCAACCCCCCCCATACACATGTATATACATACGTCCACACACGCAAATATACATACCTACACAGCTTTCCATGGTTTACCCCAGACGCTTCACATGCCTTGATTCAATCCACTGACAGCACGTCAACCCCGGTATACCACATCGCTCCAATTCACTCTATTTCTTGCCCTCCTTTCACCCTCCTGCATGTTCAGGCCCCGATCACACAAAATCTTTTTCACTCCATCTTTCCACCTCCAATTTGGTCTCCCTCTTCTCCTCGTTCCCTCCACCTCCGACACATATATCCTCTTGGTCAATCTTTCCTCACTCATTCTCTCCATGTGCCCAAACCACTTCAAAACACCCTCTTCTGCTCTCTCAACCACGCTCTTTTTATTTCCACACATCTCTCTTACCCTTACGTTACTCACTCGATCAAACCACTTCACACCACACATTGTCCTCAAACATCTCATTTCCAGCACATCCATCCTCCTGCGCACAACTCTATCCATAGCCCACGCCTCGCAACCATACAACATTGTTGGAACCACTATTCCTTCAAACATACCCATTTTTGCTTTCCGAGATAATGTTCTCGACTTCCACACATTCTTCAAGGCCCCCAGAATTTTCGCCCCCTCCCCCACCCTATGATCCACTTCCGCTTCCATGGTTCCATCCGCTGCCAGATCCACTCCCAGATATCTAAAACACTTCACTTCCTCCAGTTTTTCTCCATTCAAACTCACCTCCCAATTGACTTGACCCTCAACCCTACTGTACCTAATAACCTTGCTCTTATTCACATTTACTCTTAACTTTCTTCTTCCACACACTTTACCAAACTCTGTCACCAGCTTCTGCAGTTTCTCACATGAATCAGCCACCAGCGCTGTATCATCAGCGAACAACAACTGACTCACTTCCCAAGCTCTCTCATCCCCAACAGACTTCATACTTGCCCCTCTTTCCAAAACTCTTGCATTTACCTCCCTAACAACCCCATCCATAAACAAATTAAACAACCATGGAGACATCACACACCCCTGCCGCAAACCTACATTCACTGAGAACCAATCACTTTCCTCTCTTCCTACACGTACACATGCCTTACATCCTCGATAAAAACTTTTCACTGCTTCTAACAACTTGCCTCCCACACCATATATTCTTAATACCTTCCACAGAGCATCTCTATCAACTCTATCATATGCCTTCTCCAGATCCATAAATGCTACATACAAATCCATGCTTTTCTAAGTATTTCTCACATACATTCTTCAAAGCAAACACCTGATCCACACATCCTCTACCACTTCTGAAACCACACTGCTCTTCCCCAATCTGATGCTCTGTACATGCCTTCACCCTCTCAATCAATACCCTCCCATATAATTTACCAGGAATACTCAACAAACTTATACCTCTGTAATTTGAGCACTCACTCTTATCCCCTTTGCCTTTGTACAATGGCACTATGCACGCATTCCGCCAATCCTCAGGCACCTCACCATGAGACATACATACATTAAATAACCTTACCAACCAGTCAACAATACAGTCACCCCCTTTTTTAATAGATTCCACTGCAATACCATCCAAACCTGCTGCCTTGCCGGCTTTCATCTTCCGCAAAGCTTTCACTACCTCTTCTCTGTTTACCAAATCATTTTCCCTAACCCTCTCACTTTGCACACCACCTCGACCAAAACACCCTATATCTGCCACTCTATCATCAAACACATTCAACAAACCTTCAAAATACTCACTCCATCTCCTTCTCACATCACCACTACTTGTTATCACCTCCCCATTTGCGCCCTTCACTGAAGTTCCCATTTGCTCCCTTGTCTTACGCACTTTATTTACCTCCTTCCAGAACATCTTTTTATTCTCCCTAAAATTTAATGATACTCTCTCACCCCAACTCTCATTTGCCCTTTTTTTCACCTCTTGCACCTTTCTCTTGACCTCCTGTCTCTTTCTTTTATACATCTCCCACTCAATTGCATTTTTTCCCTGCAAAAATTGTCCAAATGCCTCTCTCTTCTCTTTCACTAATAATCTTACTTATAAATTATATTATTATAATTATAATTAGAAGTAGTAGTAGGAATATTGAAGCAGGAACATTAAGTAGAAGGAGTAGGTTGGAGCATTAGACAGGAACATTAGGTAGGAGCCTTTGGAAATGCTGCAGTGGAGTTGTCCTCTTCTAGAGGCCTGATAAGGATGAGGCACTAAAGACTAAAGACATTGATACAGCTCTAGTGGTTGATTCATGTGAGAAACTGCAGAGGTTGGTGACTGAGTTTGGAAGTGTGTGAAAGGAGAAACTTGTGACTAAGTGTGAATAAGAGCAAGGTTATTAGGTTCAGTAGGGTTAAGGGATAAGTGATTGGGATGTAAGTTTGAATGGAGAGAAATTGGAGGAAGTAAAGTATTTTAGATATCTGGGAGTGGACTTACCAGCAGATGGAATCATGGAAGCAAAAGTGAGTCACAGGATGGGGGAGGGGGTGAAGGTTCTGGGAGCAATGGAGAGCAAAAATGGGTATGGTTGATAGAATAGTAGTTCCATCTATGTTGTATGGTTGCATGGTATGGGCTATAGATAGGGTGTTGGAAATAAAATATTTAAGAACAATATGTGGTGTAAGGTTGTTTGATTGAGTAAGTAATGTAAGGGTAAGAGGGATGTGTGGAAATAATGAGTATGGTTGATATAGCAGAGGAGGGTGTGTTGAAATGGTTTGGACATATGGAGAGAATGAGTGTGGAAGGATTGACAAAGAATCGTCTTTGTCAATCCTTCCACAGAAGTGAAGGGAAGAAGGAGAAATGGGAGACCAAATTGGAGGTGGAAGGATGGATTGAAAAAGATTTTGAGTGATCGGGGCCTGAACATACAGGAGGGTGTGAAGCATGGAATGCTGTGGTATACCAGGGGTCGACATGCTGTCAGTGGACTGAACCAGGGCATGTGAAGCATCTGGGTAGACTATGGAAAAGTCTGTGGGGCCTGGATGTGGATAGGGAGCTGTGGTTTCAGTGCATTACACATGACAGCTAGAGACTGAGTGTAAATGAACAGGTCCTTTTGTTTGTATTCCTGGCGCTACCTCGCTGAAGCAGGGGACAATGATGCTGTTTCTATTGGGGCGGGGTAGCAACAGGAAAGGATGAAGGCAAGCAATTATAGATATGTACATGTGTATGTATATAATGTCTGCATATGTGTTTGTATATGTTAATGTGTATATGTGCGTATGTGGGTGTTATGTATATAAATGTGTATATGAGTGGATGGGCCGTTCTGCATCTGTTTCCTGGTGCTACCTCACTGACATAAGAAACATTAATAGAGTATAAGAACAGGACAAGAATCAAATGCCTTGTTTAATCATGTTAAAAAGTATGATCATTGTATTGACTAGAGTAATGCCATCTCAGTTATTACCTCTAACTCCAGTACGATGAGAAATATCATTGAATCTTCTATTATTGAATATACAAAAAATTATATCCTTCATGTTATTAAAGGTCTGTACAAATTGGATAACTTTATTGTTAAGATTTGTAAACAATTCTCCTTATTCTCGACATAAGTTTATGATATGCTCATTGTCTGTCTTGGACAATCACTTGTTTACCAAATGGCGTCCTAGCTATGTCTCTTCGTTGTATATCAATTGATTGTTATATTTCTTTCTTGTATCTCCCCTGATGATGTGATCATTACATGAAAGTGCACTCAGGAACTTGTTGTGGAAGTCGAGAACATTATCTCGGAAAGCAAAAATGGGTATGTTTGAAGGAATAGTGGTTCCAACAATGTTGTATGGTTGCGAGGCGTGGGCTATGGATAGAGTTGTGCGCAGGAGGATGGATGTGCTGGAAATGAGATGTTTGAGGACAATGTGTGGTGTGAGGTGGTTTGATCGAGTAAGTAATGTAAGGGTAAGAGAGATGTGTGGAAATAAAAAGAGCGTGGTTGAGAGAGCAGGAGAGGGTGTTTTGAAATGGTTTGGGCACATGGAGAGAATGAGTGAGGAAAGATTGACCAAGAGGATATATGTGTCGGAGGTGGAGGGAACGAGGAGAAGAGGGAGACCAAATTGGAGGTGGAAAGATGGAGTGAAAAAGATTTTGTGTGATCGGGGCCTGAACATGCAGGAGGGTGAAAGGAGGGCAAGGAATAGAATGAATTGGAGCGATGTGGTATACCGGGGTTGACGTGCTGTCAGTGGATTGAATCAGGGCATGTGAAGCGTCTGGGGTAAACCATGGAAAGCTGTGTAGGTATGTATATTTGCATGTGTGGACGTATGTATATACATGTGTATGGGGGTGGGTTGGGCCATTTCTTTTGTCTGTTTCCTTGCGCTACCTCGCAAACGCAGGAGACAGCAACAAAGCAAAAAAAAAAAAAAAAAAAATTATTTTAGCTATTTAGCTTTGTTGCTGTCTCCCGCGTTAGTGAGGTAGGGCAAGGAAACAGACGAAAGAATGGCCCAACCCACCCACATACACATGTATATGTTATATACATACACATCCACACACGCAAATATGCATACCTATACATCTCAACGTATACATATATATATACACACAGACATATACATATATACACATGTACATAATTCATACTGTCTGCCTTTATTCATTCCCATCGCCACCGCACCACACATGAAATAACAACCCCTTCCCCGCATGTGCACGAGGTAGCGCTAGGAAAAGACAACAAAGGTCACATTTGTTCACACTCAGTCTCTAGCTGTCATGTAATATTGCACCAAAACCACAGCTCCCTTTCCACATCCAGGCCCCACAGAACTTTCCATGGTTTACCCCAGATGCTTCACATGCCCTGGTTCAATCCGTTGACAGCACGTCGACCCCGGTATACCACATCATTGCAGTTCACTCTATTCCTTGCATGCCTTTCACCCTCCTGCATGTTCAGGCTCCAATCACTCAAAATCTTTTTCACTCCATCTTTCCACCTCCAATTTAGTCTCCCACTTCTCCTTATTCCCTCCACCTCTGACACATATATCCTCTTAGTCAATCTTTCCTCACTCATTCTCTCCATGTGACCAAACCATTTCAAAACACCCTCTTCTGGTCTCTCAACCACACTTTTTATTACCACTCATCTCTCTTACCCTTTCATTACTTACTCGATCAAACCACCTCACACCACATATTGTCCTCAAAGATCTCATTTCCAGCACATCCACCTTCCTCCACACAACTCTGTCCATAGCCAACGCCTTGCAACCATATAACATTGTTGGAACCACTGTTCCTTCAAACATACCCATTTTTGCTTTCCAAGATAATATTTTCGACTTCCACACATTCTTCAACGCTCCCCCACCCTATGATTCACTTCTGCTTCCATGGTTCCATCCGCTGCCAAATCCACTCCCAGATATCTAAAACACTTCACTTCCTCCAGTTTTTTTCCATTCAAACTTACCTCCCAATTTACTTGTCCCTCAACCCTACTGTACCTAATAACATTGCTCTTATTCACATTTACTATCAGCTTTCTTCTTTCACACACTTTACCAAATTCAGTCACCAGCTTCTGCAGTTTCTCCCACGATTCAGCCACCAGCGCTGTGTCATCAGCGAACAACAACAACTGACTCACTTCCCAAGCTCTCTCATCTACAACAGACTTTATACTTGCCCCTCTTTCCAAAACTCTTGCATTCACCTCCCTAACAACCCCATCCACAAACAAATTAAACAACCATGGAGACATCACACACCCCTGCCGCAAACCTACATTCACTGAGAACCAATTACTTTCCTCTCTTCCTACACGTACACATGCCTTACATCCTCGATAAAAACTTTTCACTGCTTCTAACAACTTGCCTCCCACACCATATATTCTTAATACCTTCCAAAGAGCATCTCTATCAACTCTTATCATATGCCTTTTCCAGATCCATAAATGCTACATACAAATCCATTTGCTTTTCTAAGTATTTCTCAAACATTCCTCAAAGCAAACACCTGATCCACACATCCTCTACTGCTTCTGAAAACTTACTGCTCTTCCCCAATCTGTTGCTCTGTACATGCCTTCACCCTCTCAATCAATACCCTCCCATATAATTTCCCAGGAATACTCAACAAACGTATACCTCTGTAATTTGAGCACTCACTTTTATCCCCTTTGCCTTTGTACAGTGGCACTATGCAAGCATTCCTCCAATCCTCAGGTACTTCAACATGAGTCATACATACAATAGAATAACCTTACTAACCAGTCAACAATACAGTCACCCCCTTTTTTAATGAATTCCAGTGCAATACCATCCAAACCTGCTGCCTTGCTGGCTTTGATCTTCTGCAAAGCTTTTACTACCTCTTCTCTCTTTACCAAATCATTTTCCCTAACCCTCTCACTTTGCACACCACTTCAACCAAAACACCTTATATCTACCACTTTATCATCAAACACATTCAACAAACCTTCAAAATACTCACTCCATCTCCTTCTCACATCACCACTACTTGTTATCACCTCCCCACTTGCCCCTTTCACTGAAGTTCCCATTTGTTCCCTTGTCTTATGCACTTTATTTACCTCCTTCCAAAACATCTTTTTATTCTCCCTAAAATTTAATGATACTCTCTCACCCCAACTCTCATTTGCCCTCTTTTTCACCTCATGCACCTTTCTCTTGACCTCCTGCCTCTTTCTTTTATACATCTCACAGTCATTTACATTATTTTCCTGCAAAAATCGTCCAAATGCCTCTCTCTTCTCTTTCATTAATAATCTTCTTGATCCCAACACTCACTACCGTTTCTAATGTGCCCACCTCCCACACTTCTCATGCCACAAGCACCTTTTGCGCAACCCATCACTGCTTCCCTAAATACATCCCATTCCTCCCCTATTCCCCTTACGTCCTTTGTTCTTACCTTTTTCCATTATGTACTCAATCTCTCCTGGTACTTCTTCACACAATTCTCCTTCCCAAGCTCACTTACTCTCACCACTCTTTTCACCCCAACATTCTCTCTTCTTTTCTGAAAACCTCTACAAATCTTCACCTTCGCCTCCACAAGATAATGATCAGACATCCCTCCAGTTGCACCTCTCAGCACATTAACATCCAAAAAGTCTCTCTTTCGTGTGTCTATCAATTAATACATTATCCAATGACGCTCTCTGGCCATCTCTCCTACTTACATACGTGTACTTATATATATCTCTCTTTTTAGACCAGGTATTCCCAATCACCAGTCCTTTTTCAGCACATAAATCTACAAGCTCTTCACCATTTCCATTTACAACACTGAACACCCCATGTACACCAATTATTCCCTCACCTGCCACATTACTCACCTTTTCATTCAAATCACCCATCACTATAACCCGGTCTCATGCATCAAAACTACTAACACTCACTCAGCTGCTCCCAAAACACTTGCTTCTCATGATCTTTCTTCTCATGCCCAGGTGCATATGCGCCAATAATCACCCATCTCTCTCCATCCAATTTCAGCTTTATTTATATTGATTTATTATACTTTGTCGCTGTCTCCCGCGTTAGTAAGGTAGTGGAAGGAAACAGACGAAAGAATGGCCTAACCCACCTACATACACATGTATATATATACACGCATGCACGTATACATACCTATACATTTCAACATATAAGTACATATACATACACAGACACATACATTTATACACCTGTACATACTTCATACTTGCTGCTTGTATTCATTTCTGTCACCACCCCACCACACCTAAAATGACACCCCCATCCCTCCAAACGTGCACATAGTAGTGCTAGGAAAGGAAAATAAAGGCCACATTCATTCACACTCAGTCTCTAGCTGTCATGTATAATCCACCGAAACCACTGCTCCCTTTCCACTTCCAGGCCCCACAAAACTTTGCATGGTTTACCCCAGACGCTTCACATGCCCTGGTTCTATCTATTGATAGCACGTCAACCCTGGTATACCACATCGTTCCAATTCTCTCAATTCCTTGCACACCTTTCACCCTTCAGCATGTTTCAGGCCCCGATTGCTCAAAATCTTTTTCACTCCATCTTTCCACCTCCAATTTGGTCTCCCACTTCTTGTTCCCTCCACCTCTGACACATATATCCTGTTGGTCAATCTTTCCTCACTCATTCTCTCCATGTGACCAATCCATTTCAATACACCCTCTTCTGCTCTCTCAACCACACTCTTTTTATTTCCACACATCTCTCTTACCCTTTCATTACTTAATCAAACCACCTCACACCACATATTGTCCTCAAACATCTCATTTCCAACATATCCACCCTCCTCCACACAACCCCATCTATCACCCATGCCTCAGAACCATATAACATTGTTGGAACCACAATTCCATCAAACATACCCATTTTTGCTCTCTGAGATAACGTTCTCACCTTCCACACATTCTTCAACGCTACTAGAACCTTTGCCCCCTCCCCCACCCTCTCACTCACTTCTGCTTCCATGGTTCCATTTGCTGCCAAATCTACTTCCAGATATCTAAAACACTTCACTTCCTCCAGTTTCTCTCCATTCAAAGTTACCTCCCAATTGACTGGTCCCACAATCCTACTGAACGTAATAATGTTGCTCTTATTCACATTTACTCTCAGCTTTCTCCTTTCACACACTTTACCAAACTCAGTCACCAGCTTCTGCAGTTTCTCACATGAATCAGCCACCAGCGCTGCATCATCAGCGAACAACAACTGACTCACTTCCCAAGCACTCTCACCCACAACAGACTACATACTTGCCCCTCTCTCCAAAGCTCTTGCATTCACCTCCTTGACAGTTCCATCCAAAAACAAATTAAACAACCATGAAGACATCACTCACCCATGCCGCAAACTGACGTTCACTGGAAACCACTCACTTTCCTCTTTTCCTACTTGTACTTATGCTTTACATCCTCGATAAAAACTCTTTACTGCATCTAGCAACTTACCTCCCACACCATATACTCTTTAATACCTTCCACAGAACATCTCTATCAACTCTATCATATGCCTTCTTCAGATCCATAAATGCTACGTACAAATGCATCTGCTTTTCTAAGTATTTCTCACATACATTCTTCAAAGCAAACACCTGATCCTTACATCCTGTACCACTTCTGAAACCACACTGGTCTTCCCCAATCTGATCCTCTGTACATGCTTTGACCCCTCTTGATCAATACCCTCCCATATGATTTCCCAGGAATACTCAACAAACTTATACTTCTGTAATTTGAACACTCACCTTTATCCCCTTTGCCCTTGTACAGTGGTACTATACATGCATTCCGCCAATCCTCAGGCACTTCACCATGAACCATACATAGAATATCCTCAACAACACAGTCACCCCTTTTTTTATAAATTCCACAGCAATACCATCCAAACCTGCCACCTTGCCAGCTTTCATCTTTC
Source organism: Panulirus ornatus (assembly GCF_036320965.1). NCBI lineage: Eukaryota > Metazoa > Arthropoda > Malacostraca > Decapoda > Palinuridae > Panulirus > Panulirus ornatus. The sequence goes on from NC_092280.1 coordinate 13,288,106, forward strand.
GCAAAGCTTTCACTACCTCTTCTCTGTTTACCAAATCATTCTCCCTAACCCTCTCACTTCGCACACCACCTCGGCCAAAACACCATATATCTACCACTCTATCATCAAACACATTCAACAAACCTTCGAAATACTCCCTCCATCTCCCTCTCACTTCACCACTACTTGTTATTACCTTCCCATTTACCCCCTTCACCGATGTTTCCATTTGTTCTCTTGACTAACGCACTTTATTTACCTCCTCCCAAAACATCTTTTCATTTTCCCTGAAATTCAATGATACTCTCTCATCCCAACTCTCATTTGCACTCTTTTTCACCTCTTGCACCTTTCTCTTGACCTCCTGCCTATTTCTTTTATACATCTCCCAATCATTTCCACTATGTCCCTGCAAAAATTGTCCAAAAGCTTCCCTCGTCTCTTTCACTAACAATCTTACTTCTTCATCCACCACTCACTACTCTTTCAAATCTGCCCACCTTCCACCTTACTCATGCCACAAGCATATTTTCTGCAAGCCATCACTGCTTCCCTGAATACATCCCATTCCTCTCCCACTCCCCATATGTCATTTGCTCTCCCCTTTTTTCCATTCTTCACTCAATCTCTCCTGGTAATTCCTCACATAAGTCTCCTTTCTAAGCTCACTTTCACCACTCTCTTCACCCCAACATTCTCTTCTTTCCTGAAAACCTTTACATATCTTCACCTTCGCCTCCACAAGATAATGATCAGACATCCCCCAGCTGCCCCTCTTAGCACATTAACATCTAAAAGTCTTTCTTTCACGCGCCAATCAATTAGCACATAATCCAATAACGCTCTCTGGCCATCTCTCCTACTTACATGCGTATAATTATGTATATCTCTCTTTTTAAACCAGGTATTCCCAATCACCAGTCCTTTTTCAGAACATAAATCTACAAGCTCTTCACCATTTCCACTTACAACACTGAACACCCCATGTATACCAATTATACCCTCAACTGCCACATTACTCACCTTTTTATGAAAATCACCCATCACTATAACCCGGTCTCGTGCATCAAAGCTGCTAACACACTCACTCAGCTGCTACCAAAACACTTGCCTCATGATCTTTCTTCTTGTGACCAGGTGCCTAGGCACCAGTAATCACCTATCTCTTTCCATCCACTTTCAGTTTTACCCATATCAATCTAGAGTTTACTTTCTTACACTCTATCACATACTCCCACAACTCTTGCTTCAGTAGTGCTACTCCTTCCTTTGCTCTTGTCCTCTCAGCAACCCCTGACTTTACTCCCAAAACATTCCCAAACCACTCTTCCACTTTACCTTTCAGCTTCATTTCACTCAGAGCCAAAACATCCAGGTTCCTTTCCTCAAACATCCTACCTGTGGTTTGGGAATGTCTTGGTAGTAAAGTCAGGGGTTAGTGAGAGGAAAAGAGCAAGGGAAGGAGTAAAACTGAAAGTGGATGGAGAGAGATGGGTGATTATTGGTGCATATGCACCTGGGCATGAGAAGAAAGATCATGAGAGGCAAGTGTTTTGGGAGCAGCTGAGTGAGTGTGTTAGTAGTTTTGCTGCACGAGACCGGGTTGTAGTGATGGGTGATTTGAATGCAAAGGTGAGTAATGTGGCAGTTGAGGGAATGATTGGTGTACATGGGGTGTTCAGTGTTGTAAATGGAAATGGTGAAGAGCTTGTAGATTTATCTGCTGAAAAAAGACTGGTGATTGGGAATACCTGGATTAAAAAGAGAGATATACATAAGTATACGTATGTAAGTAGGAGAGATGGCCAGAGAGCGTTATTGGATTACATGTTAATTGATAGACACACGAAAGAGGGACTTTTGGATGTTAATGTGCTGAGAGGTGCAACTGGAGGGATGTCTGATCATTATCTTGTGAAGATGACGGTGAAGATTTGTAGAGGTTTTCAGAAAGGAAGAGGGAATGTTGAGGTGAAAAGAGTGGTGAGAGTAAGTGAACTTGGGAAGGAGACTTGTGTGAGGAAGTACCAGGAGAGACTGAGAACAGAATGGAAAAAGGTGAGAACAAAGGACGTAAGGGGAGTGGGGGAGGATTGGGATATATTTAGGGAAGCAGTGATGGCTTGCGCAAAAGATGCTTGTGGCATGAGAAGTGTGGGAGGTGGGCAGCGTAGAAAGGGTAGTGAGTGGTGGGATGAAGAAGTAAGAGTATTAGTGAAAGAGAAGAGAGAGGCATTTGGACGTTTATGCAGGGAAACAATGCAAGTGAGTGGGAGATGTATAAAAGAAAGAGGCAGGAGGTCAAGAGAAAGGTGCAAGAGGTGAAAAAGAGGGCATATAAGAGTTGGGATGAGAGAGTATCATCAAATTTTAGGGAGAATAAAAAGATGTTTTGGAAGGAGGTAAATAAAGTGCGTAAGACAAGGGAACAAATAGGAACTTCAGTGAAAGGGGCAAGTGGGGAGGTGATAACAAGTAGTGGTGATGTGAGAAGGAGATGGAGTGAGTATTTTGAAGGTTTGTTGAATGTGTTTGATGATAGAGTGGCAGATGTAGGTTGTTTTGGTTGACTTGGTGTGCAAAGTGAGAGGGTTAGGGAAAATGATTTGGTAAACAGAGAAGAGGTAGTAAAAGCTTTGCGGAAGATGAAAGCCGGCAAGGCAGCGGGTTTGGACGGTACTGCAGTGGCATTTGTTAAAAAAGGGGGTGACTGTATTGTTGAGTCATTGTTGACTGTATTGGGAGTCAATTAGTTGGTAAGGTTATTTAATGTATGTATGACTCATGGTGAGGTGCCTGAGGATTGGCGGAATGCTTGCATAGTGCCATTGTACAAAGGCAAAGGGGATAAAAGTGAGTGCTCAAATTACAAAGGTATAAGTTTGTTAAGTATTCCTGGGAAATTATATGGGAGGGTATTGTTGAGAGGGTGAAGGTATGTACAGAGCATCAGATTGGGGAATAGCAGTGTGGTTTCAGAAGTGGTAGAGGATGTGTGGATCAGGTGTTTGCTTTGAAGAATGTATGTGAGAAATACTTAGAAAAGCAAATGGATTTGTGTGTAGCATTTATGGATGTAGAGAAGGCATATGATAGAGTTGATAGAGATGCTCTGTGGAAGGTATTAAGAATATATGGTGTGGGAGGCAAGTTGTTAGACACAGTGAAAATTTTTTATCGAGGATGTAAGGCATGTGTACGTGTAGGAAGTGAGGAAAGTGATTGGTTCTCAGTGAATGTAGGTTTGTGGCAGGGGTGTGTGATGTCGCCATGGTTGCTTAATCTGTTTATGGATGGGGTTGTTAGAGAGGTGAATGCAAGAGTTTTGGAAAGAGTAGCAAGTATGCAGTCTGTTGTGGATGAGAGAGCTTGGGAAGTGAGTCAGTTGTAGTTTGCTGATGATACAGCGCTGGTGGCTGATTTGTGTAAGAAACTGCAGAACCTGGTGGCTGAGTTTGGTTAAGTGTGTGAAAGAAGAAAGATGAGAGTAAATGTGAATAAAAGCAGGGTTATTAGGTACAGTAGGGTTGAGGGACAAGTCAATTGAGAGGTAAGTGTGAATGGAAAAAGACTGGAGGAAGTAAAGTGTTTTAGATATTTGGGAGTGGCTTTGGCAGCGGATGGAACCAAGGAAGCGGAAGTGAATCATAGGGTAGTGGAGGGGACGATGTTCTGGGAGCATTGAAGAATGTGTGGAAGTCAAGAACAATATCTCGAAAAGCAAAAATGGGTATGTTTGACGGAATGGTGGTTCCAACAATGTTATATGGTTGCGAGGCGTGGGCTATGCACAGAGTTGTGCGAGGAGGGTGGATGTGCTGGCAATGAGATGTTTGAGGACAATATGTGGTGTGAGGTGGTTTGATCGAGTAAGTAATGGTAGGGTAAGAGAGATGTGTGGTAATAAAAGGTGTGGTTGAGAGAGCAGAAGAGGGTGTTTTGAAATGGTTTGGTCACATGGAGAGAATGAGTTAGGAAAGATTGACTAAGAGGATATATGTGTCAGAGGTGGAGGGAATGAGGAGAAGTGGGAAACCAGACTGGAGGTGGAAAGATGGAGTGAAAAAGATTTTGAGTGATCGGGGCCTGAACATGCAGGAGGGTGAAAGGCATGCAAGGAATAGAGTGAATTGGAACGATGTGGTATACCGGGGTCGATGTGCTGTCAGTGGATTGAACTAGGGCATGTGAAGTGTCTGGGGTAAACAATGGAAAGTTCTGTGGGGCCTGGATGTGGAAAGGGAGCTGTGGTTTCAGTGCATTATTACATGACAGCTAGAGACTGAATGCTAACGAAAGTGGTCTTTGTTGTGTTTTCCTAGGGCTACCTTGCGCACATTTGTCAGGAGGGGGGGTGGTTATTTTCATGTGTGGCAGGGTGGCGATGGGAATGAATAAAGGCAGACAGTATGAATTATGTGCATGTGTATAAATGTATATGTCTGTGTGTGTATATGTATGTATACGTTGAGATGTATAGGTATGTATATATTGCGTGTGTGGATGTGTATGTATATACATGTGTATGTGGATGGGTTGGGCCATTCTTTCGTCTGTTTGCTTGCGCCATCTCGCTAACGTGGAAGACAGCGACAAAGCAAAATAAAATAATAGAATAAAATATATATATATATATATATATATATATATATATATATATATATATATCCCTGAGGATAGTGGAGAAAGAATACTTCCCATGTAATCCTCGTGTGTCGTAGAAGGCAACTAAACGGGACAAGAGCGGGGGGCTACAATCCCACCCCTCCTTGTATAACTTTCTAAATGGGGAAACAGAAGAAGGAGTCATGCAGGGAGTGCTCATCCTCCTCGAAGGCTCAGATTGGGGTCTAAAGATGTGAAAAAATGAGAGATAGGTAATATGTTTGAGGAAAGGAACCTGGATGTTTTGGCTCTGAGTGAAACGAAGCTTAAGGGTAAAGGGGAAGAATGGTTTGGGAATGTTTTGGGAGTAAAGTCAGGGGTTGCTGAGAGGACAAGAGCAAGAGAAGGAGTAGCACTACTCCTGAAACAGTAGTGGTGGGAGTATGTCATCGAGTGTAAGAAAGTAAACTCTAGATTGATATGGGTAAAACTGAAAGTGGATGGAGAGAGGTAGGTGATTATTGGTGCATATGCACCTGGGCATGAAAAGAAAGATCATGAGAGGCAAATGTTTTGGGAGCAGCTGAGTGAATATGTTAGTAGTTTTGATGCATGAGACTGGGTTATAGTGATTGGTGATTTGAATACTTGGGTGAGTAATTTGGCGGTTGAGGGAATAATTGGTGTACATGGGGTGTTCAGTATTGTAAATGGAAATGGTGAAGAGCTTGTAGATTTGTGTGCTGGAAAAGGACTGGTGATTAGGAATACCTGGTTTAAAAAGAGAGATATACATAAGTATACATATGTAAGTAGGAGAGATGGCCTGAGAGCGTCATTGGATTATGTGTTGATAGGTGCACAAAAGGGAGACTTTTGGATGTTAATGTGCTGAGAGGTGCAACTGGAGGGATGTCTGATCATTATCTTGTGGAGGCGAAAGTGAAGATTTGTAGAGGTTTTCAGAAAAGAAGAGAGAATGTTGGGGTTAAGAGAGTGGTGAGAGTAAGTGAGCTTGGGAAGGAGACTTGTGCAGAATGTAATAAGGTGAGAGCAAATGACGTAAGGAGAGTTGGGGGGGGGGAATGGGATGTATTTAGGGAAGCAGTGATGGCTGGTGCAAAAGATGCTTGTGGCATGAGAAGCGTGGGAGGTGGGCAGATTAGAAAGCGTAGTGAGTGGTGGGATGAAGAAGTACGATTATTAAGTGAAAGGGAAGAGAGAGGCATTTGGACAATTTTTGCAGGGAAATAATGCAAATGACTGGGAGATGTATAAAAGAAAGAGGCAGAAGGTCACGAGAAAGGTGCAAGAGGTGAAGAAGAGGGCAAATGATAGTTGGGGTGAGAGAGTATCATTAAATTTTAGGGAGGATAAAAAGTTGTTTTGGAAGGAGGTAAATAAAGTGCATAAGACAAGGGAACAAATGGGAACATCAGTGAAGGGGGCTAATTGGGAGGTGATAACAAGTAGTGGTGATGTGAGAAGGAGATGGAATGAATATTTTGAAGGTTTGTTGAGTGTGTTTGATGATAGAGTGGCAGATATAGGGTCTTTTGGTTGAGGTGGTGTGCAAAGTGAAAGGGTTAGGGAGAATGATTTGGTAAACAGAGAGGAGGTAGTAAAAGCTTTGCAGAAGATGAAAGCCGGCAAGGCATCGGGTTTGGATGGTATTGCACTGGAATTTATTAAAAAAGGGGGTGACTGTGTTGTTGACTGGTTGGTAAGGTTATATAAAGTATGTATGACTCATGGTGGGGTGCCTGCGGATTGGAGGAATGCTTGCATAGTGCCATTGTACAAATACAAAGGGGATAAAAGTGAGTGCTCAAATTACGCACCCATATAAGTTTGTTGAGTATTCCTGGGAAATTGAGTAGGAGGGTATAGATTGAGAGGGTGAAGGCATGTACAGAGCATCAGATTGGGGAAGAGCAGTGTGGTTTCAGAAGTGGTAGAGGATGTGTGGATCAGGTGTTTGCTTTGAAAAGGATCAGGTGTTTGCTTTGAAAAATGTATGCGAGAATTACTTAGAAAAGCCACACATGAAATAACAACCCCCTCCCCCCCGCATGTGGGCGATGTAGCGCTAGGAAAAGACAACAAAGGCCACATTCATTCATACTCAGTCTTTAGCTGTCATGTATAATGCATCGAAACCACAGCTCCCTTTCCACATCCAGGCCCCACAGAACTTTCCATGGTTTACCCCAGACACTTCACATGCCCTGGTTCAATCCATTGACAGCACGTTGACCCCGGTATACCACATTGTTCCAGTTCACTCTATTCCTTGCATGCCTTTCACCCTCCTGCATGTTCAGGCCCTGATCACTCAAAATCTTTTTCACTCCATCTTTCCACCTCTGATTTGGTCTCCCACTTCTCTTTGTTCCCTCCACCTCTGACACATATATCCTCTTTGTCAATCTTTCCTCACTAATTCTCTCCATGTGACCAAACCATTTCAAAACACCCTCTTCTGTTCTCTCAACCACACTCTTTTTATTACCACACATCTCTCTTACCCTTTCATTGCTCACTCGATCAAACCACCTCGCACCACATATTGTCCTCAAACATCTCATTTCCAGCACATCCACCCTCCTCCGCACAACTCTATCTATAGCCTATGCCTCGCAACCGTTTATCATTGTTGGAACCACTATTCCTTCAGACATACCCATTTTTGCTTTTCAAGATAATGTTCTTGACTTCCACACATTCTTCAACCCTCCCAGACCTTTCGCTCCCTCCCCCACCCTATGATTCACTTCCGCTCCATGGTTCCATCCGCTGCCAAATCCACTCCCAGATATCTTAAAACACTTTACTTCCTCCAGTTTTTCTCCATTCAAACTTACCTCCCAGTTGACTTGTCCCTTAACCCTACTGTACCTAATAACTTTGCTCTTATTCACATTTACTCTCAGCTTTCTTCTTTCACACACTTTACCAAACTCAGTCACCAGCTTCTCCAGTTTCTCACATGAATCAGCCACCAGCGCTGTATCAACAGTGAACAACTGACTCGCTTCCCAAGCTCTCTAATCCATAATAGACTGCATACTTTCCTATCTTTCCAAATCTCTTGCATTCACCTCCCTTATAACCCCATCCATAAACAAATTAAACAACCATGGAGACATCACACACCCCTGCCACAAACCTACATTCACTGAGAACCAATCACTTTCTTCCTACACATACACAAGCCTTACAATCTCGATAAAAACTTTTCACTGCTTCTAACAACTTGCCCCCCCACACCATATATTCTTAATACCTTCCACAGAGCATCTCTATCAACTGTATCATATGCCTTCTCCAGATCCATAGATGCTACATACAAATCCATTTGTTTTTCTAAGCATTTCTCATACATTCTTCAACGCAAGCACCTGATCCACACATCCTCTACCACTTCTGAAACCACACTGCTCTTCCCCAATCTGATGCTCTGTACATGCCTTCACCCTCTCAATCAATTCCCTCCCATATAATTTCCCAGGAATAATTAACAAAAGCATACCTCTGTAATTTGAACACTCACTTTTATCCCCTTTGCTTTTGTACAATGGCACTATGCAAGCATTCTGCCAATCCTCAGGCACCTCACCATGAGTCATACATACTTTAGATAACCTTACCAACCAATCATCAATACGATCACCCCCTTTTTTAATAAATTCCACTGCAATACTATATAAACCCACTGCCTTGCCGTCTTTCATCTTCCGCAAAGCTTTTACTACCTCTTCTCTGTTTACCAAATCATTCTCCCCAACCCTCTCACTTTGCACACCACCTTGACTGAAACACCCTATATTTGCCACTCTATCATCAAACACATTCAAAAAACCTTCAAAATACTCACTCCATCACACTCCTCACATCTCCACTACTTGTTACCTCCTCCCCGTTAGCCCCCTTCACTGAAGTTCCCATTTGTTTCCTTGTCTTACGCACCTTATTTACCTCCTTCCAAAACATCTTTTTATTCTCTCTAAAATTTAGTGATACTCTCTCTCCCCAACTCTCATTTGCCCTCTTTTTCACCCCTTGCACCTTTCTCTTGACCTCTTGCCTCTTTCTTTTATACATCTCCCAGTCATTTGCATTATTTCCTTGTAAAAATTATCCCAATGTCTCTGTCTTCTCTTTCACTAATAATCTTACTTCTTCATCCCACCACTCACTACCCTTTCTAATCTGCCCACCTCCCACACTTCTCATGCCACAAGCATCTTTTGCGCAAGCCATAACTGCCTCCCTAAACACATACCATTCCTCCCCCACTCCCCTTACGTCCCTTGTTCTCACCTTTTTCCATTTTGTACTCAGTCCCTCCTGGTACTTCATCACACAAGTCTCCTTCCCAAGCTCACATACTCCCACTACTCTCTTCACCCCAACATTCTCTCTTCTTTTTTTGACAGCCTCTACAAATCTTCACCTTCGCCTCCACAAGATAATGATCAGACATCCCCAGAGTTGCACCTCTCAGAACATTACATCCAGAAGTCTCTCTTTCACGTGCGTATCAATGAACACGTAATTCAATAAAGCTCTCTGGCCATCTCTCGTACTTACATTATTATTATTATTATTATACTTTGTCGCTGTCTCCCACGTTTGCGAGGTAGCGCAAGGAAACAGACGAAAGAAATGGCCCAACCCCCCCATACACATGTATATACATACGTCCACACACGCAAATATACATACCTACACAGCCTTCCACGGTTTACCCCAGACGCTTCACATGCCCTGCTTCAATCCACTGACAGCACGTCAACCCCGGTATACCACATCGCTCCAACTCACTCTATTCCTTGCCCTCCTTTCACCCTCCTGCATGTTCAGGCCCCGATCACACAAAATCTTTTTCACTCCATCTTTCCACGTCCAATTTGGTCTCCCTCTTCTCCTTGTTCCCTCCACCTCCGACACATATATCCTCTTGGTCAATCTTTCCTCACTCATCCTCTCCATGTGCCCAAACCACTTCAAAACACCCTCTTCTGCTCTCTCAACCACGCTCTTTTTTTTCCACACATCTCTCTTACCCTTACGTTACTCACTCGATCAAACCACCTCACACCACACATTGTCCTCAAACATCTCATTTCCAGCACATCCATCCTCCTGCGCACAACTCTATCCATAGCCCACGCCTCGCAACCATACAACATTGTTGGAACCACTATTCCTTCAAACATACCCATTTTTGCTTTCCGAGATAATGTTCTCGACTTCCACACATTCTTCAAGGCCCCCAGATTTTCGCCCCCTCCCCCACCCTATGATCCACTTCCGCTTCCATGGTTCCATCCGCTGCCAGATCCACTCCCAGATATCTAAAACACTTCACTTCCTCCAGTTTTTCTCTTACATACGTATACTTATGTATATCTCTCTTTTTAAACCAGGTATTCCCAATCACCAGTCCTTTTTCAGTACATAAATCTACAAGCTCTTCACCACTTCCATTTACAACACTGAACACCCCATGTATACCAATTATTCCCTCAACTGCCACATTATTCACCTTTGCATTCAAATCACCCATCACTATAACCCGGTATGCGTGTGTGTGAATAATTTTGTTATTTTTTCCATTTCTTGCAATGGCGAGGTTATTACAGAAACAGGTAAGGCCATATTTATTCACATCCATTCTCTAGTTGTCATGTGGAATGAATCGAAAGTGTAGCTCCCTCTCCACAATTTGCCATCACAGAATTTCAAATGGTTTCCCATAGCCAGTTCACATACCCTCGCTTAGTCTACTAATAGCATGTTGACTCCTGTACACTACATTATTCTAATTCACTCTGCCCCTTGCATTCCTTTCACCTTTCTTCATGTTGAGGCCCTGATCACGCAAATACTTTTTCACTCTATCCTTCCTTTAACAGATTCTTGTCTCATTTTTTTTGATGCATATATCCTCTTGGTCAATATTTGCTCCCTCATTTTCCTCATATATTGAAAACTGTTTCAGCACACTGTATTCAGCTTTCTTAACCATACTGTTTGTATTACCAAAAGTCTTTCTTACCCTTATTTACTAACTTGTTCAAACAAACCAACACCATGTATTGACCTCTGACACTTCATTTCCAACACATCTACCCTCTTCCACACATCCTCATCTATGCACCATGCCTCACATCATTGAAAATATGATACCTTCAAACATATCTATGTTTGCCCTTTCATGTAAAGACCTCTCTTTCCATACATTTCACTGTGCTCCCAGAACTTTCTCCCCCACATCCCACCTTGTTACTCACTTCTGTATCTATGGTTCTTCTCCCAGGTATCTAAAACACTTCACTTCCTCCAAATTTTCCCCATTGACACTCACCCCAACTAACCTGTCCCTCTGACCTGATAAACATAGTAACCTTGCTTATATTTACATTTACTCACAACTTCCTCCTTTCACATACCCTTCCAAACTCATTCACCTTATATACACAAAATTTTTTATTTTCATATATGATTGCCATTTCCCTCTTTAGCGAGGTAGTGATAGGAACTGATGAAGAAAGGCCGCATTCATTTGCATGCATTCTATAGCTATCATTTACAATGCACCAAAAATACAGCCCCCATCTACCACCAGGCCCTGCAGACTCATCCATGGTTTCTGCTGGCAGCTTCACATGCACTGGGTCAGACTTCATTAACCTCTGTACCACATAATTCCATTTCACTCTGTCCCATGCAAGCCTTTCACCCTCATGTATGTTCAGGACATGATCACTTAAATTTTTTTTTTTTTTTTTTTTTTTTTTATACTTTGTCGCTGTCTCCCGCGTTTGCGAGGTAGCGCAAGGAAACAGACGAAAGAAATGGCCCAACCCCCCCCCATATACATGTATATACATACGTCCACACACGCAAATATACATACCTACACAGCTTTCCATGGTTTACCCCAGACGCTTCACATGCCTTGATTCAATCCACTGACAGCACGTCAACCCCGGTATACCACATCGCTCCAATTCACTCTATTCCTTGCCCTCCTTTCACCCTCCTGCATGTTCAGGCCCCGATCACACAAAATCTTTTTCACTCCATCTTTCCACGTCCAATTTGGTCTCCCTCTTCTCCTTGCTCCCTCCACCTCCGACACATATATCCTCTTGGTCAATCTTTCCTCACTCATCCTCTCCATGTGCCCAAACCACTTCAAAACACCCTCTTCTGCTCTCTCAACCACGCTCTTTTTATTTCCACACATCTCTCTTACCCTTACGTTACTCACTCGATCAAACCACCTCACACCACACATTGTCCTCAAACATCTCATTTCCAGCACATCCATCCTCCTGCGCACAACTCTATCCATAGCCCACGCCTCGCAACCATACAACATTGTTGGAACCACTATTCCTTCAAACATACCCATTTTTGCTTTCCGAGATAATGTTCTCGACTTCCACACATTCTTCAAGGCCCCCAGAATTTTCGCCCCCTCCCCACCCTATGACCCACTTCCGCTTCCATGGTTCCATCCGCTGCCAGATCCACTCCCAGATATCTAAAACACTTCACTTCTTCCAGTTTTTCTCCATTCAAACTCACCTCCCAATTGACTTGACCCTCAACCCTACTGTACCTAATAACCTTGCTCTTATTCACATTTACTCTTAACTTTCTTCTTCCACACACTTTACCAAACTCAGTCACCAGCTTCTGCAGTTTCTCACATGAATCAGCCACCAGCGCTGTATCATCAGCGAACAACAACTGACTCACTTCCCAAGCTCTCTCATCCCCAACAGACTTCATACTTGCCCCTCTTTCCAAAACTCTTGCATTTACCTCCCTAACAACCCCATCCATAAACAAATTAAACAACCATGGAGACATCACACACCCCTGCCGCAAACCTACATTCACTAAGAACCAATCACTTTCCTCTCTTCCTACACGTACACATGCCTTACATCCTCGATAAAAACTTTTCACTGCTTCTAACAACTTTCCTCCCACACCATATATTCTTAATACCTTCCACAGAGCATCTCTATCAACTCTATCATATGCCTTCTCCAGATCCATAAATGCTACATACAAATCCATTTGCTTTTCTAAGTATTTCTCACATACATTCTTCAAAGCAAACACCTGATCCACACATCCTCTACCACTTCTGAAACCACACTGCTCTTCCCCAATCTGATGCTCTGTACATGCCTTCACCCTCTCAATCAATACCCTCCCATATAATTTACCAGGAATACTCAACAAACTTATACCTCTGTAATTTGAGCACTCACTCTTATCCCCTTTGCCTTTGTACAATGGCACTATGCACGCATTCCGCCAATCCTCAGGCACCTCACCATGAGTCATACATACATTAAATAACCTTACCAACCAGTCAACAATACAGTCACCCCCTTTTTTAATAAATTCCACTGCAATACCATCCAAACCTGCTGCCTTGCCGGCTTTCATCTTCCGCAAAGCTTTCACTACCTCTTCTCTGTTTACCAAATCATTTTCACTTAATCACTTAAAATCTTGTTCAATTTATCTTTTCATAACCAGTTTGGACAACCCCTTCTCCTTGCCTCCCCCTGAACGCTCTCTCTCATTCTTTCTGCTGACATATATATGCTCTTTTACAGTCACTGCTCACTCATTCTTTCCACTTTCAAAAGCATTTAAGCACACCCTCTTCTGCTCTCTCAACCACACTAATTCATTACCACAGCTTGCCCTTTTATTATTTATTCAATCAAACTGCCTCACACCACATATTGTCCTCAAACATTTCATTTCCAGCACTTCCACCCCCCCCCCCCTCTGGTCATTTTCATATATAACCTATTCCTAACATCCATATACATTGTTGAGACTACTATACCTTTAAACATACCCATTTTTACCCACCAAGATATTGACCTTCTTTCTACCTGTTCTTCAGTGTACCTAGAACCTTTGCCTTGTCACCCACCTTATGACTCACTCCCACTTCCTTGGTTCCATTTGCTCCCATCTATGCTTCATTTCTTCCAAATTTTCTCCATTCAAACCAACACCCTAGCTAACCTGTCCCCTACTCTTCTAAACCTAATAATTTTGCTTTTACTCATATTTACTCTCAACTTCCTCCTTTCTCACACTCTTCTAAACTGTTGCCAACTATTGCAGTTTCTCACTTGAATCTGTCACCAGTGATGTGTCATCAGCAAACAACAACTGACTCACTTCCCAGGCCTCTTCATCCTGTTCAGACTGCATACTTGCACCTCTTACCAAAACTCTTGCATTTACATCCCTCACTACTCCATCAATAAACAGATTAAACAGCTATGGTGACATCACACATCCCTGCTGCAGACCAGTCTTCAATTTGAATCACTCATTCTCCTCTCTTCCTGCTCATACACATGTCTTACACCATTGATAAAACTTCTCATTGCTTATAACAACAGCTTTCTTCCCACTCCATATATTCTTAAGATCTTCCATAAGGCATATCTGTCAACCTTATCATATTGCACATTTCTGTGAGCATTTTTCACCCATATTCTTAAAGCAAACACCTGATCCACACATCCTCTACCACTTCTGAGACTACATTTTATTCATAAAGCAAACACCTGATCTAAACATCCTCTCTGACTTCTGAGACTACATTTTTCCTCCCCAGTCTGATGATTTCTACATGCCTTCACCTTTGTAATTTCTATCATACAGTTTAACAGGTACACTTAACAAACTTATACCTCTGTAATTTTAACACTCACCTTTGACCCCCTTGCCTATACACAGTGGTACTACACATGCATTCTGCTTGTTGTCAGGCACCTCACCATACATTGAAAAACCTTGCAACCAATTGGTAACACAGTCACACCTCAGCTACAATACCATCCTCCCCACCCGCCTTGCCACGTTTCATATGCAAGGCTTTCATCATCCCTTCTCTTTTCACCAAACCACTCTACATGATTCTGCCACTTCACACATACCACCCTTTTTCTGCCACCCTATCATCAAACATATTCAACAGTCCTTCAGAAGACTCACTCCATCCCTTCTCTTCATCACTACCTGCTACCACTTCCTCATTTGCCTCCCTCCTCCAATGTTCTCATTTGTTCTCTTGTCTTCCACTCCCTATGAACCTCCTATAAAGATTTCTTCTAATTCTCTGTTAAGTGTTGATATTCACTCACCCCAATTCTTATTTGCCCTCTTTTTCAACCCCTGAAACTTCTCTTGCTGCTTTTATCTTTTTATACAAAACAATCATTTGCACCCCTTCCATGTAAATAATGCCACTATACCTCTCTCTTCTCTTTCACTAGCAACTTCACTTCATCATCCCACCACTCACCACCCTTTCTAACCTGCTTATCTCACACTTTATGCATGCCGCATGCATATTTCTTGCATAGCAGCGCTGCTTTTCTAAATACTCTGGTTTCTCACTCACTACCCTAGCTTTGTTTACTCTCACCATTTGCCTTTCAACACTCAGTCTGTTGCAGTGTTTCTTCATACAGATCTCTTTTCGAAGATCACTTAATTTCTTCATTCTCTTCCCATCCATATTGTTTCCTCTTTTCTTAAAACCTCTTCAAATCTTCACCCTCACCTCCACAAGGTAATGATCTGATCATATGTCACACCAGCTGTCCTTTTCAGCACATTCATATCCAGAATTCTCTCTTTTGCATGCCTATCAATTTGTATGTAATCCAGTGATATCTGCTGACCAACGTTTCTCCTCACATACATATACTTAGGCATGTCTTTTTTTTTTAAACCTGGCATTCCCAACCAAAGGCCATTTTTCAGCACGCAAGTCCATAAGCTGTTCACTATATCTGTTCACTTTACTGGATACCTCATTCCCCCAATTATACCCTAAACTGCCACATTGGTCACCTATGTATTTGAATCACCCATCATCATTACCCAGTCTCTTACATCAAAACTGCTAACTTACTCACTGAGTTGCTCCCAAAACACTCACTTGTCATTATCTTTCTTCTTACGGCCAAATGCATAGACATTAGTAGCCTCTCATCTGTTGCAATCCACTTTCATTATTCCCCATATCAGTCTGGAGCTCACTTTCTCAGACTTTCACACACTTGCACAGTTGCTGGTTCAACAGTAGTTCTACACCTCCCTTAGCATTTCCCCTCACAGCAAATTCAGAATTTTTCTTCTAAGGCATTTCCAAAGCATTCTTCCTCTTTACCCTTAAGCTTTGTTTCACTCAGAGGCAGAACGTACAGGTTTCTTTCCTCAAACATACTACCTGTGTCTCCATCTCATCTTTATTACATCCACACGGATATAGTTTGATTGTGTAGATGATTTTATAGAAGGTGTTTTTGTTTTGTTGTGCATATGTTGAATGTTTGTGATTGCTTGGCAGTTCGTGATTGTTCGGAAAGTCCTATTTTTGTTGTTTTTATCTTTATGTTAACTTTTTACAGGGAGGATAACCAGGCAGTACACTCATATGTTAGGCTAAACAGATGACTTTGTTATGGATTCTTTTCCTTGTCCAAAATTGGTGCCAGTTAGTGTTCTAAAGGTGTTTGATTTGTTTATGGCCTTTGTGTTGATGTTTGTTATGTTGAGAGAAAGTCATGTATGTCAAATGTGATACTTAGCGTATTTGGAGTTATGTTTTATTATAGTTTCATTTTAAGTATGATTTATTTCAATATTCTGCAAGGTTGGGTTTTTTCTTTGTATTTTTTTAATAGTAATCTGAATCAAACCAACTTGATATACATAGTATAAAGATGTTACACATGTTATTCTGTGATACCTAAGATATTGTACATCGTTTGCTTTAAAAAATATTTTCATATATATACATATTTTAATACAGGTTGGAGATATGGCCAGGATATGTGACAGCAGCAAGTTGCCAAGAGGGAGGAGTTATGTTGTGTGTGGATTTGTCACATAGGATTTTGCGCACAGAAACCTGTTATGATGTAATGTAAGTCTAAAAAATCAGTAAGATCTCCCATATTATTGAAAGAATTTTTTCTTTTCTATGTAATGCTTATGGAATATTTAAATCTGTAATATCCAAAATTTAAAAACATATCGGGAATTATTCACATATATACATTTTAGAGAATCAACTGTTGACATAGTTTCCTGTGATAGTAAAAAAAAATTCTCTACAGTTGTGTACGTAATAGTATTCTATTGATAATATGCATAAATTATACAGTGATACTTTCTCCAGTACTGAAGAATGGCCCAGAATGAACAGATTCACAAATGCATATATTTTCATTTATTTCATGGAATGTGTGCATTAAACTCCCACAGATTTCAGTGGGTGAGCAAAGTGGCAGTGAGTTGAATGAGCATGGGTCAGGAGAGTTAGTTAAACCAAGCTGTTTTAGCCTGCAACCCACAACCACAACCCCACCTCCATGCCCATTATTTTCTTCCTGTCATGACATTCCAGTCACTCATTTTTGTTATTACAGTTTGACTTAGATTTGAATTTTTCATGATTTTTACTGCATTTCAAGGCCTAAAAGAATATTTTAATCATCTAAACTTCAGATATCTTTGACTTGAATATTGCCAGATATCTTTGACTTGAATATTGCCAGATATCTTTGACTTGACTGTTGCCTTGAATGAACCTCCCTGTTGTTACTGTTTGTATTCCTCACTGTAACACATTCACATGCCATTTAGGGTTCAGTGCATCAGTTCAGATTCCAGTTGCAGCAGTCAGTTCACAATTATCCCAGCTGTTCATTCACTCTTAAGGGATGGCCAAAAAAATTGGTACTATCTCAGGCATTACACATGACAGCTAGAGATTATGAGCGAATGTTATCTTTTTTTGCCTCTTCCTGGCACTACCTCGCTGTAGGAGGGGAGGGGGCTATTTCCTGTGTGGTAGGGTGGCAACAGGAATGGATGAAGGCAGCAAGTATGAAAACGTGTATGTATGTATACATTGATACATATATGTATGTAGTTACAAACACATGGCAAGGACGTCACTTTGATGTTGCTGTCCGAGCAGGGTTGTCAATTTATTGTGTTACCCACACTGGATAACGCTATCTTAATGTTATAGGATGAAAGCAAACACCAGGGTTAAACCTATATGAGAAGTACAAGATAACAAAAGGCACATTGATGAGGTACAAATATCTTCGTTAACAATTAACTTTCAACATTCCACATTCTACGTTCCAGGTAAGATTTCAGACCAGGAGATCTCTTTCCTTTATGACAAGTTGACTTTAGAAACATGAAACATGATACTGGTTGAGCAATTCTATGACAAGTTATATATTTTATTATATATATTATATATTTTGCTTTGTCGCTGGCTCCCGCGTTAGCGAGGTAGCGCAAGGAAACAGACGAAAGAATGACCCAACCCACTCACATACACATGTATAAACATACACATCCACTCACGTAGATATACATACCTATACATCTCAACATATACATATATATACACACACAGACGTATACATATATACACATGTACATAATTCATACTGTCTGCCTTTATTCATTCCCATCGCCACCGCGCCACACATGAAATAACAACCCCCTCCCCCAAATGTGTGCGAGGTAGTGCTAGGAAAAGACAACAAAGGCCACTTTCGTTCACTCTCAGTCTCTAGCTGTCATGTGATAATGCACCAAATCCACAGCTCCCTTTCCACATCCATTCCCCACACAACTTTCCGTGGTTTACCCCAGACGCTTCACATGCCCTGGTTCAGTCCATTGACAGCACGTCGGCCCCACGTCGGCCCCGGTATACCACATCGTTCCAATTTACTCTATTCCTTGCACGCCTTTCGCCCTCCTCTATGTTCAGGCCCCAATCACTCAAAATCTTTTTCACTCCATCTTTCCACCTCCAATTTGGTCTCCCACTTCTCCTCGTTCCCTCCACCTCTGACACATTTATCCTCTTGGTCAATCTTTCCTCATTCATTCTCTCCATGTGACCAAACCATTTCAAAACACCCTTTTCTGCTCTCTCAACCACACTCTTTTTATTACCATACATCTCTCTTACCC
Source organism: Panulirus ornatus (assembly GCF_036320965.1). Taxonomy (NCBI): domain Eukaryota; kingdom Metazoa; phylum Arthropoda; class Malacostraca; order Decapoda; family Palinuridae; genus Panulirus; species Panulirus ornatus. The sequence continues at coordinate 13,306,778 of NC_092280.1, forward strand.
TATTATTACTTACTCTATTAAACCACCTCACACCACATATTGTCCTCAAACATCTCATTTCCAGCACATCCACCCTCCTCTACACAACTCTATCCATAGCCCTCGCCTCGCAGCCATATAACATCGTTGGAACTACTATTCCTTCAAACATACCCATTTTTGCTTTCCGAGATAATGTTCTCGACTTCCACACATTCTTCAATGCTCCCAGAACTCTCACTCACTCCCCCACCCTCTGATTCACTTCCGCTTCCATGGTTCCATTTGCTGCCAAATCCACTCCCAGATATCTAAAACACTTCACTTCCTCCAGTTTTTCTTCATTCAAACTTACCTCCCAATTGACTTGTCCCTCAACCCTACTATACCTAATAACCTTGCAAACAAATCAGCCACCAGCGCTGTATCATCAGCAAACAACAACTGACTCACTTCCCAAGCTCTCTCATCCACAACAGACTGCATACTTGCCCCCCTTTCCAAAACTTTTGCATTCACCTCCCTAACAACCCCATCCATAAACAAATCAAACAACCATGGAGACATCACACACCCCTGCCGCAAACCTACATTCACTGAGAACCAATCACTTTCCTCTCTTCCTACACGTACACATGCCTTACATCTTCGATAGAAACTTTTCACTGCTTCTAACAACTTGCCTCCCACACCATATATTCTTGATACCTTCCACAGAGCATCTCTATCAAGTCTATCATATGCCTTCTCCAGATCCATAAATGCTACATACAAATCCATTTGCTTTTCTAAGTATTTCTCACATACATTCTTCAAAGCAGACACGTGATCCACACATCCTTTACCACTTTTGAAACCACACTGCTCTTTCCCAGTCTGATGCTTTGTACATGCCTTTACCCTCTCAATCAATACCCTCCCATATAATTTACCAGGAATACTCAACAAACTTATACTTCTGTAATTTGAGCATTCACTTTTATCCCCTTTGCCTTTGTGCAATGGCACTATGCAAGCATTCCGCCAATCCTCAGGCACCTCACCATGAGTCATCCATACATTAGATAACCTTACCAACCAGTCAACAATACAATGACAAGTTATGATACCTTATTACACTCAAACTTAACATGACACAGTATAACATTTTACAATCTAGGGCAGTGGTGGCTATGGGGCTTGAGACAAGGAAAGCCTACGTTACCTTTTCTGGGCATAGGACTACTGAAGGAATCAGCTACTGGACTGTCATCTAGGCCTCTTATGAGAAGGGACAGCCAGGCAGGAGCAGCCAGCCTTACCTGGACAAGCTGCTTACAGCTATGATAAGTAGGAATGACCACAGTTACTCTTGATTGGTCAAAAGACTGATTGTCGAGCCCTCATCCCGACGTGATTGGCTGGAGGAGGCTCAAGGTCCGGCCCCCAATCTGTCTAATGGCCCAGCCCTGCATCTCTGATGACACAACCAAGATGGGTGGGCAACTTTTTTCCGGCATGACCTTGTGGCTAACCTCGGGTCACTTAGCAATGGGACCTGAGAATGATTAGCAGTGGAATGTGACATGTACGCTAATTTGGCCACCTGGTGTGAGGTGTGTGAGATCACAGATACATGTGGGACTGTGTGAGGAATCTCTTGGGACCTCCCAGGGCACCATGTTGTTTACCTAAGTTTACAAGTAACTATACACGCAGGTTTGTAACACCCCCCTCCATAAAGTAGAAAATTCCTGGAAGAGAAATTTTCTTAAGAGCAGGATTCACAATCTGTGAGCACATTAGGTGTGCCGACAATATTATTTACTGCCAAATAGTACTTCTGAAGGAACAAGGCCCACCTATTTAACTTCTGACTCCTATCCCAGCACTTGTTAACTTTTTGTAAAGGGGATGGTAGTCAGTACATAATAAGATGATTACCTGAAGGGCACAAATACACAAGTGTTATAATGCAAATGACAGGGACATAAATTTTTTCACAATGGTGATCTGTTTGGGCTTAACCTTCTTAGCAAAGCTAACAGGGCGATCAACCATCTCTCTGTCTTCCTGCAAGAGGACAGCACTAGTACCTACATTGCTGGCATCTGTTTGGAGCCTTCAAAATAAAACAATTAAAAAGTAGGCTCCTAACTGACAAGAGGCTGGTTCACACTGCTCTTTCCAAATACATCTAACATCATCTTTTTGATAGATTTATGAGGGGCTGCAATTGCAAAAAAGTTACTAAAAAAAACATTCAGTAATACCCAACCATACTCAGAAAAGTTACTGATAACCATTCGTAATACCCAACCATACTCAGGAAGTGCTTCATTTCTCTTCTAGATCAGGGGGAACATCTAGGGGCTAAAACTTGGATCCTTACAGTCAGTGGAAGGAGGGTATTGGCAGTCCTCATTACCATGCTGACTTGGTGATAGTTGTTATAGGACCAGTAGGTCGTCGGGCTTGGGTATAAGGATTACAAGCGAGCTCCACAGCAACTGACACGGCTCCATCATGCCATACTCCAGCATGTAGTCCAGCTCTTCCTGAAGGATGGTGGCTTGCTGTGTACTTACCATGGAAGGAACCTGTTCAATAGGCCAGGCATCTCCCACATGTATGCCAGACTTCATCAGGGAGACCTGTCCAGATGGGCTTTGGCAAATCTCTTGGTGTGTCGACAGCAGGGCAGACCTCTCCACCTGTTGCTTCTCAGATAGGTGTAAAAGCTTCTCCTCCATCCTGTCCATGCCTTCATCAAGTCCCCAGGGTATCCGCAGCTAGATTGTCCGCATTGCACACAGCTCCCACTGGAAGGAGGATCTTGCAAGACAGAATATTCTGTTTCAAAGGGTAGAATCATTATTAACATGTTGTTTAAGCACTGGTTGGGGTGATAAATACAACAGCTCGTCACCTATCTTGAAGCTCCTCAATCAAGATTGTTTGTCATACTGGTTCATCATCCGTTCCTGGGTTCCTCCACTTCACCGTCTTCACTCTCAAAGAGCGTACTCAGTCCCTCCATCTCAACAGAATCTACACCAGCAAAGTGGGCATCACACAGCTCCACTTCACCATCTTCATTCTCAAAGAGCTTATTCAGTCCCTCCATCTCTACAGAATCCAGACCAGCACAGAGGACATCACACATCTTTCTCTCACTGGCCTCACTCTCATAGGGCATCCTCAGTTCCTCCGTCTCAGTGGAGTCTACACCAGCGGATGGTTTTCACACATCTTCCTCTCACTGGTCTCATTCTCAGAGAGCGTACCCAGTCTCTCCATTTCAACGGCTATGTTCTCAGGCACACGGCCTGCCATGCCAGCTGCCATGGACCTGGCATTTTCATACTTGGAAACTGTCTCTGGTATCTCTTCCTCAAGCTGCGCTGCCTCCGTGGACTCCACCAGTCCTGGAAGCAACACCGACACAGGGTTCATCTTCCCACTCACTAGGTCATTGCCTAACATAAAGTCCAGTCCTGAGACCGGCAGTCTATCTACAGTCTCCACAAGAGCATGGCCAGTGAAGAGATCTGTTTATACATGCATATCGACTATTGGGGCTTTCTTGAGCCTCCGCAGCCTGTCTAACAAGACTTGGTCTCCAGACTCTCCGCGCAGCACCAAGCCATTCAACATCAGGGACTGAAGTGCACCAGAATCCTGTAATACGGTGACTTTGTTGCACCCCACATCTAACATAGCCCTGAGACAGGAACACGTTGTAGTTCCCATGAAACGGATCATCAACTACAGACTAATTACCTTTCTCACAGCCCCCCCACTTCCCTAAGAGCAGAGTTAGCTTCACTTACATTACTGGGTGGCCCTAAAGTTGAGAAGAAACTCACTGGCCTACTCTTGGTAGAGTCTCTGGATTCCTTCACCCAAGCCCAGCACTCCCTCACCTGGTGCCCAACCTTGCCACAATTAAAACATGCCTAAACCCTCTAACTCTGGCAAGGGAGCAGATTCAGGTGGGGTTACATTATTACTGGATTTTCCATTGCCCTCGAAACCTTTCAAACGTCTCTCCATACCAAGTTTTCGAGTCAGCACACACTGATCTGCTAGTACCCCAGCCTTGTCAACAGACTTTACTTCTCAATCAGTCAAATAGTTAAGCACTTCAAGGGGTACACTATTACATTCTTCAAGTATTATTAAGTCTCTGAGTCCCACAAACCCACAAATGTGTTTGGAGCATAGCTTCTGCATGCATAAATTGCCCTTTTTGTGAAAATACTCTGCATAGGTCTGATCAGGACTCTTATTCTTAGCTCTAAATATACGTCTGTAAGCTTCTGGAGATAAATCATAAGCTTTCAGCACATCATCCTTCACTACCTCATAATCAGCACACTGGTTACCAGATAGCGTGGCATATGCAGTCTAAGCTTTACCTACAAGGACAAATTGTAGCAAAATTGTCCAAGATGACTTTGGCCAAGAGAGCTGATTTTCAACATTTTTGAACATACAGAAAAAGTTAGTGATGTCGTTTTCATAAAACTTTAGCACAAAGCTTGAGTGTCTTGTGAAATCAAATACTGGTACTGTGACGTGCCCTGTCGTATTTCCCTCTGTTCCAAAGTTAATCTCATATGCTCATTCCTCTCCCGTGCCATAATTTTAGCTATCTCTAGTTGAAGTTGCAAGCATTCAGAATTGACATTAATATCACTAGAGAGATGGGGAGGGATCAAGGCTTTGGCAGACCTCGATGATGGAACGTTGTTGTCAACACTGATTTCATCATCAGTCGCAGCACCAACAATCTGCTTGCCAACTAACTGATTTCTTAATAAAGTCTCTTACTCTATGACAATTCCGGTCGTATACCACTTGTAACGTATCCGCAGCAAGCCTTAACTGTAAACTGTTAAAGGTCTAATGTCACTGGGAGAGGGCTCAGATTGACAGAGATGTTCAACATCAGTGTCACTGGTAAATAGCATGGTTAATGAATCGAGGAAAGAGACTCAGTTAAGGCAAGAAAAATCCTGGGGCATAGTCGCCAATTATTATTTTATGAACTCTTGGCGAGGACACCAATTATATGTTACTATCCTAGCATAGTCATCAGTTTATTTTGTTACACACAGCATAATGCTACCTTAACGTTATGGGATGAAAGCAAACACCAGGGTCAAATCTACATGTAATACAAGAAATGAAAATTACAAGATAATAAAAAGCACATTAATCAGGTACAAATACCTTTGTTAATACAACATTCAACATTCCACATTCTACATTACAGGTAAGATTTCAGACCAAGAGATCTCTTTCCTTTATGACAAGTTGACCATAGAAGCATGATACAAGACACAATTATTGGTTGGGCAATTCTTTGACAAGTTATGATACCTTATTACACTCAGACCTTGACATGACACAGTATAACATCTTACAATCTATGGCAGTTGTGGCTATGGGGTTTGAGACAAGGAAAGCTGGGCATGGGGCTACTGAAGGAATCAGCTGCTGGACTGTTGTATAGGCCTTTTATCTGAAGGGACAGCCAGGCAGGAGCAGCTAGACCCGCCTTGACAAGCCGCCTATGGTTTCAATAAGTAGGAATGACCACAATTACTCTTGATTTGTCAAAAGGCTGATTGTCACACCCTCATCCCAACATGATTGGCTGGAGGAGACCTAAGTTCCAGCCCTCATGGTGTCTAACGTCCCAACCCTGCATCTCTGATGACACAATCAGGATGGGTGGGCGACCTTTCCCAGGCATGACCTCGTGGCAGACCCTGGGTCACTTGGCAATGGGACATGAGAATAATTAGCGGCGGATTGCGACATGCACGCTAATTTGGCCACCTGACGTGAGGTGTGTGAGACCACAGGTACACGTGGGACTGGTCAATGAATCTTTTGGGACCTCCAAGGTCACCATTTGGCTTACCTAAGCATACAAATCCCTATACACAGACACAACAAACGTGCAGTTTGTAACATTGTATATGTGCGGGTATGGGCGGCGGTTGGGCATATTAGATAAAATAATAATATATATTATTCATTATTATTATACTTAACAGCTGTTTCCTGTGTAAGCGAGGTAGTGCAAGGAAACAGACAAAGAATGTCCCAATGACCCACATACACATATACATTTCAGCATATACATACATATATATTTCAGCATATATGTACAAATACATACACAGAAGTATACATATATACACATGTACAGATTCATACATGCTGCACAGACGTATACACATATACACATGTACAGATTCATAAATGCTGCCTTCATCCATTCCCATCACCATTCTGCCACACGTCAAATGCCCACCTCCAGTTTGGTCTACCGCTTCTCCTTCTTCCCTCCACCTCTGACACATATATCCTCTTTGGCAATCTTTCCTCGCTGATTCTTTCCATGTGTCCAAATAATTTCAACACACCCTCTTCTGATCTCTCAACCACACTCTTTTTATTACCACACATCTCTCTTACCCTTTCATTACTCAATCAAACCACCTCACTCCACATATTGTCCTCAAACATTTCATTTCCAGTAAATCACCCTTCTCTGCACAACCCTATCTATAGCCCATGCCTCACAGCCATATAGCATTGTTGGAACTACTATTCCTTCAAACATACCCATTTTTGCTCTCTGAGATAACAGTCTCTCCTTTCACACATTCTTCAATGCTCCCAGAACCTTTGCCCTCTTCCCCACCCTGTGACTCACTTCTACATCCATGTTTCTATCCACTGCTAAGTCCACTCTCAGATATCTTAAACACTTCACTTCCTCCAGTTTTTCTCCATTCAAACTTGTCTCCCAATTAGATAGTCCCCCAACCCTACTGAACCTAATAACCTTACTCTTATTCATATTTACTCTCAACTTCCTTCTTTCACACACTTTACCAAACTTAGTCACCAACTTCTGAAGTTTCTCACTCGAATCAGCCACCAGCACTGTAATATCAGTGAGCAACTGACACTTCCCAAGCCCTCTCATCCGCAACAGACTGTATACTTACCCCTTTCTCCAAAACCTTTGCATTCACCTCCCTAACCATTGATCCATAAACAAATTAAACAAGCATGGAGACATCACGCACCCCTGCTGCAAACCGACATTCACTGGGAACCAATCACTTTCCTCTCTTCCTACTCGTACACATGCATTACATTCTTGGTAAAAACTTTTCACTGCTTCTAACACCTTACCTCCCACACCATGTACTTTTAAAAATTTTCCACAGAACATATATCATCCCTATCATATGCCTTCTCCAGATCCATAAATGATTCATACAGATCCATCTGTTTTTCTGAGTATTTCTCACATACATTCTTCAAGGCAAAAACCTGATCCACACATCCTCTACCACTTCTGAAACCACACTGCTCTTTCCCAGTTTGATGCTTTGTACATGCCTCTACCCTCTCAATCAATACCATCCCATACAATTTCCCAGGAATACTGAACAAACTTATAGCTCTGTAATTTGAACACTCACCTTTATCCCCTATGCATGCATTCTGCCAATCCTCCGGTACTTCACCATGATCCATATATAAACATTGAATATCCATGCCAAACAATCAACAACACAGTCACCCCTTTATTTGATAAGATCCACTGCAGTACTGTCCAAACCCACTGCCTTGCCGGCCTTCATCTTCTGCAGTGCTTTCACCACTTAACTTGTCCTGCAACCCTACTGAACCTAACAACCTTGCTCTTATTCACATTTACTCTCAACTTTCTTCTTTCACACACTTTACCAAACTCAGTCTCCAACTTCTGCAGTTTCTCACCCGAATCAGCCATCAGTGCTGTATCATCAGCGAACGACTGACTCACTTCCTAAGCCCTCTTATCCACAACAGACTGCATACTTGCCCCTCTCTCCATAACTCTTGCATTCACATTCCTAACCACCCCATCCATAAACAAACAACCATGGAGACATTATGCATCTCTGCTGCAAACCGACATTCACTGGGCACCAATCACTTTCGTGTCATCCTACTCATAAACGTGCCTTTCATCCTTAATAAAAACTTTTTGGGGCTTCTACCAACTTACCTCCCACACCATGTACTCTTAAAGCCTTCCACAAAACATCTCTATCCACCCTATCATATACCTTCTCCACATCCATAAATGATTGGGAGATAAATAAAAGAAAGAGGAAGGAGGTCAAGAGAAAGGTGCAAGAGGTGAAGAAAAAGGGCAAATTAGAGTTGGGGTGAGAGAGGATCATTGAATTTTAAGGAGAATAAAAAGATGTTTTGGAAGGAGGTAAATAGGATGCATAAGACAAGAAAACAAATGGGAACATCAGTTAAGGTGGCTAATGGGGAGGTAATAACAAGAAGTGGTGATGTGAGAAGGAGAAGGAATGAGTATTTTGGAGGTTTGTTGAGTGTGTTAGATGATAGAGTGGCAAATATAGGGTGTTTTGGTCGAGGTGGTGTGCGAAGTGAGAGGGTCAGGGAGAATGATTTGGTAAACAGAGAAGAGGTAGTGAAAGCTTTGCAAAAAATGAAAGGTGGCAAGGCAGTGGGTTTGGATGTGGCCTTTGTTGTCTTTCCCTAGCGCTACCTCTTGCGCGTGCACTGGGAGGGGGTTGTCATTTCATGTGTGGCGGGGTGGCGACGGGAATGAATGAAGGCAGTAAGTATGAATTACGTGCATTTGTATATATGTATATGTCTGTGTATGTATATATAGGTATACATTGAAATGGGTAAGTATATATATGTGCGTGTGTGGACATGTATATATATATATGTGTGTGTATGTGGGTGGGTGGAGCTATTCTTTCGTCTGTTTCCTTGCGCTACCTCGCTAACACGGGGGACAGCAACAAAGTATAATAAATTAATAAATAGATGTAAAAGAGGGGCAAGTATACAGTCTATTGTGGATGAGGGAGCTTGAGAAGTGAGTCAGTTGTTCGCTGATGATACAGCGCTGGTGGCTGATTCATGTAAGAAACTGCAGAAGCTAGTGAGTGAGTTTGGTAAAGTGTGTGAAAGAAGAAAGCTGAGAGTAAATGTGAATAAGAGCAAGGTTATTAGGTACAGTAGGGTTGAGGGGCGAAGAAAACTGAGAGTAAATGTGAATAAGAGCAAGGTTATTAGGTACAGTAGGGTTGAGGGTCAAGTCAATTGGAAGGTAAGTTTGAATGGAGAAAAACTGGAGGAAGTGAAGTGTTTTAGATATCTGGGAGTGGATTTGGCAGTGGATGGAACCATGGAAGCATAAGTGAATCATAGGGTGGGGGAGGGGGCAAAAGTTCTGGGAGCGTTGAAGAATGTACGGAAGTTGAGAACATTATCTCAGAAAGCAAAGATGGGTATGTTTGAAGGAATAGTGGTTCCAACAATGTTATATGGTTGCGAGGCATGGGCTATGGATAGAGTTGTGTGGAGGAGGGTGGATGTGCTGGAAATGAGATGTTTGAGGACAATATGTGGTGTGAGGTGGTTTGATAGAGTAAGTAGTAATAAGGTAAGAGAGATGTGTGATGATAAAAAGAGTGTGGTTGAGAGAGCAGAAGAGGGTGTTTTGAAATGGTTTGATCACATGGAGAGAATGAGTGAGGAGAGATTGACCAAGAGGATATATGTGTCAGAGGTGGAGGGAATGAGGAGAAGTGGGAGACCAAATTGGAGGTGGAAAGATGGAGTGAAGAAGATTTTGAGTGATCGGGGCCTGAACATGCAGGAAGGTGAAAGGCGTGCAAGGAATAGAGTTAATTGGAACGATGTAGTATACTGCGGTCAACATGCTGTCAATGGATTGAACCAGGGCATGTGAAGCGTCTGGGGTAAACCATGGAATGTTCTGTGGGGTCTGGATGTGGAAAGGGAGCTGTGGTTTTGATGCATTATCACATGACAGCTAAAGACTGAGTGTAAACGAATGTGGCCTTTGTTGTCTTTTCCTAGCGTTACCTCGCACACATGAGGGGGGAGGGGGTTGTTATTTCATGTATAGCGAGGTGGCGATGGGAATGAATAAAGGCAGACAGTATGAATTATGTACATGTGTATATATTTATATGTCTGTGTGTGTATATATGTGTATACGTTGAGATGTATAGGTGTGTATATTTGCATGTGTGGATGTGTATGTGTATATACATGTCTATTTGGGTGGGTTGGGCCATTCATTTGTTTGTTTCCTTGCGCTACCTCACTAACGCGGGAGACAGCTACAAAGCAAAATAAATAAAAATATATTTATTTTATATTCATTCAACAGACCTTCAAAATACTCACTCCATCTCCTTCTCACATCACCACTACTTGTTATCACCTCCCCATTTGCCCCCCTCACTGAAGTTCCCATTTGTTCCCTCGTCTTACGCACTTTAATTATCTCCTTCCAAACATCTTTTTATTCTCCCTAAAATTTAATGATACTCCCTCACCCCAACTCTCATTTGCCCTCTTTTTCACCTCTTGCACCTTTCTCTTTCACCTCCTGCCTCTTTCTTTTATACATCTCCCACTCATTTGCATTGTTGCCTTGCAAAAATTGTCCAAATGCCTCTCTCTTCTCTTTCACTAATAATCTTACTTCTTCATCCCACCACTCACTACCCTTTCTAATCTGCCCACCTCCCACGCTTCTCATGCCACAAGCATTTTTTGCGCAATCCATCATTGCTTCCCTAAATACATCCCATTCCTCTCCCACTCCCCTTACGTCCTTTGTTCTCACCTTTTTCCATTCTGTACTCAGTCTCTCCTGGTAAATCCTCACACAAGTCTCCTTCCCAAGCTCACTTACTCTCACCACTCTTTTCACCCCAACTTTCTCTCTTCTTTTCTGAAAACCTCTACAAATCTTCACCTTCGCCTCCACAAGATAATGATCAGACATCCCTCCATTTGCACCTCTCAGCACATTAACATCCAAAAGTCTCTCTTTCGTGCCTGTCAATTAACACGTAATCCAATAACACTCTCTGGCCATCTCTCCTACTTACATACGTATACTTATGTATATCTCTCTTTTTAAACCAGGTATTCCGAATCACCAGTCCTTTTTCAGCACATAAATCTACAAGCTCTTCACAATTTCCATTTACAACACTGAACACCCCATGTACACCAATTATTCCCTCAACTGCCACATTACTCACCTTTGCATTCAAATCACTTATCACTATAACCCGGTCTCGTGCATCAAAACTACTAGCACACTCACTCAGCTCCTCCCAAAACACTTGCCTCTCATGATCTTTCTTCTCATGCCCAGGTGCATATGCACCAATAATCACCCATCTCTCTCCAACAACTTTCAGTTTTACCCATATCAATCCAGAGTTTACTTTCTTACACTCTATCACATACTCCCACCACTCCTGTTTCAGGAGTAATGCTACTCCTTCCCTTGCTGTTGTCCTCTCACTAACCCCTGACTTTACTCCCAAGATGTTCCCAAACCACTCTTCCCTTTATCCTTGAGCTTTGTTTTGATCAGAGTCAAAACATCCAGGTTCCTTTCCAGCCCCCCGATCCCGTCCCCTTCAGTTGCCTTCTTCGACATGTGAGGAATATATATATATATATATGTATGTCTGTGTGCGTATATATATGTGTACCTTGAGATGTATAGCTATGTATATTTTGCGTGTATGGACGTGTATGTATATACATGTGTACATGGGTGGGTTGGGCCATTCTTTCGTCTGTTTCCTTGCGCTACCTCGCTAACGCGGTAGACATCGACAAAGCAAAATAAGATATAATATAATATACACACACACACACACACACACACACACACACATATATATATATATATATATATCCTCTACCACTTCTGAAACCACACTGCTCTTCCCCGATCTGATGCTCTGTACATGCCTTCACCCTCTCAATCAATACCCTCCCATATAATTTACCAGGAATACTCAACAAACTTATACCTCTGTAATTTGAGCACTCACTCTTATCCCCTTTGCCTTTGTACAATGGCACTATGCACGCATTCCGCCAATCCTCAGGCACCTCACCATGAGTCATACATACATTAAATAACCTTACCAACCAGTCCACAATACAGTCACCCCCTTTTTTAATAAATTCCACTGCAATACGATCCAAACCTGCTGCCTTGCCGGCTTTCATCTTCCGCAAAGCTTTCACTACCTCTTCTCTGTTTACCAAATAATTTTCCCTAACCCTCTCACTTTGCACACCACCTCGACCAAAACACCCTATATCTGCCACTCTATCATCAAACACATTCAACAAACCTTCAAAATACTCACTCCATCTCCTTCTCACATCACCACTACTTGTTATCACCTCCCCATTTGCGCCCTTCACTGAAGTTCCCATTTGCTCCCTTGTCTTACGCACTTTATTTACCTCCTTCCAGAACATCTTTTTATTCTCTCTAAAATTTAATGATACTCTCTCACCCCAACTCTCATTTGCCCTTTTTTTTCACCTCTTGCACCTTTCTCTTGACCTCCTGTCTCTTTCTTTTATACATCTCCCACTCAATTGCATTTTTTCCCTGCAAAAATCGTCCAAATGCCCCTCTCTTCTCTTTCACTAATACTCTTACTTCTTCATCCCACCACTCACTACCCTTTCTAATCAACCCACCTCCCACTCTTCTCATGCCACAAGCATCTTTTGCGCAATCCATCACTGATTCCCTAAATACATCCCATTCCTCCCCCACTCCCCTTACTTCCATTGTTCTCACCTTTTTCCATTCTGTACTCAGTCTCTCCTGGTACTTCCTCACACAGGTCTCCTTCCCAAGCTCACTTACTCTCACCACCCTCTTCACCCCAACATTCACTCTTCTTTTCTGAAAACCCATACAAATCTTCACCTTAGCCTCCACAAGATAATGATCAGACATCCCTCCAGTTGCACCTCTCAGCACATTAACATCCAAAAGTCTCTCTTTCGCACGCCTGTCAATTAACACGTAATCCAATAACGCTCTCTGGCCATCTCTCCTACTTACATAAGTATACTTATGTATATCTCGCTTTTTAAACCAGGTATTCCCAATCATCAGTCCTTTTTCAGCACATAAATCTACAAGCTCTTCACCATTTCCATTTACAACACTGAACACCCCATGTATACCAATTATTCCCTCAACTGCCACATTACTCACCTTTACATTCAAATCACCCATCACTATAACCCGGTCTCGTGCATCAAAACCACCAACACACTCATTCAGCTGCTCCCAAAACACTTGCCTCTCATGATCTTTCTTCTCATGCCCAGGCGCATATGCACCAATAATCACCCACCTCTCTCCATCAACTTTCAGTTTTACCCATATTAATCGAGAATTTACTTTCTTACATTCTATCACATACTCCCACAACTCCTGTTTCAGGAGTATTGCTACTCCTTCCCTTCCTCTTGTCCTCTCACTAACCCCTGACTTTACTCCCCAGACATTCCCAAACCACTCTTCCCCTTTACCCTTGAGCTTCGTTTCACTCAGAGCCAAAACATCCAGGTTCCTTTCCTCAAACATACTACCTATCTCTCCTTTTTTCATATCTTGGTTACATCCACACACATTTAGGCACCCCACTCTGAGCCTTCGAGGAGGATGAGCACTCCCCCCGTGGATCAGGTGTTTGCTTTGAAGAATGTATGTGAGAAATACTTAGAAAAGCAAATGGATTTGTATGTAGCATTTATGGATCTGGAGAAGGCATATGATAGAGTTGATAGAGATGCTCTGTGGAAGGTATTAAGAATATATGGTGTGGGAGGAAAGTTGTTAGAAGCAGTGAAAAGATTTTATCGAGGATGTAAGGCATGTGTACGTGTAGGAAAAGAGGAAAGTGATTGGTTCTCAGTGAATGTAGGTTTGCGGCAGGGGTGTGTGATGTCTCCATGGTTGTTTAATTTGTTTATGGATGGGGTTGTTAGGGAGGTAAATGCAAGAGTTTTGGAAAGAGGGGCAAGTATGAAGTCTGTTGGGGATGAGAGAGCTTGGGAAGTGAGTCAGTTGTTGTTCGCTGATGATACAGCGCTGGTGGCTGATTCATGTGAGAAACTGCAGAAGCTGGTGACTGAGTTTGGTAAAGTGTGTGGAAAAAGAAAGTTAAGAGTAAATGTGAATAAGAGCAAGGTTATTAGGTACAGTAGGGTTGAGGGTCGTCAATTGGGAGGTGAGTTTGAATGGAGAAAAACTGGAGGAAGTGAAGTGTTTTAGATATCTGGGAGTGGATCTGGCAGCGGATGGAACCATGGAAGCGGAAGTGGATCATAGGGTGGGGGAGGGGGCGAAAATTCTGGGGGCCTTGAAGAATGTGTGGAAGTCGAGAACATTATCTCGGAAAGCAAAAATGGGTATGTTTGAAGGAATAGTGGTTCCAACAATGTTGTATGGTTGCGAGGCGTGGGCTATGGATAGAGTTGTGCGCAGGAGGATGGATGTGCTGGAAATGAGATGTTTGAGGACAATGTGTGGTGTGAGGTGGTTTGATCGAGTGAGTAACGTAAGGGTAAGAGAGATGTGTGGAAATAAAAAGAGCGTGGTTGAGAGAGCAGAAGAGGGTGTTTTGAAGTGGTTTGGGCACATGGAGAGAATGAGTGAGGAAAGATTGACCAAGAGGATATATGTGTCGGAGGTGGAGGGAACGAGGAGAAGAGGGAGATCAAATTGGAGGTGGAAAGATGGAGTGAAAAAGATTTTGTGTGATCGGGGCCTGAACATGCAGGAGGGTGAAAGGAAGGCAAGGAATAGAGTGAATTGGAGCGATGTGGTATACCGGGGTTGACGTGCTGTCAGTGGATTGAATCAAGGCATGTGAAGCGACTGGGGTAAACCATGGAAAGCTGTGTAGGTATGTATATTTGCGTGTGTGGACGTATGTATATACATGTGTATGGGGGGGGGTTGGGCCATTTCTTTCGTCTGTTTCCTTGCGCTACCTCGCAAATGCGGGAGACAGCGACAAAGTATAATAGAAAAAAATAAAATACATGTATATACATGTATATACATACGTCCACAAACGCAAATATACATACCTACACAGCTTTCCATGGTTTACCCCAGACGCTTCACATGCCCTGATTCAATCCACTGACAGCACGTCAACCCCGGTATACCACATCGATCCAATTCACTCTATTCCTTGCCCTCCTTTCACCCTCCTGCATGTTCAGGCCCCGATCACACAAAATCCTTTTCACTCCATCTTTCCACCTCCAATTTGGTCTCCCACTTCTACTCGTTCCCTCCACCTCCGACACATATATCCTCTTGGTCAATCTTTCCTCACTCATTCTCTCCATGTGCCCAAACCATTTCAAAACACCCTCTTCTGCTCTCTCAACCACGCTCTTTTTATTTCCACACATCTCTCTTACCCTTACGTTACTTACTCGATCAAACCACCTCACACCACACATTGTCCTCAAACATCTCATTTCCAGCACATCCATCCTCTAGCGCACAACTCTATCCATAGCCCACGCCTTGCAACCATACAACATTGTTGGAACCACTGTTCCTTCAAACATACCCATTTTTGCTTTTCAAGATAATGTTCTCGACTTCCACACATTCTTCAAGGCTCCCAGAATTTTTGCCCCCTCCCCCACCCTATGATCCACTTCCGCTTCCATGGTTCCATCCGCTGCCAGATCCACTCCCAGATATCTAAAACACTTAACTTCCTCCAGTTTTTCTCCATTCAAACTTACCTCACAATTGACTTGACCCTCAACCCTACTGTACCTAATAACCTTGCTCTTATTCACATTTTCTCTTAACTTTCTTCTTTCACACACTTTACCAAACTCAGTCACCAGCTTCTGCAGTTTCTCACATGAATCAGCCACCAGCGCTGTATCATCAGCGAACAACAACTGACTCACTTCCCAAGCTCTCTCATCCCCAACAGACTTCATACTTGCCCCTCTTTCCAAAACTCTTGCATTCACCTCCCTAACAACCCTATCCATAAACAAATTAAACAACCATGGAGACATCACACACCCCTGCCGCAAACCTACATTCACTGAGAACCAATCACTTTCCTCTCTTCCTACACGTACACATGCCTTACATCCTCGATAAAAACTTTTCACTGCTTGTAACAACTTGCCTCCCACACCATATATTCTTAATACCTTCCACAGAGCATCTCTATCAACTCTATCATATGCCTTCTCCAGATCCATAAATGCTACATACAAATCCATTTGCTTTTCTAAGTATTTCTCACATACATTCTTCAAAGCAAACACGTGATCCACACATCCTCTACCACTTCTGAAACCACACTGCTCTTCCCCAATCTGATGCTCTGTGCATGCCTTCACCCTCTCAATCAATACCCTCCCATATAATTTACCAGGAATACTCAACAAACTTATACCTCTGTAATTTGAGCACTCACTCTTATCCCCTTTGCTTTTGTACAATGGCACTATGCACACATTCCCCCAATCCTCAGGCACCTCACCATGAGTCATACATACATTAAATAACCTTACCAACCAGTCAATAATACAGTCACCCCCTTTTTTGATAAATTCCACTGCAATACCATCCAAACCTGCTGCCTTGCTGGCTTTCATCTTCCGCAAAGCTTTTACTGCCTCTTCTCTGTTTACCAAATCATTTTCCCTAACCCTCTCACTTTGCACACCACCTCGACCAAAACACCCTATATCTGCCACTCTATCATCGAACAGATTCAACAAACCTTCAAAATACTCACTCCATCTCCTTCTCACATCACCACTACTTGTTATCACCTCCCCATTTGCGCCCTTCACTGAAGTTCCCATATATATATATATATATATATATATATATATATATATATATATATATATATATATATATATATATATATATATATATATTTCTTTTTAAACTATCCGCCATTTCCCGCATTAGCGAGGTAGCGTTAAGAACAGATGACTGGGCCTTTGTGGAATATCCTCACCTGGCCCCCTTCTGTTCCTTCTTTTGAAAAAAAAAAAAAAAAATATATATATATATATATATATATATATATATATATATATATATATATATATATATATATATATATATATATAAAGATAGAGATGCTTTGTGGAAGGTATTAAGAGTATATGGTGTGGGAGGCAAGTTGTTAGAAGCAGTGAAAAGTTTTTATCGAGGATGTAAGGCATGTGTACATGTAGGAAGGGAAGAAAGTGATTGGTTCTCAGTGAATGTAGGTTTGCGGCAGGGGTGTGTGATGTCTCCATGGCTGTTTAATTTGTTTATGAAGGGGGTTGTTAGGGAGGTGAATGCAAGAGTTTTGGAAAGAGGGGCAAGTATGCAGTCTTTTGTGGATGAGAGAGCTTGGGAAGTGAGTCAGATGTTGTTCGCTGATGATACAGTGCTGGTGGCTGATTCATGTGAGAAACTGCAGAAGCTGGTAACTGAGTTTGGTAAAGTGTGTGAAAGAAGAAAGTTAAGAGTATTTGTGAATAAGAGCAAAGTTATTAGGTACAGTAGGGTTGAGAGTCAAGTCAATTGGGAGGTAAGTTTGAATGGAGAAAAACTGGAGGAAGTAAAGAGTTTTAGATATCTGGTAGTGGATCTGGCAGCAGATGGAACCATGGATGTGGAAGTGAATCATAGGGTGGGGGAGGGGGCGAAAATTCTGGGAGCCTTGAAGAATGTGTGTAAGTCGAGAACATTATCTCAGAAAGCAAAAATGGGTATGTTTGAAAGAATAGTGGTTCCAGCAATGTTGTATGGCTGCAAGGCGTGGGCTATGGATAGAGTTGTGCGTAGGAGGGTGGATGTGCTGGAAATGAGATGTTTGAGGACAATATGTGGTGTGAGGTGGTTTGATTGAGTAAGTAATGTAAGGGTAAGAGAGATGTGTGGAAATAAAAAGAGCATGGTTGAGAGAGCAGAAGAGGGTGTTTTGAAATGGTTTGGTAACATGGAGAGAATGAGTGAGGAAAGATTGACCAAGAGGATATATGTGTCAGAGGTGGAGGGAACAAGGAGAAGTGGGAGACCAAATTGGAGGTGGAAAGATGGAGTGAAAAAGATTTTGTGTGATTGGGGCCTGAACATGCAGGAGGATGAAAGGCGTTCAAGGAATAGAGTGAATTGGAATGATGTGGTATACCGGGGTCGACGTGCAGTCAAAGGATTGAACCACGGCATGTGAAGCATCTGGGGTAAACCATGGAAAGTTGTGTGGGGCCTGGATGTGGAAAGGGAGCTGTGGTTTTGGAGCATTATTACATGACAGCTAGAGACTGAGTGTGAACAATTGGGGCCTTTGGTGTCTTTTCCTAGCGCTACCTCACACACATGAGGGGGGAGGGAGTCGTTATTCCACGTGTGGCGAGGTGGCTATGGGAATGAATAAAGGCAGAAAGTATGAATTATGTACACGTGTATATATGTATATGTCTGTGTGTGTATATATATATATGTATACATTGAGACGTATAGGTATGTATATTTGCGTGTGTGGACATGTATGTATATACATGTGTATGTGAGTGGGTTAGGCCATTCTTTCATCTGTTATCTTGCGCTACCTTGCTAACGCGGGAGACAGCGACAAAGCAAAATAGATATATATGAATACATAAATTTTTACTTTCTAAAAGTGGAAACAAAAGAAGGAGTCACACGGGGGATTGCTCATCCTCCTCGAAGGATCAGATTGGAGTGTCTAAATGTGTGTGGGTGTAACCAAGATGAGAAAAAAGGAAAGATAGGTAGTATGTTTGAATAAAAAGGAACCTGGATGTTTTGGCTCTGAGTGAAACGAAGCTCAAGGGTAAAGGGGAAGGGTGATTTGGGAATGTCTTGGTAGTAAAGTCAGAGGTTAGTGAGAGGACAAGAGCAAGGAAAGGAGTAGCACTACTCCTGAAACAGGAGTGGTGAGAATATGTGATGAGTGTAAGAAAGGAAACTCTAGGTAGATATGGGTAAAAATGAAAGTGGATGGAGAGAGATGGGTGATTATTGATGCATATGCACCTGGGCATGAGAAGAAAGATCATGAGTGGCAAGTGTTTTGGGAGCAGCTGAGTGAGTGTGTTTGTAGTTTTGATGCATGAGACGGGGTTATAGTGATAAGTGATTTGAATGCAAAGGTGAGTAATGTGGCAGTTGAGGGAATAATTGGTGTACATGGGGTGTTCAGTGTTGTAAATGGAAATGGTGATGAGCTTGTAGATTTATGTGCTGAAAAAGGACTGGTGATTGGGAATACCTGGTTTGAAAAGCGAGATATACATAAGTATACGTATGTAAGTAGGAGAGATGGCTAGAGAGCGTTATTGGATTGCGTGTAAATTGAGTGGCGCGTGAAAGAGAGACTTTTGGATGTTAATGTGCTGAGAGGTGCAGCTGGAGGGATGTCTGATCATTATCTTTTGGAGGCGAAGGTGAAGATTTGTAGGAGTTTTCAGAAAAGAAGAGAGAATGTTGGGGTGAAAAGAGTGGTGAGAGTAAATGAGCTTGGGAAGGAGACTTGTGTGAGGAAGTACCAGGATAGACAGAGTATAGAATGGAAAAAGGTGAGAACAAAGGAGGTAAGGGGAGTGGGGGAGGAATGGAATGTAATTAGGGAAGCAGTGATGGCTTGCTCAAAAGGTGCATGTGGCATGAGAAGCATGGGAGGTGGGCAGATTAGAAAGGGTAGTGAGTGGTGGGATGAAGATGTAGAAGTATTAGTGAAGAGAAGAGAGAGGCCTTTGGACGATTTTTGCAGGGAAATACTGCAAATGACTGGGAGATGTATAAAAGATTGAGGCAGGGTCAAGAGAAAGGTGTAAGAGGGCAAATGAGAGTTGGGGTGAGAGAGTATCATTGAATTTTAGAGAGAATAAAAAGATGTTTTGGAAGGAGGTAAGTAAAGTGTGTAAGACAAGGGAACAAATGGGAACTTTAGTGAAAGGGGCTAATGTGGAGGTGATAACAAGTAGTGATGATGTGCGAAGGAGATGGAGTGAGTATTTTGAAGGTTTGTTGAATGTGTTTGATGATAGAGTGTCAGATATAGGGTGTTTTGGTTGAGGTGGTGTGCAAAGTGAGAGGGTTAGGGAAAATGATTTTGTAAAGAGAGAAGAGGTAGTAAAAACTTTGCGGAAGATGAAAGCCAGCAAGGCAGCAGGTTTGGATGTTATTGCAGTGGAATATATTAAAAAAGGGGTGACTGTATTGTTGACTGTTTGGTAAGGTTATCTAGTGTATGTATGACTCATGGTGAGGTATATGAGGATTGGCAGAATGCTTGCATAGTGCCATTGTACGAAGGCATAGAGGATAAAAGTGAGCGCTCAAATTACAGAGGTATAAGTTTGTTGAGTATTCCTGGGAAATTGTATGGAAGGGTATTGATTGAGAGGGTGAAGTCATGTACAGAGCATCAGTTTGGGGAAGAGCAGTGTGGTTTCATAAGTGGTAGAGGATGTATTGATCAGGTGTTTCCTTTGAAGAATGTATTTGAGAAATACTTAGAAAAGCAAATGGATTTGTATGTAGCATTTATGGATCTGGAGAAGGCATATGATAGAGTTGATAGAGATGCTCTGTGGACGGTATTAAGAATATATGGTGTGGAAGGCAAGTTGTTAGAAGCAGTGAAAAGTTTTTATCGAGGATGTAAGGCATGTGTACGTGTAGGAAGAGAGGAAAATGATCGGTTCTCAGTGAATGTAGGTTTGCAGCAGGGGTGTGTGATGTTTCCATGGTTGTTTAATTTGTTTATGGATGGGGTTGTTAGGGAGGTGAATGCAAGAGTTTTGGAAAGAGGGGCAAGTATGCAGTCTGTTGTGGATGAAAGAGCTTGGGAAGTGAGTCAGTTGTTGTTCGCTGATGATATAACGCTGGTGGCTGATTCATGTGAGAAACTGCAGCAGCTGGTTACTGAGTTTTGTAAGGTGTGTGAAAGAAGAAAGCCAAGAGTAAATGTAAATAAGAGCAAGGTTATTAGGTACAGTAGGATTGAGGGTCAAGTCAACTGGGAGGTA
Organism: Panulirus ornatus; assembly: GCF_036320965.1. Lineage (NCBI taxonomy): Eukaryota > Metazoa > Arthropoda > Malacostraca > Decapoda > Palinuridae > Panulirus > Panulirus ornatus. The sequence continues at coordinate 13,327,757 of NC_092280.1, forward strand.
AGTTTGAATGGAGAAAGACTGGAGGAAGTGAAGTGTTTTAGATATGTGGGAGTGGATTTGACAGCAGATGGAACCATGGAAGCGGAAGTGAATCATAGGGTGGGGGAGGGGGCGAAAGTTATGGGAGCCTTGAAGAATGTGTGGAAGTCGAGAGCATTATCTTGGAAAGCAAAAATGGGTATGTTTGAAAGAATTAGTGGTTCTAACAATGTTATATGGTTGCGAGGCATGGGCAGAGTTTTGCAGAGGAGGGTGGATGTGCTGGCAATGAGATGTTTGTGGACAATATGTGGTGTGAGGTGGTTTGATCGAGTAAGTAATAATAGGGTAAGAGAGATATTATTATTATTATTATACTTTGTCGCTGTCTCCCGCGTTTGCGAGGTAGCGCAAGGAAACAGACGAAAGAAATGGCCCAACCCCCCCCATACACATGTATATACATACGTCCACACACGCAAATATACATACCTACACAGCTTTCCATGGCTTACCCCAGACGCTTCACATGCCTTGATTCAATCCACTGACAGCACGTCAACCCCGGTATACCACATCGCTCCAATTCACTCTATTCCTTGCCCTCCTTTCACCCTCCTGCATGTTCAGGCCCCAATCACACAAAATCTTTTTCACTCCATCTTTCCACCTCCAATTTGGTCTCCCTCTTCTCGTTGTTCCCTCCACCTCCGACACATATATCCTCTTGGTCAATCTTTCCTCGCTCATCCTCTCCATGTGCCCAAACCACTTCAAAACACCCTCTTCTGCTCTCTCAACCACGCTCTTTTTATTTCCACACATCTCTCTTACCCTTACGTTACTCACTCGATCAAACCACCTCACACCACACATTGTCCTAAAACATCTCATTTCCAGCACATCCATCCTCCTGCGCACAACTCTATCCATAGCCCACGCCTCGCAACCATACAACATTGTTGGAACCACTATTCCTTCAAACATACCCATTTTTGCTTTCCGAGATAATGTTCTCGACTTCCACACATTCTTCAAGGCCCCCAGAATTTTCGCCCCCTCCCCCACCCTATGATCCACTTCCGCTTCCATGGTTCCATCCGCTGCCAGATCCACTCCCAGATATCTAAAACACTTCACTTCCTCCAGTTTTTCTCCATTCAAACTCACCTCCCAATTGACTTGACCCTCAACCCTACTGTACCTAATAACCTTGCTCTTATTCACATTTACTCTTAACTTTCTTCTTCCACACACTTTACCAAACTCAGTCACCAGCTTCTGCAGTTTCTCACATGAATCAGCCACCAGCGCTGTATCATCAGCGAACAACAACTGACTCACTTCCCAAGCTCTCTCATCCCCAACAGACTTCATACTTGCCCCTCTTTCCAAAACTCTTGCATTTACCTCCCTAACAACCCCATCCATAAACAAATTAAACAACCATGGAGACATCACACACCCCTGCCGCAAACCTACATGTGTAGTAATAAAAAGAGTGTGGTTGAGAGAGCAGAAGAGGGTGTTTTGAAATTATTTGGTCACATGGAGAGAATGAGTGAGGAAAGATTGACCAAGAGGATATATGTGTCAGAGGTGGAGGGAATGAGGAGAAATGGGAGACCAAATTGGAGGTGGAAAGATGGAGTGAAAAAGATTTTGAGTGATTGGGGCCTGAACATGCAGGAGGGTGAAAGGCTTGCAAGGAATAGAGTGAATTGGATCAATGTGGTATGCCGGGGTCGACGTGCTGTCAATGGATTGAACCAGGGCATGTGAAGCGTCTTTGGTAAACCATAGAAAGTTCTGTGGGTCCTGGATGTGGAAAGGGAGCTGTGGTTTCGGTGCATTATTACATGACAGCTAGAGACTGAGTGTGAATGATTGTGGCCTTTGTTGTGTTTTCCTAGCGCTACCTCGTGCACATGAGGGGGGAGGGGGCTGTTATTTCATGTGTGGCGGGTTGGCAATGGGAATGAATAAGGGCAGACAGTATGAATTATGTACATGTGTATATATGTCTGTGTGTGTGTGTATATATATATATATATATATATATATATATATATGTATATATATATATATATAGGGGAGAAAGAATACTTCCCACGTATTCCCTGCGTGTCGTAGAAGGCGACTAAAAGGGGAGGGAGCGGGGGGCTGGAAATCCTCCCCTCTCAATTTTTTTTAATTTTCCAAAAGGAGGAACAGAGAAGGGGGCCAGGTGAGGATATTCCCTCAGTGGCCCAGTTCTCTGTTCTTAACGCTACCTCGCTGACGCGGGAAGTGGCGAATAGTTTAAAAAAAAAAATAAAAAAATATATATATATATATATATATATATATATATATATATATATATACGTTGAGATGTATGGGTATGTGCATGTGTGGAAGTGTATGTAAATACATGTGTATGTGTGTGGGTTGGGCCATTCTTTCGTCTTTTTCCTTGCACTAACGCGGGAGACAGAATACTTCCCACGCATTCCTCACGTGTCATAGAAGGTGACTTTAGGCGACGGGAGCGGTTGGCTAGAAACCCTCCCCTCGTTGTATTTTAACTTTCTAAAAGGGGAAACAGAAGAAGGAGTCATGTGGGAGTGCTCACCATCCTTAAAGGCTCAGATTGGGGTGTCTAAATGTGTGTGGATGTAACCAAGATGAGAAAAAAGGAGAGATGTGTAGTATGTTTGAGGAAAGGAACCTGGATGTTTTGGCTCTGAGTGAAACGAAGCTCAAGGGTAAAGTGGAAGAGTGGTTTGGGAATGTCTTGGGAGTAAAGTTAGGGGTTAGTGAGAGGATAAGAGTAAGGGAAGGAGTAGCACTAATCCTGAAACAGGAGTGGTGAGAGTATGTGACAGAGTGTAAGAATGTAAACTCTCGATTGATATGGATAAAACTGGAAGTGGATGAAGAGATATGGGTGATTATTGGTGCATATGCACCTGGGCAAGAGAAGAAAGATCATTAGAGGCAAAAGTTTTGGGAGCGGCTGAGTGAGTATGTTAGTAGTTTTGATGCATGAGACTGGGTTATAGTGATGGGTGATTTGAATGCAAAGGTGAGTAATGTGGCAGTTTAGGGAATAATTGGTTTACATGGGGTGTTCAGTGTTGTAATTGGAAATGGTGAAGAGCTTGTAGATTTATGTGCTGAAAAAGTACTGGTGATTGGGAATACCTGGTTTAAAAAGAGAGATATACATAAGTGTACATATGTAAGTAGGAGAGATGGCGAAAGAGCATTATTGGATTACGTGTTAATTGTTTGGTGTGCAAAAGAGAGACTTTTGGATGTTAATGTGCTGAGAGTGCAACTGGAGGGATGTCTTGTGGAGGCAAGTGTGAAGATTTGTAGAGGTTTTCAGAAAAGAAGACAGAATGTTGGGGTGAAGAGAGTGGTGAGAGTAAGTTAGCTTGGGAAGGAGAAGTGTTTGAGGAAGTACCAGGAGAGACTGAGTACAGAATCGTAAAAGGTGAGAACAAAGGGCATAAGGGGAGTGGGGGAGAAATGGGATGTATTACCTACTCAATCAGACCACCTCACACCACATATTGTTCTCAAACATCTCATTTACAACACATCCACCCTCCTCTGCACAACCGTATCTGTAGCCCATGCCTCACAACTATATAACATTGTTGGAACCACTATTCCTTTAAACATACCCATTTTTGCTCTCCGAGATAAAATTCTCGCCTTCCACACATTCTTCAATGCTCCCAGAACCTTCACCCCCTCCCCCACACTGTGACTCACTTCTGCTTCCACGGTTCTATCCGCTGCCAGATCCACACCTAGATATCTAAAACACTTCACTTCCTCCAGTTTTTCTCCATTCATACTTACCTCCCAATTTACTTGTCCCTCAACCCTACTGTACCTAATAACCTTGCTCTCATTCACATTTACTCTCAGCTTTCTTCTATCACACACTTTACCAAACTCAGTCACCATCTTCTGCAGTTTCTCACCCGAATCAGCCACCTGCACTGTATCATCAGTAAGCAGCAACAGACTCACTTCCCAAGCCCTCTCATCCACAACAGACTGCATACATGCCCCTTTCTCCAAAAATCTTGCATTCACCTCCCTAACAACCCCATCCATAAAGAAATTAAACAACCATGTAGACATCACACACCTCTGCCACAAACTGACATTCACATGGAGCAAATTACTTTCTTATCCTCCTACTTGAACACATGCCTAACATCCTTGATGAAAAGTTTTTTCTTTTTGCACCTTACCTCCCACACCATATACTCTTAATACCTTCCAGAAAGCATCTCTGTCAACTCTATCATATTCCTTCTCCAGATCCATAAATACTACATACAAATCCTTTTGTTTTTCTAAGTATTTCTCACATACATTCTTCAAAGCAAATACTTGATCCACACTTCCTCTACTACTTCTGAAACCACACTGCTTTTCCCCAATCTGATGCTCTGCACATGCCTTTATCCTCTCAATCAATACGCTCCCAAATATTTTCCCAGTAATACTCAACAAACTTATACCTGTGTAATTTGAACACTCACCTTTATCCCCTTTGCCTTTGTACAATGGCACTACGCATGCATTTTGCCAATCCTCAGACACTTCACCATGAGCCATACATACATTGAATATCCTTATCAACCAGTGAACAACACAGTCACCCCCTTTTTTAATAAATTCCAGTGCCATATGTTATTATACTTAATCGCCGTCTCCTATGCCAAAGAGGTATTGCAAGGAAATAGACAAAAGAACATGCACATATACACACCTATACATATCACCATATACATCCACAGACATATACATATATATACACATGTACATACTCATACTTGCTACCTTCATCCATTCCCATCGCCACCCCGCCACACATAAAATGGCATCCCCCTCCCATCCTCCAGTGAGGTAGTGACAGGAAAAGACAAAAAATGCCACATTTGTTTACACTCATTCTCTAGCTGTCATGTGTAATGAAGCGAAACCACACCTCCCTTTCCACATTCAGGCCCCACAGATCTTTCCATGGTTTACCGCAGATGCTTCACATGCCCTGGTTCAGGCCATTGAAAGCACGTTGACCGCGGTATACCACATCGTTCCAATTCACTCTTTTATTTGCATGCCTTTCACCCTCCTGTATGTTCAGGCCTGGATTGCTCAAAATCTTTTTCACTCCATCCTTCCATCTCCAATTTTGTCTCCCACCTCTCTTTCTTCCCTATACCTCTGACGCATATATCATCTTTGTCAATCTTTTCTCACCCATTCTCTCCTTGTGGCCAAACCATTTCAACCCACCCTCTTCTGCTCTCTCAACCAGACTTTTTTTTATTACCACACATTTCTCATACCCTTTTATTACTTACTTGATCAAACCACCTCACTTCACATATTGTCCTCAAGCATTCCAATTCCAACACATCCACCCTCTTCTGCTCAGCCCTATCTATAGGCCATTCCTCACAACCATATAACATTATTGGAACCACTATTCCTTCAAACATGCCCATTTTCTCTCCAAGGTATCATTCTTGCCTTCCACACATTCTTCAACGCTCCCAGAACCTTTGCCCCCTCCCAAACCATGTGACTCACTTCCGCTTCTAAGGTTCCATCCGCTGCTAAGTCCACTCCCAGATATCAAAAATACTTCACTTCCTCCAGTTTTTCTCCATTCAAACATACCTCCCAATTAACTTGTGCCTCAACCCTACTGAACCTAATGACCATGCTGTTATTCACATCTACCACATTCACCAACCTTTGCAGTTTATCACCCAAATCAGCCACCAGCGCTGTATCATCAGCATACAACAACTGATTCATTTCCTAAGCCCTCTCATCTGCAGCAGACTGCATACTTCCTCTTTTCTCCAAAACTTTTGCATTCACCTCCCTAACCGCCCCATCCATAAACAAATTAAACAACCATTGAGACATCACACACCCCTGCCCCAAACTGACATTTACTGGGAACCTATCACCGTCCTCTCTTCATACTCGTACACATGCCTTACATCTTTGATAAAAGCTTTTCACTGCTTCTAGCAACTTACCTCACATGCCATATACTCTTAAAACCTTCTTCAAAGTATCTCTTTCAAGTCTATCAAATGCCTTCTCCAGATCCATAACTGCTACATACAGAGTCATCTGTTTTTCTAAGTATTTCTCACGTACATTCTTCAAAGCAAACACCTGATCCACACATCCTCTTCCACTTCTGAAACCACACTGCTCGTCCTCAATCTGTTGCTCTGTACATGTCTTTACCCTCTCTGTCAATACCCTCCTGTATTATTTCTGAGGAATACTCAACAAATTTTTGTAATTTGAACACTCACCTTTATCCCTTTTGCCTTTGTACGGTGGCACTGTTCATGCATTCCCCCAATCCTCAGGCACTTCACATGATCCATATATTCATTGAATATCCTTACCAATCAATCAACAACACAGTCACCCCCTTTTTTTTTTTTTTTTATAAATTCCACTGCAATACCATCCAAAACTGCCACCTTGCCAGCTTTCATCTTCTGCTAAGCTTTCAGTATGTCTTCTCTGTTTACCAAACCATTTTCCCTGACCCTTTCACTTCGTGCTCCACCCTAACCAAAACACCCTATATCTGCCACTCTATCATCAAACGTATTCAAGGAAGCTTCAAAATACTCCCTCTATCTCCTTCTCACTCCATCACTACTTGTTATACTTCCCCTTTTGCCCCATTTACCAATGTTCCCATTTGTTCTCTTGTGTTATGAACATTATATACCTCCTTCCAAAACATCTTTTCAATCTCCCTAAAAATTAGTGATATTCTCTCACCCCAACTCTCATTTGCCCTCTTTTTCACCTCTTGCACCCTTATATTGACCTCCTGCCTCTTTCTTTTATACATCTCCCAATTGATTTCACTGCTTCTCTGCAAAAACAGTCCAAACACCTCTTCTTCTCTTTCACTAACAAAAATCTTACTTCTTCATCTCACCACTTATTACCTTTTCTAATCTGCCTGCCTCCCACCATTTTTATGCCACATGCATCTTTTTTGCAAGCCATCACTGCTTCTTTAGATATATCCCACTCTTTCCCCACTTCCCTTGTGTCATTTGCTCTCACCTTTTGCCATTCTGCACTCAATCTCCCCTGGTACTTCCTCACACATGTTTCCTTTCCAAGCTCTCTCACCTTCACCCCTCTCTTCTCCCCACCATTTTCTCTTCTTTTCTGAAATCCTTTACAAATCTTCACCGTCACCTCCACTAGATGGTGATCAGACATTCCTCAAGCTGCCCTTCTCAGCATATTAACATCCAAAAGTCTCTCTTTTACACATCTATCAGTTATCATGTAATCCAATAATGCACTTTGGCCAACTCTCCTACTCACATACGCATACTTATATATTATCTCTCTTTTTAAAACAGGTATTCCCAATTACAAGTCCTCTTTCAGCACAGAAATCCACAAGCTCTTCACCACTTCCATTTACAACACTGAACACTCCATGTACACCAAGTATACCCTCAACTGCCACATTACCCACCTTTGTATTCAAATCACCCATAACTATAACCCGGTCACGTGCATCAAAGCTGCTAACAGACTCACTCAGCTGCTCCCAAAACACTTGCCTCTCATGATTTTTCTTCCCATTACCAGGTGCATAGACACCAGTAACCACCCATCTTTCTCCATCCACTTTCAGTTTTACCCATATCATTCTAGAGTTTACTTTCAAACACTATCACAAACTCCCACTACTGCTTCAGGAGTAGTGCTACTCCTTCCTTTGCTCTTGCCCTCTCACCAACCCTTGACTTAACTCCCAAGACATTCCCAAACTGCTCTGTGTGTGTGTATGTGTGCGTGTCTGATTTTGCTGATGATACAGGTCTAATGGCTGATTCGTGTGAGAAAAGTTTGGAAAAGTGTGTGAAAGGAGAAAGTCGAGAGTAACTGTGAATAAGATCAAGGTTATTAAGTTCAGTCGGGTTGAGAGACAAGTTAATTGGGATGTAAGGTTGACTGGAGAAAAATTGGAGGAAGTGAAGTGTTTTAAATATCTGGGAGTGGATTTAGCAGCAGATAGAACCATAGAAGGTGAAGTGAGTCACAGGGTGGGGTAGGGGGCGAAGGTTCTGGGAGCACCGAAGAATGTGTGGAAGGAGAGAACGTTATCTCAGAGCAAAAATGGGTATGCTTGAAGGAATAGTAGTTCCAACAATGTTATATAGTTGCGAGGCATGGGCTATAGATAAGGTTATACAAAGGAGGGTTGATGCGTTGGAAATGAGATGCTTGAGGACAATATGTGGTGTGAGGTGGTTTAATCGAGTGAGTAATCTAAGGGTAAGAGATATATGCAGAAATAAAGAGTGTGGTTGAGAGAGCTGAAGAGGGTATGTTGAAATTGTTTGGACATATAGAGAGAATGAGTGAGGAAAGATTGACAAAGAGGTTATATGTGTCAGAGGTGGAGGGAACAAGGGGATATGGGAGACCAAATTGGAGGTGTAAGGATGGAGTGAAAAAAATTTTTAGCCGTCGAGGCCTGAACATACAGGAGGGCGAGAGGCATGTAAGGAATAGAGTGAATTGGAATGATATGGTATACCGAAGTCGATGTGCTGTCAATGGACTGAACCAGGACATATACACTTGCACGTGATGAAGTATATTCCTATGAGTCCACGGGGAAAATGAAACACAATAAGTTCCCAAGTGCACTTTCCTGTAATAATCACATCATTAGGGGAGATACAAGAAAGAAATATAAGTCAATTGATATACAACGAAGAGACGTAGCTAGGACACCATTTTGTAAACAAGTGATTGTCCAAGACAGACCACAAGTGTATCATAAACTTATTATGTGGACAAGGGGAATAGTTTACAAATTTTATCAACAATAAAGCTATCCAATTTGTATAGACCTTCACTATTATTAAGGTTATAATTCTTTGTGTATTTGATAATAGAAGATTCAATGATATTTCTTGTGGTACTGGAGTTAGAGTTAATAATTGAGATGGCATTGCTCCACTTTATACAGTGATCATAGTTTTTAATGTGATTAAACAGGACATTTGATTTTTGTCCTGTTCTTATACTATACTTATGTTGCTTAAGTTTAACAGAAAGATCCTTACCAGTCTGCTCAACATAAAACTTATCACAATTTCTACATGGCACTTTATAGATGCATCCAGGAGAATTTTCTGGTGAGTTCCTGATTAAGATATTCTGTATAGTATTATTGTTGCTGAAGGCAACATTTACATTAAAGGATTCAAGCAACATGGGAAGTAAAGTGAAATTATTATTAAAAGGGAGAACTTAAAGAAAAATTCTTGGTGTTAATCGGAGGTTTGGGCTCAACTCTATAAAATGATTTCTTTGCTAACTTAAGGGATATATGAATGAAAGATCTAGGGTTCTTTAACTTAGATCCAATAGAATATATCTTCTCAAACTCATCATCAGTGAACTCTGGACTGCAAATACATAATGCCCTAAAGAACATAGATTGAAATGATGATAATTTAAGTCTGTCATGTTGAGATGAGTAATAATGGATATATGAGCATACATTGGTAGGTTCTTTGTATATGCTAAACTTATTTCCTTGGCTATGGATCATGCAGTCTAAAAATGGTAATTTCAATATACCTAAATCTAGATCCCTGTTCCTTGTTTTGGAAAATTAAAAAAACAGGAGGGGAGGATTTCCAAATTCTTTCTCCCCAATCCCCAGGGACAATATGATGAAATATAATATATATATATTAGTATATATATATATATATATATATATATATATATTTTATTTTTTTTTTTTTTTCATACTATTTGCCATTTCCCGCGTTAGCGAGGTAGCATTAAGAACAGAGAACTGGGCCTTAGAGAGAATATCCTCACCTGACCCCCTTCTCTGTTCCTTCTTTTGGAAAATTAAAAAAAACAAGAAAGGGGAGGATTTCCAGCCACCCGCTCCCTCCCCTTTTAGTCGCCTTCTACGACACGCAGGGAATACGTGGGAAGTATTCTTTCTCCCCTATCCCCAGGGATAATATATATATATATATATATATATATATATATATATATATATATAGTATGAAGTCTGTTGGGGATGAGAAAGCTTGGGAAGTGAGTCAGTTGTTGTTTGCTGATGTTACAGCGCTGGTGGCTGATTCATGTGAGAAACTGCAGAAGCTGGTGACTGAGTTTGGTAAAGTGTGTGAAAGAAGAAAGTTAAGAGTAAATGTGAATAAGAGCAAGGTAATTAGGTACAGTAGGGTTGAGGGTCAAGTCAATTGGGAGGTAAGTTTGAATGGAGAAAAATTGGAGGAAGTAAAGTGTTTTAGATATCTGGGAGTGGATCTGCCAGCGGATGGAACCATGGAAGCGGAAGTGGATCATAGGGTGGGGGAGGGGGTGAAAATCCTGGGATCCTTGAAGAATGTGTGGAAGTCGAGAACATTATCTCGGAAAGCAAAAATGGGTATGTTTGAAGGAATAGTGGTTCCAACAATGTTGTATGGTTGCGAGGCGTGGGCTATGGATAGAGTTGTGCGCAGGAGGATGGATGTACTGGAAATGAGATGTTTGAGGACAATGTGTGGTGTGAGGTGGTTTGATCGAGTAAGTAACGTAAGGGTAAGAGAGATGTGTGGAAATAAAAAGAGCGTGGTTGAGAGAGCAGAAGAGGGTGTTTTGAAGTGGTTTGGGCACATGGAGAGAATGAGTGAGGAAAGATTGACCAAGAGGATATATGTGTCGGAGGTGGAGGGAACGAGGAGAAGTGGGAGACCAAATTGGAGGTGGAAAGATGGAGTGAAAAAGATTTTGTGTGATCGGGGCCTGAACATGCAGGAGGGTGAAAGGAGGGCAAGGAATAGAGTGAATTGGATCGATGTGGTATACCGGGGTTGACGTGCTGTCAGTGGATTGAATCAGGGCATGTGAGGCATCTGGGGTAAACCATGGAAAGCTGTGTAGGTATGTATATTTGCGTGTGTGGACGTATGTATATACATGTGTATGGGGGTGGGTTGAGCCATTTCTTTCGTCTGTTTCCTTGCGCTACCTCGCAAACGCGGGAGACAGCGACAAAGCAAAAAAAGAAAAAAGAAAAGTATACCCTTTTGGTGATAGAGTGGCAGATGTCAGGTGTTTGGGGTCTGGGTGGTATTTGAAGTGAGAGGGTCAGGGAGAGTGGTTTGGTGAAGATAGAAGAGGTGGTGAAAGCCTTGTGGAAGATGAAATCCAGCAAGGTGGCAGGATTGGATGGTTTTGCAGTTTAATTCATTAGGAAAGGGGGTGACTGTATTGTTGATTAGTTGGTAAAGATATTCAGTGTATGTAAGGTTCATGGTGAAGTGCCTGAGGATGGGAGGAATGCATATATCGTGCCACTGCGTAAAGGCAAAAGGGATGCAGGTGAATGTTCAAACTATGGAGGCATAATTTATTTGAGTACACCTTGAAAATTATATGAGAGGATATTTTTTAAGAGGGTAAAGGCATGTACAGAGTATCAGATTAGGGAGGAGCAGTGTGGTTTCAGAAGTGGTAGAGGGTGTGTGGATCAGATGTTTGCTTTGAAGAACGTGCGAGAAATACATACAAAAACAGATGGATTTGTACGTGACATTTATAGGTCTGGAGAAGGCATATGATAGGTTTGATAGATAATGCTTTGTTGAAGGTCATAAGAAAGTATGGTGTTGGATGTATGTTGCTAGAAGCAGTGAAAAGTACTTATCAAGGGTGTAATGCATGTGTATGAGTAGGAAGAGAGGAGAGTGAATGGTTCACAATGAAGGTCGGTCTGCAGGAAGCGTATATGATATCACCATGGTGGTTTAATACATTTATAGATGGGGTGTTGAGAGAGGTAAGCTCAAGAGTTTTGGAGAGGGGCAAGTATGCAGTCTGTTTGGGAGGAGAGGGCCAGTGAAGTAAGTTTCTTTTCTCCAGTGGTACAGAACTGGTAGCTGATTCAAGTGAGAAACAGCAGAAATTAGCGACTGAGTTTGCAAGAGTGTGTGAAAGGAGAAAGTTGAGAGTAAATGTGAATAAAAGCATGATTGTTAGGTTCAGCATGGTTGAGGACAAGTTAGCATGATTGTAAGTTTAAATGGAGAAAAACTGGAGGAAGTGAAGTGTTTTCGATATCTGGGAGTGGACTTGGCAGCGAATGGAACATGGAAGCAGAAGTGAGTCATAGGGTTGGGTAGTGGATGAAGGGTCAAGCGATGAAGAATGTGTGGAAAGAAAGGTTGTTATGTAGGAGAGCAAAAATGGGTATGTTTGAAGGAATAGTAGTTCCAAAAGTATTATATGTTTGCAATGCATGGGCTATAGATAGGCTGTGCAAAGGTAGATATATTGAAAATGAAATGTTTGAGGACAGTTTGTGGTGTGAGGTTGTTTGATTGAGTAAGTAATGAATGGGTAAGAAAGTGTGTGGTGATAGAAAGAGTGTAGTTGAGAAAGCAGAAGAGAGTGTGTTGAAATGGTTTAGGACATAATGAGGGAATGAGTGAGGAAAGGTTGACAAAGAGGATATATGTGTCAGAGGTGGATGGAACAAGGAGAAGCAGGAGACCATATTGGAGATGGAAGAATGGAGTGAGAAAGATTTTGAGCAATCGGAATCTGAATATGCAGGAGGGTGAAAGGCGTGCATGGAATAGAGTGAATTGGAACAATGTGGGATACTGAAGTCACTGTACTGTCAAGAGACTGAACCAGGGCATGTGAAATGTGTTGGGTACACTGTGGAAAGGTCTGTGGGGCCTGGATATGGATAAGTAGCTGTGGTTTCAGTGCATCACACATGACTGCTAGAGAATGAGTGTGAGCTGGTGTGGCCTTTTCCAGTATGTTTCCTGACCCTGCCTCACTGTCACAAGGGGTGGCAGTACTGTTTTCTGTGGGGTGGGGCTGTGCTGGGAAATGGATAACAGTGAAAGAGTTGATGGATCTTTCTTCATCTTTTTCCTGGTGCTACTTGACTGACGTAGGAAATGGGGATCAAGTATAATAGATTTTTTATTATTATATTATTATTATACTTTGTCGCTGTCTCCTGCATGAGACAGGTAGCGCAAGGAAACAGACAAAAGAATGGCCCAACCCACCCACATACACATGTATATACACATACAAGCCCACACACGCACGTATACATACCTGTACATTTCAATGTGTACATACATATACATACACAGACAAATACATATATACACATGTACATATTCATACTTGCTGCCCTTAGCCATTCCCATCGCTACCCTGCCACACATGAAATGGCACCCCCTCCCTCGCACGTGCGCGAGGTAGCTCTAGGAAAAGACAACAAGGGCCACATTCATTCACCCTCAGTCTCTTGCTGTCATGTGTAAGGCACCAAAACCACATCTCCCTTTCCACATCTAGGCCCCACAAAACTTTCCATGGTTCACGTGCCCTGGTTCAATCCTTTGACAGCACATCGACCCTGATATACCACATCATTCCAATTCACTCTATTCCTTGCATGCCTTTCACCCTCCTGCATGTTCAGTCCCCGATTGCTCAAAATCTTTTTCACTCCATCCTTCCATCTCCAATTTGGTCTCCCACTTCTCCTCGTTCCATCCACCTCTAACACATATATCCTCTTTGTCAATCTTTCCTCACTCATTCTCTCCATGTGCCTAAACCATTTCAATACACCCCCCTCTGCTCTCCCACCCACACCCCCCTTACCACCACACATCTCTCTTACCCTTTCATTACTTACTCGATCAAACCACCCCACACCATATATTGTCCTCAAACATCTCACTTCCAAGACATCCACCCTCCTCCGCACAACCCCATCTATAGCCCATGTCTCGCAACCATATAACATTGCTGGAACCACTATTCCTTCAAACATTTATGTATTCATAATCGATAAATGAATAAATGTACATATATATTTTCATGATTTTTCTTGATCGCCATTTCCTGCATTAGCACCATAGTACTAGGAACAAACAAAGAAAGGCCACATTCGCTCACATCCATTCTCTAACTGTCACATGTAATGCACTGGAATCACAACTCCCTCTCCACAACCAGGCCCCACAGACCTTTCTATTGTTTACCCTAGACACCTCACATATCCTGGCTCAGTACTTTGACAACTGGTTCAGTCCATTGAGTGCATGTCAAGCTCTGTATATAACATCATTTCAGTTTTATTTTCCCTGTGCATGCCTTTTACCTCCTACTTGTTTAAGATCCAATTGCTCAAATTTTATTCACTCCATCCTTCCATCTCCAGTTTAGTCTCCTCATTCTCCTTGTTCCTTCCACTTCTGGTACATAAATCCTCTTTGTCAGTCTTTCCTGACTCATTTTCTCCATATGTCCAAACCATTTCAACACACCCTCTTCTGCTCTCTCAGCAACACTCTTCTTAGTACCACAGATCTCTCTTACCCTTTCATTACTTGCTCAGTTGTACCACTTCTCACCACATAATGTCCTAAACATTTCATATCCGATACATCCACCCTCTTCCATTTGGCCTTATCTGTAGCCAATTCCTTACTTTCATAAGTACTGTTGAGACTTTTGTTCCCTCAAACGTACCCATTTTTGCCCTCCCAGGTAACAGTCAGTCTTTTCTCACATTCTTCAGCGTTCCTAGAACCTTGCCCCCCTCACCCACCCTATGACTCACTTCCACTTTCAAAATTCCATTCATTGCCAAGTCCACTTCCTGGTATTTAAAGCATTTCTCTTCCTCCAAGTTTTCTACATTCAAACTCACACCCCAACTAACCTGTCCCCCAACCCTGCTAAACCTAATTATCTTGCTATTATTCACATTTACTCTCAACTTCCTCCTTTCACACTCTTCCAAACTCACCAACATCTGCAGTTTCTCTCTTGAATCATCAACAAACAACAACTGACTGACTTCCCAGGCCCTCCCATCCTCAGCAAATTGCATACCCACCCCTGTCTTCAAGACTCACATTTACCTTCCACACCACCCCATCCTTAAGCAAATTAAGCAACCATAAAGACATCAGACACCCACGCCACAGACAACCCTTCAAGAACAATTTTTAAGTTAATACAAATGCTGTGTAGACAGACAGACAGACACAACCACACCGATGTTCTCTCAGTGTTCATGCACAAAGGACCCTGGTGCTGACAGAGTCAGGGCAAAGGACCCTTGTCCAGTCTCAACTTTGTCCCTCTTTGATAGTATGCTTCTTAGTCATCACTCAAATATACATACAAAATGATATAAAACATTTCACATATCATCTACTTTTTTTTTATTATACTTAATTGCCATCTTCTGTGTTAGCGAGGTAGCGTAAGGAAACAGATGAAGAATGGCTCAACCTACCCACATACACATGTATATACATAAATGCCCACACACGCACATAGACATACTGGAAAGGATCACAGTTTTGCGCGTGATCAAGATATTCCTGTGAGTCCACGGGGAAAATGAAGCACGAAAAGTTCCCAAGTGCACTTGGGAACTTTTTGTGTTTCATTTTCCCCGTGGACTCCTAGGAACCTATACATATCTATACATTTCAATCACCCTCCACACATTCTTCAGAGCTCCCAGAACCTCCACCCCCTCCCCACCCTGTGACTCACTTCCACTTCCATGGTTCCATCCACTGCAAAATCCACTCTTAGATACCTAAGACACTTTTCTTCCTCCATTTTTCTCCTTTCAAACTTATCTCCCAGTTAATCTATCCCTCAACCCTACAGAATCTAATTACCTTGCTCTTATTCACATTCACTCTTAACTTTATTCTTTCACACACTTTGCCAAACTCAGTCACCAACTTCTGCAGCTTCTCACCCGAATAAGCCACCAGCGCTGTATCATCAGCGAACAACAACTCACTCACTTCCCAAGCCCTCTCAGCCACAACAGACTGCATACTTATTCCTCTCTCCAAAACTCTTGCATTCATTTCCTTAACCACCCCATCCATAAAAAGTTAAACAACCATGGAGAAATCATGTACCCTTGCCGCAAACTGACATTCACTGGGAACTAATCACTTTCCTCTCTTCCCACTCATACACATGCCTTATATCTTTGGTAAGAACTTTTCACTGCTTCTAGCAACTGTCATATGCCTTCTCCAGATCCATAGATGATATATACAAATCCATCTGTTTTTCTCAGTATTTCTCACATACATTCTTCAAAGCAAACACCTGATCCACACATCCTTTACCTCTTCTGAAACCACACTGCTCTTCCCCAATCTGATGCTCTGTACATGCCTTTACCCTCTCAATCAACACCCTCCCATATAATTTCCAAGGAATACTCAACAAACTTATACCTCTGTAATTTGAACAGTCACCTTTATCTCCTTTGCACTATGCATATCCCCAACATGGCATGCATGCAAACAATATGAGTATGTATTAGGTTATAAATGCTCACTGAATGCTAGAAACAGAAGACTGAGACATATTTTGGAAACCATTTAGATATCAGGAAAAAATTTTGAAATACTAAAAGGACTTGATTCTTACAAGGCTTGTAATCCTGATGAAATTTCCCACATTTGCTAAAGATGTTTGCATGTCCACTAAATAAACCATTCAGATTGCTTTAGAGGATGTCACTGGAGAGAGCTGAATGCCAAGGAAATGGAAAAGAGCACATGTCATACCTATTTTAAGAATAGAGTCTGAGAATAGGCATTGAGTTACAGACTAGTATTACTAATGAATGTGGTGTGTAAGGTTCTGGAAAAGACTATTATTAACAAACAAGTCATTGACTTTACAGTGAAGAAATTTTCAAAGTGAGAGACAGCATGGTGTTAGGGAAAGAAAGTCGTGTAACTGACGTCTTAGAGTTCTGCTAGAAAGTGAGCTTAATCCTGGAAAAAAGGGAAGGCTGGGTAGATTCTCTGTATCCAGACCACGAGAAAGCATTTGACACTGTTCTGCATGGGAAGTTGATTAAAATGGTGGATCACCGAGCCTCACTATGATCATTACCTAGCAGGAGATAAGCTACAGTATTATTTATGTAAGAAGGACATAGGATTTTACATCATCCTCAACATATTGCCAGAGTCCCTTCTAAGGAGCATTGTTAAGGAGATATATTGTCTGCTGGCATATATCAGAATAGCTTTCAGGTATATGGCTAATGAAATACTTAGCAAGCTGTTTATATCATCAAAAGGCAAAAACTAGTAAATGCTTCTCTGGTTTGGTCACTGCACCTAAAGAAGCACAATGGGCTCATAGAAAAGGTCCATTGAAATGCAATAAAGATGATACCAGAATTCAAGAGAGCTAAGCTGTAGGGAAAGGCTGGAAGCATTAGATATACCTACTTTGGAAGTGATAACAGGTGGTGATGGAATGAGGAGACGGAGATGGACGGGGGTATTTTGAAGGTTTGTTGAATGTGTTTGATAATAGGGTGGCAGATATAGGGTGTTTTGGTCAGTTTAGTGAGCGAAGTGAGAGGGTTAGGGAGAATGGTTTGGTAAAGAGAGAGGAGGTAGTGAAAGCTTTGTAGGAGATGAAATCCGGCAAGGTGGTAGGTTTGGATGGTATAGCAGTGGAATTTATTGAAAAAGGGGTGATAGTGTTGTTGACTGGTTGGTAAGGATATTCACTTTATATAAGGAACATGGTGAAGTGCCTGAGGATTGGCATAATGCATGCACAGTGCCATTGTACAAAGGTAAATGGGATAAAGGTGATTGTTCAGACTACATAGGCATAAGTTTGTCAAGTATTCCTGGGAAATTATATGGGACGATATTGATTGAGAGGGTAAAGGCATGTACAGAGCATCAGACTGGGGAAGAGCAGTGTGGTTTCAAAAGTGGTAGAAGATGTGTGGATCAGGTGTTTGCTTTGAAGAATGTGTGTGAGAAATGCTAAGAAAAACAGATGAATTTGTATGTAGCATTTATGGATCTGAAGAAGGCATATTACAGGGTTGATAGAGATGCTTTGTGGAAAGTTTTAAGAGTATATGGTATGGGAGGTAAGTTGCTAGAAGCTGTGAAAAGTTTTTATTGAGGATGTAAGGCATGTGTCCGAGTTGGAAGAGAGGAGAGTGATTGGTTCCTAGTGAATGTTGGTCTGCGGCAATGGTATGTGATGTCTACATGGTTGTTTAATTTGTCTATGGATGGGTTGGTTAGGGAGGTAGATGCAAGAGTTTTGGAGAGAGGGGCAAGTATGCAGTCTGTTGTGGATGAGAAGGCCTGGGAAGTGAGTCAGTTGTTGTTAGCCGATGATACAATTCTAGTGGCAGTTTGTGTGAGAAACTGCAGAGGTTGGTAACTGAGTTTGGAAAAGTGTGTGAAAGGAGAAATTTGAGAGCAAATTTTAATAAGAGCAAGATTTTTAAGTTCAGTAGGGTTGAGGGGCAAGTTAATTGGGAGGTAAGTTTGAATGGGGAAAAGCTGAAGTAAGTGAAGTGTTTTAGATATCTGGGAGTGGACTCAGCAGTGGATGGAACCATGGAAGCAGAAGTGAGTCACACGGTGGGGAAGGGGGCAAAGGTTCTGGGAGCAATGAAGAATGTGTGGAATGCAGAATGTGTGGAAGGAGAGAACATTATCTCGGAGAGCAAAAATAGGTATGTTTGAAGGAATAGTAGTTCCAACAATGTTATATGGTTTTGAGGCATGGGCTGTAGATAGGGTTGTATGGAGGAGGGTGGATGTGTTGGAAATGAAGTGTTTGAGGACAATAAGTGGTGTGAGGTGGTTTAATCGATTAAGTAATATAAGGGTTAGAGAGATGTGTAGAAATAGAAAGAGTATGGTTGAGAGAACAGAAGTGGGTGTGTTGAAATGGTTTGGACATATGGAGAGAATGAGTGATGAAAGGTTGACAAGAGGATATATATGTCAGAGGTGGAAGGAACAAGGAGAAGTGGGAGACCAAATTGAAGGTGGAAGGATGGAGTAAAAAAGATTTTGAGCGATCGGGATCTTAACGTATAGGAAAGTGAGAGGTGTGCAAGGAATAGAGTGAATTGGAATGATCTTGTATATTAGGGTCGACGTGCTGTCAATGGACTGAAGCAGAGCATATGAAGCATCTGGGGTAAACCATTGAAAGTTCTGTGGGGTCTGGATGTAGAAAGGGAGCTGTGGTTTCGATGCATTACATTTGACAGCTAGAGACTGAGTGTGAACGAATGTGGCTTTTTTTTTGTCTGTTTTCTTGGCACTACCTCATTGAAGCAGGGGATAGCGATGTTTTTTTCCTGTGGGGTGGGGTAGTGCCAGGAATGGATGAAGGCAAGCAAGTATGAATATATACATGTGTATGTATGTAATGTATGCATATGTGTATGTATATGTATGTTATATGTATGTTGATGTGTACCTGTGCGTATGTAGGCGTTTATGTTTATGTATGTATGCATATGAGTGGATGGGCCATTCTTTGTCTGTTTCCTGGCACTACCTCACTGATGCGGAAGACAGCAATTATGTATGATGAATAAATAAAACCTTGGAAGAGAGGAAGATGAGGTGGTGACATGATCACAACCATTAAGTTTTTGAGGGAGATCAGTGATGTGGACAGTTTTTCAAGAGATGTAGTGATAGAGCCACAAGGAGATCAGTGGTGTGGACAGTTTTTCAAGAGATGTAGTGATAGAGCCACCAGACAACATTATATGAAATTAATTAAGACACATGTAAATAAGGATATTAAGAAATGCTTTTATAAGAGTGATGAATGAATGAAACAGATTGACTAAGGATGTGATTAATGCAAACAGCATGTGTAGATTTATGAGGTTGTAAGATAGTATAGAATGTCCAGGAGGTGGGGCCTCTCGAGTGTAAATCTCCCTCCCCGTAGTGCGCAAATGCTTATTACAAATATATAATTGCATTTCTTGAGAAATTTGAAGAAACTGCTGGCAGTCTGGGTGAAAGATCAGAATAAAAAAAAAGATGCCTTTATGTTGAACTGTGAACCATGTGTAATTCATCTCTACAAAAAAAATTGGTGAGGCCACTTTTTTCTGTTATAGGAGTTAAAAAAGGAAAAAGGACTGGGAGGTGTCAGGAACACATCCTTATTTTTCACTTACTATTAATCCTTCTTAGGGTGGATTCATTGTCCATGCATTTTTCAGGATTGTATCCTCTGTAAAGCAGGAAAAAGGTGTACAAGGGTTTGTGTTTTATCATCAGGACAACTATCATCTCCAACAATTACCTTTGGTTCTCTCCTGCTTTAATCTACTTTAGGATACTGTTATGTTTCATGTGACATTCTCCTATAGTGTGTGTACTACTATGTATACTTTGTAATCATTGATATTCATGACCACTTAGTTGGATTGCTTGCCGAGGATCCTTTATAGGTCAGGAAATGACATTTGGGATATTGATCTTAATTAGATTAAAAAAGAAATTATTTATGACAATGATAGTCGTCCGTTTCCTCATCAAGGGTTAACATGTGTCGAATGCAGAAGGCAAACTTCAAGGCTTTGGCTGTTAAGGATTTGGTTGGCTGCGTTGTGCTCACTCGATACAACAACAAGACATACCGCATCGATGATATTCTGTTTGACCAGAATGCAAATGGAACATTTACCAACTTTAAAGGTGAAGAGGTTAGTGTAAAAGTTTGTTCCTTTATGACTTTATTGACATTTTTTAATTGACTGCATGTCTCTTGAGTGCAAAATGATAAGTTTTAACCCTCTAATGGCAGCAGGCATATTGTAATGTTTTTTCACAAGATGGCAGGTAATATATAGCCCTATAGGTCTCTTTCATTGCCAGGCAGATGGAGATAAAGAATTCTGGTGTCCTTAGTAAAACATTCTGGTGTCCTTGGTATCCTTATGGTCATCACCCTCTCAGGTCATTGACTCATTGACCCCTTAAGTAGTAAATTATTAAAACCCAATTGATGGGAAGGAACACCATCATTGTATCATTGTGAAAATTGTCTCATATGTCAGGGTGCTGTGATGTGACATCACACCGTGACACTAATCATGCAACAGAAGACATGCATCATTATTTTATACATTTAGAATACTGGCTCACTTTAAACAGTGTCCGCATTCTCACCAAAAGTCACCTTCATTATCTTAAGCCCAGACAGACATGAATCCAACCTGCACTTTGCTTTCCAGCAGCCTAGAGATAAAAAGTACATGGAGCCTTCCCATCATTGTAGACATAGCTCACTCTCTTACTTAAGTCTACACATTTTATTACACATGACCTATCTGTTTATATAACTATCTGTCTATCTGTATCTCTGATGCCTGCTCCCTCTGGGAACCCCCTTGACGAAAGAATCTTCACTAATACCTGTTCTTACACGCTTCCCTCGCATACACCATTCCATGCATTCTTCCATCATTTTCTTTACCCTGGTACTCTTCAACTTTATTTCTCAGTGTCACAGGTGGTCCTCCTCTCACACCAACCCCTCTGATACTATCATACACTCTCTTTGTAAACTCATCTTGCATTCTTTCCACTAGCCAAAACCACCTCATAGTATTATGATTCATTCATCCACCCTAAAATTCATTCTTTGCATTCACTAGCTCACCACATCTCTCATATCTCCTCATTTCTTTTTTATTCCATTTAGTCATACCACATGTTTTTCTCAAATAGCTCATTTCCACATCATAACTCATTCCATGTTCATATTTTGGCTGCATAGGTCTGGGTCAGGAGGGCTATGGTTTCCCATAATCCCTTCTTCACTTCCATACTTACACCTAAACCCTTCATTATTCTATCTAGTAGGAAACCCAATGACTCTTCTATACTCCTTGCTGCTCTCTTCCTAACATCTCCTTCCATATCAACAAACTAACCAGATAGCTCATAAATACCTGAATTCTCTCACTTTTTCTAGCCTTTAGTACCCCATATCTATAACACAGTTTAGTATGCTTTCTACTTTCACTCACTTCAGTCACCTACCCTTACACACGTCATAAAACACACTTACAGCCCTTTGCAACTCCTATTCATTCCCAGTAAACACAGTATCATCTGCCACCATACCTCACCCCCACACTCCATCTCTGCACCACCTTTCCTTAATTTTGCTTTCACCTCTCTTATCTATCCATCCACATTTTTTTTTTTTTTTTTTTTATACTTTGTCGCTGTCTCCCGCGTTTGCGAGGTAGCGCAAGGAAACAGACGAAAGAAATGGCCCAACCCCCCCCCATACACATGTATATACATACGTCCACACACGCACATATACATACCTACACAGCTTTCCATGGTTTACCCCAGACGCTTCACATGTCTTGATTCAATCCACTGACAGCACGTCAACCCCGGTATACCACATTGCTCCAATTCACTCTATTCCTTGCCCTCCTTTCACCCTCCTGCAAGTTCAGGCCCCGATCACACAAAATCTTTTTCACTCCATCTTTCCACCTCCAATTTGGTCTCCCTCTTCTCCTCGTTCCCTCCACCTCCGACACATATATCTTCTTGGTCAACCTTTCCTCACTCATTCTCTCCATGTGCCCAAACCATTTCAAAACACCCTCTTCTGCTCTCTCAACCACGCTCTTTTTATTTCCACACATCTCTCTCACCCTTACGTTACTTACTCGATCAAACCACCTCACACCACACATTGTCCTCAGACATCTCATTTCCAGCACATCCATCCTCCTGCGCACAACTCTATCCATAGCCCACGCCTCGCAACCATACAACATTGTTGGAACCACTATTCCTTCAAACATACCCATTTTTGCTTTCCGAGATAATGTTCTCGACTTCCACACATTCTTCAAGGCTCCCAGAATTTTCGCCCCCTCCCCCACCCTATGGTCCAATTCTGCTTCCATGGTTCCATCCGCTGCCAGATCCACTCCCAGATATCTAAAACACTTCACTTCCTCCAGTTTTTCTCCATTCAAACTCACCTCCCAATTTACTTGACCCTCAACCCTACTGTACCTAATAACCTTGCTCTTATTCACATTTACTCTTAACTTTCTTCTTCCACACACTTTACCAAACTCCGTCACCAGCTTCTGCAGTTTCTCACATGAATCAGCCACCAGCGCTGTATCATCAGCGAACAACAACTGACTCACTTCCCAAGCTCTCTCATCCCCAACAGACTTCATACTTGCCCCTCTTTCCAAAACTCCATCCACATATAAGGTAAAAAGCCACATTGACATAACACAGCCCTGCCTCACACCTACATGTCTCCTATAACTTTCTGTCAACTGTATATCCAATCTTACACATGCATTTGCAACTCTATAGAAGACTTTTGTACCATCCAACAGTTGTTCTCCTACCCCATATAACCTTAACACATCCCATGTAGCATTCCGCGTAATGCTTTCTCTAGATCCATAAAAACTGCATACAGCTTCTTACCATTCAACGATACTTATACAGTCATTTTCACTGCAAAAATCTTATGTATATGTCCCTTAACTTTCTTAAAACCACCAAGCTCCTCACTTATTCCGTGTTCAGCCACCTTCACCACTGTCAGTCTGTACTCTAGCATACACTTTTCATTGTATTCTAAACACACTTTTTTTTCATACTTGATTGCTGTTTCCCACGTTAGCAAGGTAACCCCAGGCGCAGACAAAGAAAAACAACATCTGCTCACTTCCCTTCCCTAGCTGCCTCATGTAATGCACTGAAGCCACAGCTCCCTATCCACAACCAGACCCCATTGACCTTTCCATGGTTTACTGCAGACCCTTCAAAGGCCCTGGTTCAGTCCTTTGATAGCATGTTGACACCAGTACACCTCATCATTCCACTTCACTCTATCCTCCCTTTCACCCTCCTGCATGCCCAGGCCCCAGTCGCACAAAATCTTTTTCAATCTGTCCTTCCATCTCCAATATGGTCTCCTTATTTTCCTTGTTCATTCCACTTTTGACACATATATGTATACTCTCTGTCAACTTTTCCTCACTCATTCTCTCCAAATGTCTAAGCCATTTCAGCACATCCTCTTTAGCTCTCTCAGCCACAGTCTTTTTTTTTTTTTACTACACATCTCTCGCAATCCTTCTTTACTTATTCAATCAAACCATCTCACACCACAAATTGCCCTCATTCATTTCATTTCCAGCACATCCACCCTCCTCTGAATGGTTTTATCTTCAGCCCATATGTTACCTCCATATGATAATGTGACAGCTATATCCTCAAACATACCAATTTTTGTCCTCTCAGACTACAATCTCTTTCCATACATTCTTCAGTGTGTCCAGAAGCTTTGCCCAAACATACTCATTTTTGCCCTCCCAGATAGCAATCTCTCTTTTCCATACATTCTTTTGTGCATCCAGAACCTTCACCACTTCATTCACCCTAAGACACTTCTAATTCCATGGTTCCATTCACTGCCATGTCCACTCCCAAATCTCTAAAATATTTTACTTCCTCTAGTGTTTCTCCATTCACATTCACACCCCAGCTATAACCTGTCCCTAAACCATACTAAACATAATAACTTTGCTTTTATTCACATATACTCTCAACATCCTATTTTCACTAAATCTTGCACACCCAGTCTCCAACTTCTGCAGTTTCTCGTTCAAATCTGCCACTGATGCTGTATCATCAGCAAACATCAATTGACACTTCCTAGGGCCCCCTTCATCCCCCTTAGACTGCATACTCACCCCTCTTCCACAGTCTCTCACATTTACCTCCTTCACCACCCCATCCATGAACAAATGAAACGCTCTTTGTAACATCACATACCCCTGCCACGTACCAGTCTTCATTTGGAACCATTCACTCTTCTCTCTTCCAACTCATATACATGGCTTATTCCCTAGATTAAAACTTCTCACTGCTTCCAGCAGCTTTCCTCCTATGTTGTATATTCTTAAGACTTATTTCCTATTGTTGCCACTTGCATCCTTAACACCTTCTTTGAATAAGGAACAGTAATAGCTTTCACTCAATCCTCAGGCACACCCCCTTATTTCCATGATAGATTACATAGATGCATTCATTCTGCCATTTTTTCTCCTATATACTTCAGCATTTGAGCCATAATCCCTTTCACTACAAGGGCTTTTCCTACCTACAGCTTCACTATCACCCTTTTTATGTCCCTTCTTGTTATAGGCCCATGCACTTGTATTATTTTCCTTCCATCCTCCATACCCATTCTTTTCAATAGCTGCTGCCCTACCATCTTCCACATTCATTAGTTCTTCAGAATACTCTTGCCATCTTCCTTTCACTTCCTCCTTTTGATTCAGCAACTCCCCTTCCTTACTTCTTATATTAACATTTCAACTTTTACATCCATATTTTTCCTTTTTCATCTCCTTTCAGTACATTTTTTTACTTTACCTAGATTTTTTACTCTTTCAAAATATTAATTTCTCTTTTGTCACTTCCCTCTATCAGATTCGTAACATTCTTCTTACACATTTTATACTCTTCCCTCTTCTTTTACTTGACTTTCATTGGTACATTCTGTTCAAGCAAAATCTGTCATATACATTTTTCTTCTTTTCCACAGCATTTCTCATTTCATCCATCCATCATGCATTTCCCTCTTTGTTCCTATATCTCATGACCTTGTATTCAACTTCTAATTCTACAATAGGATGGATTGTTTTTATCCTCTTTTTGATATTCATATGGGGTAATGGAGAAAAGTTGTGGATCCATGAGAAAAGATTATGCAAAAATATGGGTTTTCTAGGCCAGTATCTTTACACACACACACACACACACACACACACACACACACACACGGGTCAGAAACTGAAAACTAAGGTAATACAAATGTGCATTTGTAGAAAAAATCTTGAGCTGAAATTTTTTTTATTATTATTTCCATTTTTTCTTCTACTTAATCACCATCTCCCGCATCAGCGAAGTAGCACAGGGAAACAGACAAGGAATGGCCCAACCCTCCCACATACATATGTATATACATAAACGCCCATGTATATATACATTTCATCATATACATATATATACATTTCATCATATACATACATATGCATTATTTTTTTTTCTTATTTTGCTTTGTCGCTGTCTCCCGTGTTAGCAAGGTAGCACAAGGAAACAGACGAAAGAATGGCCAAACCCACCCACATACACATGTATATACATACACATCCACACACGCAGATATACATACCTATACATCTCAACGTATACATATATATACACACACAGACATATACATATATACACATGTACATAATTCATACTGTCTGCCTTTATTCATTCCCATCGCCACCCCGCCACACGTGAAATAACAACCTCCTCCCCCTCATGTGCGCGAGGTAGCACAAGGAAAAAACAACAAAGGCCACTTTCGTTCACACTCAGTCTCTAGCTGTCATGTAATAATACGCCGAAACCACAGCTTCCTTTCCACATCCAGGCCCCATAGAACTTTCCATGGTTTACCCCTGATGCTTCACATGCCCTGGTTCAATCCATTGACAGCACATCGACCCTGGTATACCACATCGTTCCAATTCACTCTATTCCTTGCACGCCTTTCACCCTTCTGCATGTTCAGGCCCCGATCACTCAAAATCTTTTTCACTCTATCTTTCCTCCTCCAGTTTGGTCTCCCACTTCTCCTCGTTCCCTCCACCTCTGACACATGTATCCTCTTTGTCAATCTTTTCTCACTCATTCTCTCCATGTGACCATACCACTTCAAAACATCCTCTTCTGCTCTCTCAACCACACCCTTCTTATTACCACACATCTCTCTTACCCTATTATTACTTACTCGATCAAACAACCTTACAACACATATTGTCCTCAAACATCTGATTTCCAGCACATCCACCCTCCTCCGCACAACTTTATCCATTGCCCACACCTCGCAACCATATATTATTGTTGGAACCACTATTCCTTCAAACATACCCATTTTTCCTTTCAAAGATAATGTTCTCGACTTCCACACATTCTTCAAGGCTCCCAGAACTTTCGCCCCCTCTCCCACCCTATGATTCACTTCCGCTTCCATGGTTCCATCTGCTGCCAAATCCACTCCCAGATATCTAAAAAACTTCACTTCCTTCAGTTTTTCTCCATTCAAACTTACCTCCTAATTGACTTGTCCTACTGTACCTAATAACCTTGCTTTTATTCACATTTACTCTCAGCTTTCTTCTTTCACACACTTTACCAAACTCAGTCACCAGCTTCTGCAGTTTCTCACACGAATCAGCCACCAGCGCTGTATCACCAGTGAACAACAACTGACTCACTTCCCAACCTCTCTCATCCAAAACAAACTGCATACTTGCCCCTCTTTCCAAAACTATTGCATTCACCTCCCTAACAACCCCATCCATAAACAAATTAAACAACCATGGAGACATCACACACCCCTGTTGCAAACGTACATTCACTGAGAACCTATCACTTTCCTCTCTTCCTGCACATACACATGCCTTACATCCTCGATAAAAACTTTTCACTGCTTCTAACAACTTGCCTCCCACACCATATATTCTTAACACCTTCCACAGAGCATCTCTATCAACTGTATGATATGCCTTCTCCAGATCCATAAATGCTACATACAAATCCATTTGCTTTTCTAAGTATTTCTCACATACATTCTTCAAAGCAAACACCTGATCCACAGATCCTCTACCACTTCTGAAACCACACTGAAACCCTTCTGAAACCCCAATCTGATGCTATGTACATGCCTTCACCCTCTCAATCAATTCCCTCCCATATAATTTCCCGGGAATACTCAAGAAACTTATACCTCTGTAATTTGAGCACTCACTCTTATCCTCTTTGCCTTTGTACAATGGCACTATGCAAGCATTCCACCAATCCTCAGGCACCTCACCATGAATCATACATACATTAAATAACCTTACCAACCAGTCAACAATACAGTCACCCCCTTTTTTAATGAATTCCAGTGCAATACTATCCAAACCCGCCGCCGTGCCGGCTTTCTTCTTCCGCAAAGCTTTTACTACCTCTTCTCTGTTTACCAAATCATTTTCCATAACCCTGTCACTTTTCACACCACCTCGACCAAAACACCCTATATCTGCCACTCTTATCATCAAACACATTCAACAAACCTTCAAAATAGTCACTCAATCTCCTCACATCACCACTACTTGTTATCACCTCCCCATAAGCCCCCTTCACTGAAGTTCCCATTTGTTCCTATGTTTTACGCACTTTATTTACCTCCTGCAAAATTTTTTTTTTTTTCTGTCTCCCGCGTTTGCAAGGTAGCGCAAGGAAACAGACGAAAGAAATGGCCCAACCCACCCCCATACACATGTATATACATACGTCCACACACGCAAATATACATACCTACACAGCTTTCCATGGTTTACCCCAGACGCTTCACATGCCCTGATTCAATCCACTGACAGCACGTCAACCCTGGTATACCACATCGATCCAATTCACTGTATTCCTTGCCCTCCTTTCACCCTCCTGCATGTTCAGGCCCCGATCATACAAAATCTTTATCACTCCATCTTTCCACCTCCAATTTGGTCTCCCACTTCTCCTCGTTCCCTCCACCTCCGACACATATATCCTCTTGGTCAATCTTTCCTCACTCATTCTCTCCATGTGCCCAAACCATTTCAAAACCCCCTCTTCTGCTCTCTCAACCACGCTCTTTTTATTTCCACACATCTCTCTTACCCTTACATTACTTACTCGATCAAACCACCTCACACCACACATTGTCCTCAAACATCTCATTTCCAGCACATCCATCCTCCTGCGCACAACTCTATCCATAGCCCATGCCTCGCAACCATACAGCATTGTTAGAACCACTATTCCTTCAAACATACCCATTTTTGCTTTCCGAGATAATGTTCTCGACTTCCACACATTCTTCAAGGCTCCCAGAATTTTCGCCCCCTCCCCCACCCTATGATTCACTTCCGCTTCCATGGTTCCATCCGCTGCCAGATCTACTCCCAGATATCTAAAACACTTTACTTCCTCCAGTTTTTCTCCATTCAAACTCACCTCCCAATTGACTTGACCCTCAACCCTACTGTACCTAATAACCTTGCTCTTATTCACATTTACTCTTAACTTTCTTCTTTCACACACTTTACCAAACTCAGTCACCAGCTTCTGCAGTTTCTCACATGAATCAGCCACCAGCGCTGTATCATAAGCGAACAACAACTGACTCACTTCCCAAGTTCTCTCATCCACAACAGACTTCATACTTGCCCCTCTTTCCAAAACTCTTGCATTCACCTCGCTAACAACCCCATCCATAAACAAATTAAACAACCATGGAGACATCACACACCCCTGCCACAAACCTACATTCACTGAGAACCAATCACTTTCCTCTCTTCCTACACGTACACATGCCTTACATCCTCGATAAAAACTTTTCACTGCTTCTAACAACTTGCCTCCCACACCATATATTCTTAATACCTTCCACAGAGCATCTCTATCAACTCTATCATATGCCTTCTCCAGATCCATAAATGCTACATACAAATCCATTTGCTTTTCTAAGTATTTCTTACATACATTCTTCAAAGCAAACACCTGATCCACACATCCTCTACCACTTCTGAAACCACACTGCTCTTCCCCAATCTGATGCTCTGTACATGCCTTCACCCTCTCAATCAATACCCTCCCATATAATTTACCAGGAATACTCAACAAACTTATACCTCTGTAATTTGAGCACTCACTCTTATCCCCTTTGCCTTTGTATAATGGCACTATGCACGCATTCCGCCAATCCTCAGGCACCTCACCATGAGTCATACATACATTAAATAACCTTACCAACCAGCCAATAATACAGTCACCCCCTTTTTTAGTAAATTCCAGTGCAATACCATCCAAACCTGCTGCCTTGCCGGCTTTCATCTTCTGCAAAGCTTTTACTACCTCTTCTCTGTTTACCAAATCATTTTCCCTAACCCTCTCACTTTGCACACCACCTCGGCCAAAACACCCTATATCTGCCACTCTATCATCAAACACATTCAACAAACCTTCAGAATACTCACTCCATCTCCTTCTCACATCACCACTACTTGTTATCACCTCCCCATTTGCGCCCTTTCACTGAAGTTCCCATTTGCTCCCTTGTCTTACGCACTTTATTTATCTCCTTCCAGAACATCTTTTCATTCTCCCTAAAATTTAATGATACTCTCTCACCCCAACTCTCATTTGCCCTCTTTTTCACCTCTTGCACCTTTCTCTTGACCTCCTGTCTCTTTCTTTTATACATCTCCCACTCAGTTGCATTTTTTCCCGGCAAAAATCGTCCGAATGCCTCTCTCTTCTCTTTCACTAATAATCTTACTTCTTCATCCCACCACTCACTAACCTTTCTAATCAACCCACCTCCCACTCTTCTCATGCCACAAGCATCTTTTGCGCAATCCATCACTGATTCCCTAAATACATCCCATTCCTCCCCCACTCCCCTTACTTCCATTGTTCTCACCTTTTTCCATTCTGTACTCAGTCTCTCCTGGTACTTCCTCACACAAGTCTCCTTCCCAAGCTCACTTACTCTCACCACCCTCTTCACCCCAACATTCACTCTTCTTTTCTGAAAACCCATACAAATCTTCACCTTAGCCTCCACAAGATAATGATCAGACATCCCTCCAGTTGCACCTCTCAGCACATTAACATCCAAAAGTCTCTCTTTCGCGTGCCTGTCAATTAACACGTAATCCAATAATGCTCCCTGGCCATCTCTTCTACTTACATACGTATACTTATGTATATCTCGCTTTTTAAACCAGTTATTCCCAATCACCAGTCCTTTTTCAGCACATAAATCTGCGAGCTCTTCACCATTTCCAACACCGAACACCCCATGTATACCAAGTATTCCCTCATCTGCCACATTACTCACCTTTGCATTCAAATCACCCATCACTTTTTATTCTCCCTAAAATTTAATGATACTCTCTCACCCCAGCTCTCACGCATTCCTCACGGGTCGTAGAAGGCAACTAAAGGGGACAGGAGCTGGGGGCTGGAAACCCTCCCATTTTTGTATTTTAACTTTCTAAAAGGGGAAACAGGAGAAGGAGTCACGCGGGGAGTGCTCATCTTCGTCGAAGGCTCAGACTGGGGTGTCTAAATGTGGGTGGATGTAACCAAGATTAGAAAAAAGAAGAGATAGGTAGTATGTTTGAGGAAAGGAACGGATGTTTTGGCTCTGAGTGAAACGAAACTCAAGGGTAAAGGGGAAGAGTGGTTTGGGAATGCCTTGGGAGTAAAGTCAGGGGTTGGTGAGAGGACACAAGCAAGGGAAGGAGTAGCACTACTCCTGAAACAGGAGTTGTGGGAGTATGTGATAGAGTGTAAGAAAGTAAAGTCTAGATTGATATGGGTAAAACTGAAAGTTGATGGAGAGAGATAGGTGATTATTGGTGCATATGCACCTGGGCATGAGAAGAAAGATCATGAGAGGCAAGTGTTTTGGGAGCAGCTAAGTGAGTGTGTTAGTAGTTTTGATGCACAAGACCGGGTTATAGTGATGGGTGATTTGAATGCAAAGGTGAGTAATGTGGCAGTTGAGGGAATAATTGGTATACATGGGGTGTTCAGTGTTGTAATTGGAAATGGTGAAGAGCTTGTAGATTTATGTGCTGAAAAAGGACTGATGATTGGGAACACCTGGTTTTAAAAGAGAGATATACATAAGTATACGTATGTAAGTGGGAGATATAGCCAGAGAGCAATATTGGATGACGTGTTAATTGATAGGCGTGTGAAAGAGAGACTTTTGGATGTTAATGTGCTGAGAGGTGCAACTGGAGGGATGTCTGATCATTATCTTGTGGAGGCAAAGGTGAAGATTTGTAGAGGTTTTCAGAAAAGAAGAGAGAATGTTGGGGTGAAAAGAGTGGTGAGAGTAAGTGAGCTTGGGAAGGAGACTTGTGTGAGGAAGTACCAGGAGAGACTGAGTACAGAATGGAAAAAGGTGAGGAAAAGGACATTAGGGAGTGGGGAAGGAATGGGATGTATTTAGGGAAGCATTGGTGGCTTGCGCAAAAGGTGCTTGTGGCATGTGAAGCGTGGGAGGTGGGCAGATTAGAAAGGGTTGTGAGTGGTGGGATGAAGAAGCAAGATTATTAGTGAAAGATAAGAGAGAGGCATTTGGATGATTTTTGTGGGAAAATAATGCAAATGAGTGGGAGACATATACATACACCGACATATACATATATACACATGTGAGAAAAGTGGGAGGTGGGTTGATTAGAAAGGGTTGTGAGTGGTGGGATGAAGAAGTAAGATTATTAGTGAAAGAGAAGAGAGAGGCATTTGGACGATTTTTACCGGGAAAAAATGAAATTGAGTGGGAGATGTATAAAAGAAAGAGACAGGAGGTCAAGAGAAAGGTGTGCAAGAGGTGAAAAAGAGGGCAAATGAGAGTTGGGGTGAGAGAGTATCATTAAATTTTAGGGAGAATGAAAAGATGTTCTGGAAGGAGGTAAATAAAGTGCGTAAGACAAGGGAGCAAATGGGAACTTCAGTGAAGGGTGCAAATGGGGAGGTGATAACAAGTAGTGGTGATGTGAGAAGGAGATGGAGTGAGTATTTTGAAGGTTTGTTGAATGTGTTTGATGATAGAGTGGCAGATATAGGGTGTTTTGGTTGAGGTGGTGTGCAAAGTGAGAGGGTTAGGGAAAATGATTTGGTAAACAGAGAAGAGGTAGTAAAAGCTTTGCGGAAGATGAAAGCCGGCAAGGCATCGGGTTTGGATGGTATTGCAGTGGAATTTATTAAAAAAGGGGGTGACTGTATTATTGACTGGTTGGTAAGGTTATTTAATGTATGTATGACTCATGGTGAGGTGCCTGAGGATTGGCGGAATGCGTGCATAGTGCCATTATACAAAGGCAAAGGGGGATAAGAGTGAGTGCTCAAATTACAGAGGTATAAGTTTGTTGAGTATTCCTGGTAAATTATATGGGAGGGTATTGATTGAGAGGGTGAAGGCATGTACAGAGCATCAGATTGGGGAAGAGCAGTGTGGTTTCAGAAGTGGTAGAGGATGTGTGGATCAGGTGTTTGCTTTGAAGAATGTATGTAAGAAATACTTAGAAAAGCAAATGGATTTGTATGTAGCATTTATGGATCTGGAGAAGGCATATGATAGAGTTGATAGAGATGCTCTGTGGAAGGTATTAAGAATATATGGTGTGGGAGGCAAGTTGTTAGAAGCAGTGAAAAGTTTGTATCGAGGATGTAAGGCATGTGTACGTGTAGGAAGAGAGGAAAGTGATTGGTTCTCAGTGAATGTAGGTTTGTGGCAGGGGTGTGTGATGTCTCCATGGTTGTTTAATTTGTTTATGGATGGGGTTGTTAGGGAGGTGAATGCAAGAGTTTTGGAAAGAGGGGCAAGTATGAAGTCTGTTGTGGATGAGAGAGCTTGGGAAGTGAGTCAGTTGTTGTTCGCTGATGATACAGCTCTGGTGGCTGATTCATGTGAGAAACTGCAGAAGCTGGTGACTGAGTTTGGTAAAGTGTGTGAAAGAAGAAAGTTAAAAGTAAATGTGAATAAGAGCAAGGTTATTAGTAGGGTTGAGGGTCAAGTCAATTGGGAGGTAAGTTTGAATGGAGAAAAACTGGAGGAAGTAAAGTGTTTTCGATATCTGTGAGTGGATCTGGCAGCGGATGGAACCATGGAAGCGGAAGTGGATCATAGGGTGGGGGAGGGGGCGAAAATTCTGGGAGCCTTGAAGAATGTGTGGAAGTCGAGAACATTATCTCGGAAAGCAAAAATGGGTATATTTGAAGGAATAGTGTTTCCAACAATGTTGTATGGTTGCGAGGCGTGGGCAATGGATAGAGTTGTGCGCAGGAGGATGGATGTGCTGGAAATGAGATGTTTGAGGACAGTGTGTGGTGTGAGGTGGTTTGATTGAGTAAGTAACGTAAGGGTAAGAGAGATGTGTGGAAATAAAAAGAGCGTGGTTGAGAGAGCAGAAGAGGGTGTTTTGAAATGGTTTGGGCACATGGAGAGAATGAGTGAGGAAAGGTTGACCAAGAGGATATATGCGTCGGAGGTGGAGGGAACGAGGAGAAGAGGGAGACCAAATTGGAGGTGGAAAGATGGAGTGAAAAAAGATTTTGTGTGATCGGGGCCTGAACATGCAGGAGGGTGAAAGGAGGGCAAGGAATAGAGTGAATTGGATCAATGTGGTATACCGGGGTTGACATGCTGTCAGTGGATTGAATCAGGGCATGTGAAGCGTCTGGGGTAAACCATAGAAAGCTGTGTAGGTATGTATATTTTGCGTGTGTGGACGTATGTATATACATGTGTATGGTGGTGTGTTGGGCCATTTCTTCGTCTGTTTTCTTGTGCTACCTCGCAAACCCGGGAGACAGCGACAAAGCAAAAAAAAAAAAAAAAAAAAAGCATATTCATCCATCAGCTGCCAATTCCACTCCCAGACATCTAAAACACTTCATTTCCTCCAGTTTTTATCCATTCAAACCTACCTCCCAATTGACGTGTCCATCAACCCTACTGTACCTAATAACCTTGCTCTTATTCACATTTACTCTCAGCTTTCTTCTTTCACGCACTTTACCAAACTCAGCGTAAGTGAATCATAGGGTGGGGGAGGGGGCGAAAGTTCTGGGAGTGTTGAAGAATGTGTGGAAGTCGAGGACATTATCTCGGAAAGCAAAAATGGGTATGTTTAAAGGAATAGTGGTTCCAACAATGTTATATGGTTGCAAAGCGTGGGCTATAGATAGTTGTGCGGAGGAGGGTGGATGTGCTGGAAATGAGATGTTTGAGGACAATATGTGGTGTGAGGTGGTTTGATCGAGTAAGTAATGATAGGGTAAGAGAGATGTGTGGTAATAAAAAGAGTGTGGCTGAGAGAGCAGAAGAGGATGTTTTGAAATGGTTTGGTCACATGGAGAGAATGAGTGAGGAAAGATTGACCAAGAGGATGTGTCAGAGGTGGAGGGAACGAGGAGAAGTGGGAGACTAAATTGGAGGTGGAAAGTTGGAGTGAAAAAGATTTTGAGTGATCGGGGCCTGAACATGCAGGAGGATGAAAGGCGTGCAAGGAATAGAGTGAATTGGAATGATGTGGTATACCGGGGTCGACGTGCTGTCAATGGATTGAACCAGGGCATGTGAAGCGTCTGGGGTAAACCATGGAAAGTTCTGTGGGGCCTGGGTGTGGAAAGGGAGCTGTGGTTTCGGTGCATTATACATAACAGCTAGAGATTGAGTGTGAACAAATGTGGCCTTTGTTGTCTTTTCCTAGTGCTACCTTGCCCACATGCTGGGGAAGGGGGTTGTCATTTCATGTGTTGCGGGGTGGTGATGGGAATGAATAAAGGCAGACAGTATGAATTATGTACATGTGTATATATGTATATGTTTGTGTGAGTATATATATGTATACATTGAGATGTATAGGTATGTATATTTGTGTGTGTGGATGTGTATGTATATACATGTGTATGTGGGTGGGTTGGGCCATTCTTTCGTCTGTTTCCTTGCGCTACCTCACAAATGCGGGAGACAGTGACCAAGTAAAATAAATGAATAAATATACACATTCTTACTTGCTGCCTTCATCCATTCCTGTCACCACCCTGCCACACATGAAATAGCATCCCCCCCACTCTCCAGTGAGGTAGCAGCAGGAAAAGACAAAAAAAGGCCATTTTCGTTCACACTCAGTCTCTAGCTGCCATGAGTAATGCACCGAAACCACAGCCCCCTTTCCACATCTAGGTCCCACAGACCTTTCCGTGGTTTACCCTAGACGCTTCACATGCCCTGGTTCCATCCATTGACAGCATGTCAAACCTGGTATACTACATTGTTCCAATGCACTCGATTCCTTGCACTCCTTTCAGCCTCCTGTATGTTCAGGTCCCAATCTCTCAACATCTTTTTCACTCCATCCTTCCACCCCCAATTTAGTCTCTTTTTCCTTGTTTCCTCCACCTCTGATGCATATATCCTCTTTGTCAATCTTTCCTCACTCATTCTCTCCATTTGACCAAACCATTTCAACACACACTCTTCTGCTCTCTCAATTACACTCCTTTTTTTACCACACATCTCTCTCACCCTTTCATTACTTAATCAAACCACCTTGCACCATATATTATCCTCAGCCATTTCATTTCCAGCACATCCATCCTCCTCCGCACAACCCTATTTATAGCCCATGCCTCACAGCCATATAACATTGTTGGAACCACTATTCCTTCAAACATACCCATTTTTGCTCTCCAAGATAACGTTCTTGCCTTCCACACATCCTTCAACACTCCCAGAACCTTCACCCCCTCCCCCATTCTGTGACTCGCTTCTGCTTCCATGGTTCCATCTACTGCCAAGTACACTCCCAGATATCTAAAACACTTCACTTCCTCCAGTTTTTCTTCATTCAAACTTCCCTTCCACTTTACTTGTCCCTCAACCCTACTAAAACTAATAACCTTGCTCTTATTCACATTTACTCTGAACTTTCATTTTCCACACACTTAGCCAAACTCAGTCACCAACTTCTGCAGTTTCTCACGTAATCACTCACCAATTCTGTATCATCAGTGAACAACAACTTACTCACTTCCCAAGCCCATCTCAATCACAACAGACTGCATACTTACCCCTCTCTCCAAAACTCTTGCATTCACCTTCCTAACCACCCCATCCATAAACAAATTAAACAACCATGGAGACATCATATACCCCTGCCGCAAACCAATATTCACTGTGAACCAATCGCTTTCCTCTCTTCCTACTCGTACACATGCCTTACATCCTTGGTAAAAACTTTTCACTGCTTCTAGCAACTTTCCTCCTACACCATATACCCTTAAAACCTTCCGCAAAGCATCTCTATTACCCTTATTGTATGCCTTCTCCAAATCCTTAAATGCTACATACAAATCCATTTGCTTTTCTAAGTATTTCTCACATACATTCTTCAAAGGAGACACGTGATCCACGCATCCTTGCCACTTCTGAAAACACACTGCTCTTCCCCAATCTGATGCTCTGTACATGGCTTTTCCCTCTCAATCAGTACCCTCCCATGTAATTTCCCAGGAATACTCAGCAAACTTAAGCCTCTGTAATTTGAACATTCACCTTTGTCCCCTTTGCCTTTGTACATTGGCACTATGCATGCATTCCGCCAATCCTCAGGGACTTCACCATGATCCATACATATATTGAGTATTCTTACCAACCAGTCAACAACACAGTCACTCTTTTTTTAATAAATTCCACTGCAATACCACCCAAACCCACTGCCTTGCTGGCTTTCATCTTCTGCAAAGCTTTCACTACCTCTTCTCTGTTTACCAAACCATTCTCCCTAACCCTCTCACTTTGCACACCACCCTAACCAAAACACCCTATATCTGCCATTCTATCATCAAACACATTCAACAAACCCTCAAAATACTCACTTTATCTCGTCACTTCATCACTACTGATTATTACCTCCCCACTTGCCCCCTTCACCAATGTTCCCATTTGTTCTCCTGCCTTACGCACTTTATTTACCTCCTTCCAAATCACCTTTTTATTCTCCCCAAAATGTAATGAAACTCTCTCACCCCAACTCTCATTTGCCTTCATTTTCACCTCTTGCACCTTTCTCTTGACCTCCTGCTGCTTTCTTTTATACATCTCCCAGTCATTTGCACCACTTCCCTGCAAAATTGGTTCAGACGCCTCCCTTCTCTTTCACTAAAAATCTTACTTCTTAATCCCACCACTCACTCCCCTTTCTAATGCCACATGCATCTTTTGCACAAGCCATCACTGCTTCCTTAGATACATCCCATTCCTCACCACCTCCCCTTTCGTCATTTGCTCTCACCTTTTGCCATTCTGCTTTCAATCTCTCCTGGTACTTCCTCACACAAGTTTCCTTTCCAAGCTCACTTACTCTCACCACTCTCTTCTCCCCAACATTCTTCTTTTCAGGAAACCTCTGCAAATCTTCACCTTTGCCTCCACAAGATAGTGATCAAACATCCCTCCAGCTGCCCCTCTCAGCACATTAACATCCAAAAGTCTCCATTTTACACGCCTATCAATTAGCATGTAAGCCCTCTGGCCATCTCTCCTGCTCACATATATATGTATATATCTCTTTTTAAACCAGGTATTCCCAGTCATCAGTCCTCGAGCTCTTCACCATTCCCATTTACAACATTGAACACCCCATGTACAACAATTATACCCCCAACATCCACATTACTCACCTTTGCATTCAAATCACCCATCACTATAACCTGGTCTCTTGCATCAAAGCTACAAACACACTCTCTCAGCTGCTCCCAAAACACCTGCCTCTCATGATCTTTCTTCTCCTGACCAGGTGCATAGGCACTAATAATCACCCATCTCTCTCCACCCACCTTCAGTTTTACTCATATCAATCTAGAGTTTACTTTCTTACATTCTATCACATACCCCCACAACTCCTGCCTCAGGAGTGCTACTCTTTCCTTTGTTCTTGTCCTTTCACCAACCCCTGACTTTACTCCCAAGACATTCCCAAACCACTCTTCCCCTTTACCATTGAGCTTCGTTTCACTCCGAGCCAAAACATCCCGGTTCCTTTCCTCAAATATGCTACCTGTCTCTCCTTTTTTCTCATCTTGGTTACGTCCACACACACTTAACCACCCTAGTCTGAGTCTTCAAGGAGGATGAGCTCTTCCTGCATGACTCCTGTTTCCCCTTTCAGAGATTTGAATACAAGTAGGGGGGGGGGTTCCAGCCCCCTGCTCCTGCCCCCTTTAGTCACCTTCAAAGACATGCTATTTCAAGTGGGGTAGCGTTAATTTTAAAGAAATGCTGAAGTATGGAAAAAAATTGTGATAGAATTAATGCATCTTATATGTAATTTAGAATGGGAACAGAAGGTTGTGCCTGAGGTTTGGGCGAAAGCTATTAATATTCCTTTATTCAAAGAAAAAGGTATGAAGGATGTATGAAGCAATTATAGGGGAATAAGTCTGTTAAATTTACTAGGAAAAGTGTATGCAAGAATATTAATTGACAGAGTGATGGAAGTGACTGAATGCAGATGTGAAGAATAAGGGTTTTTAGGAAAGGTAGGGGATGTGTGGATCAGATATTTTTTTTTTTTTTTGTATTAAAGATGGCCATGGAAAAGTATTTAGTGAAAGGTAAGAAGTTGTATGTAGCTTTTATGGATCTGGAGAAAGCATATGGCAGAGTTGAGTGGAAAGCTTTGCGGAATGTGTTAAGGATATATAGTAAAGGGGGAAACTGTTGGATGGCGTAAAAGCCTTATATAGAGGAGCAAATGCATGTGTAAGAGTGGATGGAGAGCTGAGCAAAAGTTTAGGTACATATAGGTGTGAGGCAGGGCTGTGTGATATCACCATGGCTTTTTGATATATATATATGTATGGAGTAATAAGAGAGAGAGATGAAATCAAAACTAGGAAAAAAGGGTGCAGAAATGGAGTGTAGTGGTGAGATATGGTGGCTAGTGGCAAGCCTGTTTGCAGATGATACTGTGTTGTTTGCTGAGAGTGAAGAAGGTTGTAAGTGTGTTTTATGATGTATGTAAGCTGAGGAGATTAAAGGTAAATGCAAGTTAAGGTAAAGTAATGGTGTTTGAAAGGAAACGGAGAGAAAGGATAGATTTTGTAAAGCCATATAGAGTGAAAGAAGAAAGTGCACAAAATTGTGCTGTGGATATGGGAGGAAAAAGACTGGAAGAAGTGGGGGAATTTAATAATCTAGGAGCTGTCTTAGGTAAGTGTGGTGATATGAAAGGAGTGATAAGGGAGGGAGGAGTACATGGTAGCAGAGTCATTGGGTCCCTTAATAGAATAATGAAGGGTAGAGGTGTAAGTATGAAAATGAAGAGAGGATTAAGGGACAGCATAGTCCTCCCAAATCTGAGCTATACAGCCAAAACATAGACTTGGAAGGAGGCATAGAGGTCAAAAGTCCAAGCTGTGGAAATGAGCTGTTTGAGAAGAGCATGTGGTGTGACTGCTGAAAGGGTGAAGGTGAAGTTGCACTTCAGTAGGAGGTCATACAATTTTACTTAACATGTAATTTTTCTGTACATGTGACACAACATATTTTGTGGAGACCATCAACCTCATCAGGTGCCAGTACATAACAGTTATTTAGATCCCAACATCTTCCTTGGTTTCCACTCTCCAACACCAATCTTTCTAGACCAAGCACTGTCTGCTATGTCTGGTCCCCTTGTAAGGAGAGAGATTAAGGGGGGGTCAGGTGGCGGGGATTGACCTGGGTAAATGGGTGTGTCATGAACAACTTTTTTTATGTTCTCATATTTTACTAGTTCTCTCATAATGATTTGGTTAATGCTAGGATGGGCTTTGAAATTGTGTGGGGACAAATTGAAG
Organism: Panulirus ornatus; assembly: GCF_036320965.1. NCBI lineage: Eukaryota > Metazoa > Arthropoda > Malacostraca > Decapoda > Palinuridae > Panulirus > Panulirus ornatus. The sequence continues at coordinate 13,368,247 of NC_092280.1, forward strand.
TTCTTAGTATTTGCAATTAAAACAGATTCAGTGACCTTATGTGAGGCATGATCAGCAGAGGGTTATAGAATAATGAAATATTCAAAATCTATGGGGTGAACATTTTTGTGACAGTGTTTAGCAATTGCATTTTTGTGGTCATTCCTGCTTACTGAATTTCGATGCCAATTACACTTCTTTACAGTCTTACCAGTCTGGCCTACATAAATATATTTACATGCCTTGCATTTGACAGTGTAAACACTCCCAGTTGTTGCATGATTCGTCCTACTATATATTAAGGTCTTTCTGATGGTGTTATTGTACTGGAAAGCAGTATTACAAGCACTGTTTTTTAGAACATGTCTAAAATTAACTAAGTTGGGAGAATAGGGCAGCACTAAACTTTTAGATGTATCCTTATTTGTTACATCTTTGTTACAAGAAGCATAAGATGACTTCCTAGCTTTCCAGTAAGCTTTGATCACAAACCAATTGGGATAGTATAACTGCCTAAAGGTACTTCGTATATGATTTACATTCACCCATCAGGCCTATGGGATCACATATCCATAGTGCTCTTAAAAACTTAGACATAACTACAGATATTTTCACAGAAGGATCATGTACTGAGAAATAGGCTTCCTGTAGATTTTAAAGGATGGATGATCAGATTTTCTATTTATCAACATGGCTGGAGAGGCCAGTTTGCCTTCTTTTTCCTATTTCATCTTGAATATGATAGTGGGGTGGATTTTATTTAATTCATTAAATAAAACATCACAATCTTGGGAGGATGGCCACAAGGACTGCACATCATCCACGTATGTAAACCAGAACTTTCAGATGATTATTTGATTATTGGTTGAAGTAGAAAATTGTCTCGAAATATCCCATTAATAAATTGCTAAAAATGGGACTAAGAGGGTTTTCTATGGCAAGACCAGATTTCTCTCTGTAAAGATTACCTTCATCATCTTGGAAAACATTATTAGAAACACAAAGCTCAACTAAGTCAGTGAAAATTTTTATGGGCTGGGGCAAGTCAAGGTTGAGATCAGGCAATTTCCTCCGTAGATATGTGATGGTTTTGTTAATAAGTTTTTTTTTTTTTTTTTTTTTTTTTTTTTTTATCGCTGTCTCCCGCGTTTGCGAGGTAGCGCAAGGAAACAGACGAAAGAAATGGCCCAACCCCCCCCATACACATGTACATACACACGTCCACACACGCAATATACATACCTACACAGCTTTCCATGGTTTACCCCAGACGCTTCACATGCCTTGATTCAATCCACTGACAGCACGTCAACCCCTGTATACCACATCGCTCCAATTCACTCTATTCCTTGCCCTCCTTTCACCCTCCTGCATGTTCAGGCCCCGATCACACAAAATCCTTTTCACTCCATCTTTCCACCTCCAATTTGGTCTCCCTCTTCTCCTCGTTCCCTCCACCTCCGACACATATATCCTCTTGGTCAATCTTTCCTCACTCATTCTCTCCATGTGCCCAAACCATTTCAAAACACCCTCTTCTGCTCTCTCAACCACGCTCTTTTTATTTCCACACATCCCTCTTACCCTTACGTTACTTACTCGATCAAACCACCTCACACCACACATTGTCCTCAAACATCTCATTTCCAGCACATCCATCCTCCTGCGCACAACTCTATCCATAGCCCACGCCTCGCAACCATACAACATTGTTGGAACCACTATTCCTTCAAACATACCCATTTTTGCTTTCCGGGATAATGTTCTCGACTTCCACACATTTTTCAAGGCTCCCAAAATTTTCGCCCCCTCCCCCACCCTATGATCCACTTCCGCTTCCATGGTTCCATCCGCTGACAGATCCACTCCCAGATATCTAAAACACTTCACTTCCTCCAGCCTCTCACCATTCAAACTCACCTCCCAATTGACTTGACCCTCAACCCTACTGTACCTAATAACCTTGCTCTTATTGACATTCACTCTTAACTTTCTTCTTCCACACACTTTACCAAACTCCGTCACCAGCTTCTGCAGTTTCTCACATGAATCCGCCACCAGCGCTGTATCATCAGCGAACAACAACTGACTCACTTCCCAAGCTCTCTCATCCCCAACAGACTTCATACTTGCCCCTCTTTCCAAAACTCTTGCATTTACCTCCCTAACAACCCCATCCATAAACAAATTAAACAACCATGGAGACATCACACACCCCTGCCGCAAACCTACATTCACTGAGAACCAATCACTTTCCTCTCTTCCTACACGTACACATGCCTTACATCCTCGATAAAAACTTTTCACTGCTTCTAACAACTTGCCTCCCACACCATATATTCTTAATACCTTCCACAGAGCATCTCTATCAACTCTATCATATGCCTTCTCCAGATCCATAAATGCTACATACAAATCCATTTGCTTTTCTAAGTATTTCTCACATACATTCTTCAAAGCAAACACCTGATCCACACATCCTCTACCACTTCTGAAACCACACTGCTCTTCCCCAATCTGATGCTCTGTACATGCCTTCACCCTCTCAATCAATACCCTCCCATATAATTTACCAGGAATACTCAACAAACTTATACCTCTGTAATTTGAGCACTCACTCTTATCCCCTTTGCCTTTGTACAATGGCACTATGCAAGCATTCCGCCAATCCTCAGGCACCTCACCATGAGTCATACATACATTAAATAACCTTACCAACCAGTCAACAATACAGTCACCCCCTTTTTTAATAAATTCCACTGCAATACCATCCAAACCTGCTGCCTTGCCGGCTTTCATCTTCCGCAAAGCTTTTACTACCTCTTCTCTGTTTACCAAATCATTTTCCCTAACCCTCTCACTTTGCACACCACCTCGACCCAAACACCCTATATCTGCCACTCTGTCATCAGACACATTCAACAAACCTTCAAAATACTCATTCCATCTCCTTCTCACAACACCACTACTTGTTATCACCTCCCCATTTACGCCCTTTACTGAAGTTCCCATTTGCTCCCTTGTCTTACGCACCCTATTTACCTCCTTCCAGAACATCTTTTTATTCTCCCTAAAATTTACTGATAGTCTCTCACCCCAACTCTCATTTGCCCTTTTTTTCACCTCTTGCACCTTTCTCTTGACCTCCTGTCTCTTTCTTTTATACTTCTCCCACTCAATTGCATTTTTTCCCTGCAAAAATCGTCCAAATGCCTCTCTCTTCTCTTTCACTAATACTCTTACTTCTTCATCCCACCACTCACTACCCTTTCTAAACAGCCCACCTCCCACTCTTCTCATGCCACAAGCATCTTTTGCGCAATCCATCACTGATTCCCTAAATACATCCCATTCCTCCCCCACTCCCCTTACTTCCATTGTTCTCACCTTTTTCCATTCTGTACACAGTCTCTCCTGATACTTCTTCACACAGGTCTCCTTCCCAAGCTCACTTACTCTCACCACCTTCTTCACCCCAACATTCACTCTTCTTTTCTGAAAACCCATACTAATCTTCACCTTAGCCTCCACAAGATAATGATCAGACATCCCTCCAGTTGCACCTCTCAGCACATTGACATCCAAAAGTCTCTCTTTCGCACGCCTGTCCATTAACACGTAATCCAATAACGCTCTCTGGCCATCTCTCCTACTTACATAAGTATACTTATGTATATCTCGCTTTTTAAACCAGGTATTCCCAATCATCAGTCCTTTTTCAGCACATAAATCTACAAGCTCTTCACCATTTCCATTTACAACACTGAACACCCCATGCATACCAATTATTCCCTCAACTGCCACATTACTCACCTTTGCATTCAAATCACCCATCACTATAACCCGGTCTCGTGCATCAAAACCACTAACACACTCATTTAGCTGCTCCCAAAACACTTGCCTCTCATGATCTTTCTTCTCATGCCCAGGTGCATATGCACCAATAATCACCCATCTCTCTCCATCAACTTTCAATTTTACCCATATTAATCGAGAATTTACTTTCTTACATTCTATGACATACTCCCACAACTCCTGTTTCAGGAGTATTGCTACTCCTTCCCTTGCTCTTGTCCTCTCACTAACCCCTGACTTCACTCCCCAGACATTTCCAAACCACTCTTCCCCTTTACCCTTGAGCTTCGTTTCACTCAGAGCCAAAACATCCAGGTTCCTTTCCTCAAACATACTACCTATCTCTCCTTTTTTCACATCTTGGTTACATCCACACACATTTAGGCACCCCACTCTGTTAATAAGTACGTTAGTGAAAAGACAATTCACATCAAAAGTGATGAGTTTATGATCTGGCAAATTAATGTTTCTAACTTTGTTAACAAAATCTAAGCTATTTACAACATACAATGAAGAGATTTTTCCTTAAACATAACTTTTTTCCCTTGAGATAACTTATGATTATGGAAGTTAACAGATGTGGCCTTTTTTGTCTTTTCCTAGCGCTACCTTGGGGGGGGGTTCATGTGTGGTCGGGTGGCAACGGGAATGGATGAAGGCAGCAAGTATGAATATGTATTATATATTTATTATACTTTCTTGCTGTCTCCCGCGTTAGTGAGGTAGCACAAGGAAACAGACGAAAAAATGGCCCAACCCACCCACATACACATGTATATACATACACGTCCACACATGCACATATACATACTTATACATCTCAACGTATACGTATATATACACACACAGACATATACATATATATACATGTACATAATTCATACTGTCTGCTCTTATTCATTCCCGTCGCTACCTCGCCACACATGAAATGAAAACCCCTCCTCCCCCGCATGTGCATGAGGTAGCGCTAGGAAAAGACAAAAAAGGCCACATTTGTTCACACTCAGTCTAGTTGTCATGTATAATGCACCGAAACCACAGCTCCCTTTCCACATCCAGACCCCACAAAACTCTCCATGGTTTACCCCAGACGCTTCACATGCTCTGGTTCAATCCACTGAGAGCATGTCGACCCCAAAATACCACATCATTCCAATTTACTCTACTCCATGCACGCATTTCACCCTCCGGCATGTTCAGGCCCCAATCACTCAAAATCTTTTTCACTCCATCTTTCCACCTCCAATTTGGTCTCCCACTTCTCCTTGTTTCCTCCACCTCTGACACATATATCCTCTTTGTCAATCTTTCCTCACTCGTTCTCTCCATGTGGCCAAACCATTTCAAAACACCCTCTTCTGCTCTCTTAACCACACTATTTTTATGACCACATATCTCTCTTAACCTTTCATTACTTACTCGATCAAACCACCTCACACCACATATTGTCCTCAAACATCTCATGTCCAGCACATCCACCATCCTCCGCACAACTCTGTCTACAGCCCACGCCTTGCGACCATATATCATTGTTGGAACCACTATTCCTTCAAACATACCCATTTTTGCTTTCCAAGATAACGTTCTTGACTTCCACACATTTTTCAACACTCCCAGAATTTTTGCCCCCTCCCCTACCATATGATTCACTTCCGCTTCCATGGTTCCATCTGCTGCCAAATCCACTCCCAGATATCTAAAACACTTCACTTCTTCCAGTTTTTCTCCATTCAAACTTACCTCCCAATTGACTTGTCCCTCAACCCTATTGTACCTAATATCCTTGCTCTTATTGACATTTACTCTCAGATTTCTTCTTTCACACACTTTACCAAACTCAGTCACCAGCTTCTGCAGTTTCTCATCCGAATCAACCACCAGCGCTGTATCATCAGCGAACAACAACTGACTCACTTCCCAAGCTCTCTCATCCACAACAGACTGCATACTTGCCCCTCTTTCCAAAACTCTTGCATTCACCTCTCTAACAACCCCATCCATAAACAAATTAAACAACCAAGGAGACATCACGCACCCCTGCTGCAAACCAACATTCCCTGAGAACCAATTACTTTTCTCTCTCCTACACGTATACATGCCTTACATCCTCGATAAAAACTTTTCACTGCTTCTAACAACTTGTCTCCCACACCATATATCCTTAATACCTTCCACAGAGCACCCCTATCAACCCAATCATATGCCTTCTCCAGATCCATAAATGCTACATACAAATCCATTTGCTTTTCTAAGTATTTCTCACATACATTCTTCAAAGCAAACACCTGATCTACACAACCTCTACCACTTCTGAAACCACACTGCTCTTCCCCAATCTGAATATGTACATGTGTATATATGTATATGTCTGTGTATGTATATGTGTTTACATTGAAATGTTTTTATTTATATGTTTTTTTATTATTCTTTGTTGCTGTCTCCCACGTTAGCGAGGTAACACAAGGAAACAGATGGCCCAACCCACCCACATACACATGTATCCATTGAGAACAATGGAAGTAAGGGGAGTGGGGGAGGAATGGGATGTATTTAGGGAATCAGTGATGGATTGCGCAAAAGATGCTTGTGGCATGAGAAGAGTGGGAGGTGGGTTGATTAGAAAGGGTAGTGAGTGGTGGGATGAAGAAGTAAGAGTATTAGTGAAAGAGAAGAGAGAGGCATTTGGACGATTTTTGCAGGGAAAAAATGCAATTGAGTGGGAGATGTATAAAAGAAAGAGACAGGAGGTCAAGAGAAAGGTGCAAGAGGTGAAAAAAAGGGCAAATGAGAGTTGGGGTGAGAGAGTATCATTAAATTTTAGGGAGAATAAAAAGATGTTCTGGAAGGAGGTAAATAAAGTGCGTAAGACAAGGGAGCAAATGGGAACTTCGGTGAAGGGCGCAAGTGGGGAGGTGATAACAAGTAGTGGTGATGTGAGAAGGAGATGGAGTGAGTATTTTGAAGGTTTGTTGAATGTGTTTGATGATAGAGTGGCAGATATAGGGTGTTTTGGTCGAGGTGGTGTGCAAAGTGAGAGGGTTAGGGAAAATGATTTGGTAAACAGAGAAGAGGTAGTGAAAGCTTTGAGGAAGATGAAAGCCGGCAAGGCAGCAGGTTTGGATGGTATTGCAGTGGAATTTATTAAAAAAGGGGGTGACTGTATTGTTGACTGGTTGGTAAGGTTATTTAATGTATGTATGACTCATGGTGAGGTGCCTGAGGATTGGCGGAATGCGTGCATAGTGCCATTGTACAAAGGCAAAGGGGATAAGAGTGAGTGCTCACATTACAGAGGTATAAGTTTGTTGAGTATTCCTGGTAAATTATATGGGAGGGTATTGATTGAGAGGGTGAAGGCATGTACAGAGCATCAGATTGGGGAAGAGCAGTGTGGTTTCAGAAGTGGTAGAGGATGTGTGGATCAGGTGTTTGCTTTGAAGAATGTATGTGAGAAAGTACTTAGAAAAGCAAATGGATTTGTATGTAGCATTTATGGATCTGGAGAAGGCATATGATAGAGTTGATAGAGATGCTCTGTGGAAGGTATTAAGAATATATGGTGTGGGAGGAAAGTTGTTAGAAGCAGTGAAAAGTTTTTATCGAGGATGTAAGGCATGTGTACGTGTAGGAAGAGAGGAAAGTGATTGGTTCTCAGTGAATGTAGGTTTGCGGCAGGGGTGTGTGATGTCTCCATGGTTGTTTAATTTGTTTATGGATGGGGTTGTTAGGGAGGTAAATGCAAGAGTCTTGGAAAGAGGGGCAAGTATGAAGTCTGTTGGGGATGAGAGAGCTTGGGAAGTAAGTCAGTTGTTGTTCAGTGATGATACAGCGCTGGTGGCTGTTTCATGTGAGAAACTGCAGAAGCTGGTGACTGAGTTTGGAAAAGTGTGTGGAAGAAGAAAGTTAAGAGTAAATGTGAATAAGAGCAAGGTTATTAGGTACAGTAGGGTTGATGGTCAAGTCAATTGGGAGGTGAGTTTGAATGGAGAAAAACTGGAGGAAGTGAAGTGTTTTAGATATCTGGGAGTGGATCTGGCAGCGGATGGAACCATGGAAGCGGAAGTGGATCATAGGGTGGGGGAGGGGGCGAAAATACTGGGGGCCTTGAAGAATGTGTGGAAGTCGAGAACATTATCTCGGAAAGCAAAAATGGGTATGTTTGAAGGAATAGTGGTTCCAACAATGTTGTATGGTTGCGAGGCGTGGGCTATGGATAGAGTTGTGCGCAGGAGGATGGATGTGCTGGAAATGAGATGTTTGAGGACAATGTGTGGTGAGAGGTGGTTTGATCGAGTGAGTAACGTAAGGGTAAGAGAGATGTGTGGAAATAAAAAGAGCGTGGTTGAGAGACCAGAAGAGGGTGTTTTGAAGTGGTTTGGGCACATGGAGAGGATGAGTGAGGTAAGATTGACCAAGAGGATATATGTGTCGGAGGTGGAGGGAACAAGGAGAAGAGGGAGACCAAATTGGAGGTGGAAAGATGGAGTGAAAGGATTTTGTGTGATCGGGGCCTGAACATGCAGGAGGGTGAAAGGAGGGCAAGGAATAGAGTGAATTGGAGCGATGTGGTATACCGGGTTGACATGCTGTCAGTGGATTGAAGCAGGGCATGTGAAGCGTCTGGGGTAAACGATGGAAAGCTGTGTAGGTATGTATATTTGCGTGTTTGGACGTATGTATATACATGTGTATGGGGGTGGGTTGGGCCATTTCTTTCGTCTGTTTCCTTGCGCTACCTCGCAAACGCAGGAGACAGCGACAAAGTATAATAAAAAAAAAAAATCCACACACGCACATATACATACCTATTCATCTCAACGTATACATATATGTACACATACAGACATATACACATATACACATGTACATAATTCATACTGTCTGCCCTTATTCATTCCCGTTGCCACCCCGCCACACATGAAATGACAACCCCCTCCCCCCACATGTGCGTGAGGTAGCACTAGGAAAAGGCAACAAAGGCCACATTCATTCGCACTCAGTCTCTAGCAGTCATGTGTAATGCACCGAAACCACAGCTCCCATTCCACATCCAGGCCCCACAAAACTTTCCATGGTTTACCCCAGACGTTTCACATGCCCTGGTTCAATCCATTGACAGCACGTCAACCCCAGTATGCCACATCGTTCCAATTCACTCTATTCCTTGCTTGCCTTTCACCCTCCTGCATGTTCAGGCCCTGATCATTCAGAATCTTTTTCACTCCATCTTTCCACCTCCAATTTGGTCTCCCACTTCTCCTCGTTCCCTCCACCTCTGACATATATCCTCTTGGTCAATCTTTCCTCACTCATTCTCACCATTTGACCAAACCATTTCAAAACACCCTCTTCTGCTCTCTCAACCACTCTCTTTATTACCACACATATCTCTTACCCTTTCATTACTTACTCGATCAAACTACCTCACACCACATATTGTCCTCAAACATCTCATTTCCAGCACATCCACCCTCCTCTGCACAGCTCTATCTATAGCCTATGCCTTGCAACCATATAACATTGTTGGAACCACTATTCCTTCAAACATACTCATTTATGCTTTCCAAAATAACGTTATCAACTTCCACACAGTATTCAGTGCTCCCAGAACTTTCGACCCCTCCCCCACCCTATGACTCACTTCCACTTTCATGGTTCCATCCGCTGCCAATACACTCCCAGATATCTAAAACACTTCACTTCCTCCAGTCTTTCTTCATTCAAACTTACCTCCCAATTGACTTGTCACTCAACCCTGCTGTACCTAATAACCTTGCTCTTATTGACATTTACTCTCAGCTTTCTTCTTTCACACACTTTACCAAACTCAGTCACCAGCTTCTGCAATTTCTCACCCGAAACACCCACCAGTGCTGTATCATCAGCGAACAACAACTGACTCACTTCCCAAGCGCCCTCATCCGCAACAGACTGCATACTTGCCCCCTCTCCAAAACTCTTGCATTCACCTCCCGAACAACCCTATCCATAAACAAATTATACAGCCATGGAGACATCACACACCCCTGCCACAAACTGACATTCACTGAGAACCAGTCACTTTCCTCTCTTCCTACTCGTACACATGCCTTACATCCTCGATAAAAACTTTTCACTGCATCTAACAACTTACCTCCCACACCATATATTCTTAATACCTTCCACAAAGCATTTCTATCAACTCTATCATATGCCTTCTCCAGATCCATAAATGCTACATACAAATCCATTTGCTTTTCTAGGTATTTCTCACATACATTCTTCAAAGCAAACATCTGATCCTTACATCCTCTACCACTTCTGAAACCACACTGCTCTTCCCCAATCTGATGCTCTGTACATGCCTTCACCCTCTCAATCAATGCCCTCCCATCTAATTTCCGAGGAATACTCAACAAACTTATGCCTCTGTAATTTGAGCACTCACCTTTATCCCCTTTGCCTTTGTACAATGGCACTCTGCCATTTGAATAGGTGTATATATGTGCATGTGTGGGCCATTTCTTTCGTCTCTTTCCTTGCATTACCTTGCTAATGCGTGAGACGGGAATTGAGTATAATAAAATATGAATATAATAGATAATTGGTTTTAGAGGACATCCATCTTTGTGAGTTTTTGGAAGACCATATATATAAGGAAAAGAGAAATTCACCATCCTTACTGACTTCAGAATGTTCTGGTGCTTATTCAACCATTGGTTGAGTCTAGAATTAAGGCTCTTTACTTTATTGTTAAGGGGATTGGATGATAATCTTTCATATGTATCAGTATCATGTAAAAGATCTTGAAGTTTACATCTGTAGTTTACTGCATTCAAAATCATGAACTGGCTAGTCATATCTGATTTGGTGATATGAATATCTTCATTTTTCTTGAGGTTTGCAATGGCTCTCTGGAATCTTTGTGGCATGTCACTACACTTAGAAACACATTCACTGGTCAGGGCACTTGAACTGGATACAAAATTGAATTCCTTGTTGGCACCATTAGTGGATTTCAAAAGAGAAACTAAATGCATCACACTTTGATTATCTGTGGATTTGAAGGAAAAAGAGAGACCAAAATCCAGTGGAAGTTTTTAATCCTGGGATAAGGAATAGGATGAAAAATTGATGATGTTCTTATCAGGGTTTGATGCTTTCACCCAGAGACTATTGTAAAAAAAAAAAACTTGTCATTCCAAATGGTTCTTCTTTCCGATGATCTGGTTTCTTGCGCATCTTCTAGTGTCACTCATATGATTGGCAGCAACTATGGGATCATCATAGATGGAGGAAAGTTCCCTTCTAGCATTTCTGAGGTTGTAGAAGGCCTGGTCAGAGTCAATTTTAGCATTGCCTATGTGCTGTATAAGAATTTCATGCTCTTTTCTACCGAATGGTGTTTGTTTCTTATTATGAAGGGCATCTGGGATTAGGATGCATGGAATGACTTTGTTCCTAACGCACCTGATCCCCCTTAATCACTCTCCCTTACAAGGATTTTGACCAAACATAGCTGACAGTGCTTGGCCTAGAAAGATTGGTGTTGGACGGCAGGAACCAAGTGTGATGTTGGGATTTAGATAACTTTGTTAAGTACTGGCACCTGATAAGGTGGATTGTCTCCACGAAACACGTCATGCCACATGTATAGAAAAGTTACATGTTAAATGGTATTGTATAAACCCCTACTGAAGTGTGATTTCACCTTCGTACTATCATCATGGACAAGTGTGATCATCATATCTACAAATGAAAGGGTGTATGAGAGATGTGGTATGGCAAGGAATGCAAAGGGAATTAATTGTGAAATGGTAGAATGGGTGAAACATAATACTTTGAGGTGGTTTGGGCATGTGGAAAGAATGCAAAACTGGGACTTTACAAGGAGTACAATTGAAGGGATTGGTGTGAGTGGAAGACCGGTGTGAGTGGAAGACCACATGTGAGAAAGGCAATTAGGGTGGAGGAATACTGGAGGGAGAGAAACAAAGGAAGAATGCATGTAATAGTGTATGTGAGGGAGGCATGTAAGGAAAGGGATAAGTGGAGACTCTTTTGTCATGGCCATCCTTTGATGGGAGTTCCTGGAGGGAATGGGCACCAGAGATATAGGTAGTTAGCAATATTTTTCAGCCATAGGTGATATAGTAATAATGTTCTAGATACATTTAGATATTGTGAAAGGTTTAAGACAAATATTTCAACAACTTATTGAATCCATGAATGATGAAACAAAAATTATTTCACCCATAAGTGCAAAATCTAGTATTTATCCCATTTGAAGGAGTTTCTTGTCAAATGGGTATAGTAAACATCTTTCAAACACAGAACATTATTTCCTCATAGCGTGAGCTATGGATAGAGTTGTGCGCAGGAGGATGGATGCGCTGGAAATGAGATGTTTGAGGACAATATGTGGTGAGGTGGTTTGATCGAGTAAGTAACGTAAGGGTAAGAGAGATGTGTGGAAATAAAAAGAGCGTGGTTGAGAGAGCAGAAGAGGGTGTTTTGAAATGGTTTGGGCACATGGAGAGAATGAGTGAGGAAAGATTGACCATGAGGATATATGTGTCGGAGGTGGAGGGAACGAGGAGAAGTGGGAGACCAAATTGGAGGTGGAAAGATGGAATGAAAAAGATTTTGTGTGATCGGGGCCTGAACATGCAGGAGGGTGAAAGGAGGGTAAGGAATAGAGTGAATTGGATCGATGTGGTATACCGGGGTTGATGTGCTGTCAGTGGATTGAATCAGGGCATGTGAAGCGTCTGGGGTAAACCATGGAAAGCTGTGTAGGTATGTATATTTGCGTGTGTGGACGTATGTATATACATGTGTATGATGGTGGGTTGGGCCATTTCTTTCGTCTGTTTCCTTGCGCTGCCTCGCAAACGCGAGAGACAGCGACAAAGCAAAAAAAAAAGAAAAAAAAAATAAACTAGCCAGTTATGGGCTCTTCATTTGCATGCCTCATGTCGATCAAGTGATAAGTATGTGATACCTTGGATTTCATTGGCCTAACCAGCTAAGTGATAGCTTATCTCTCAATCGCATTTTAGTGCTCTTAGAGGAATGGTGTCATATGTCTATTTTCATCAGTGAAATGGTAAACCACACTACTAGGCAAAGAACTAAATTCCCTATATTTGGTCAACCAGAACAACTGAAACAAACTGCTTTACCAACATATGAAAATTTAATGAAAGCATGCCAGTTGGAGAAAAATGAATTATTATTCTCTGCTTCAGAGGAACCAGCATTTTCAGGTATTTGTAATGTACTTACTAACTTCATTATGAAAATATGACAGCCAGTATGAATTCCTTTTGTATCAAAATAGTGTATTAGAGATATTTATTTATATTTATTTTGCTTTGTCGCTGTCACCCGTGTTAGCGAGATAGCGCAAGGAAACAGACGAAAGAATGGCCCAACCCACCCACATGCACATGTATATGCATACACATCCACACACGCAAATATACATACCTATACATCTCAATGTATAGGTGGTGAGGTGGTTTGATCGAGTGAGTAACGTAAGGGTAAGAGAGATGTGTGGAAATAAAAAGAGCGTGGTTGAGAGAGCAGAAGAGGGTGTTTTGAAGTGGTTTGGGCACATGGAGAGGATGAGTGAGGAAAGATTGACCAAGAGGATATATGTGTCGGAGGTGGAGGGAACAAGGAGAAGAGGGAGACCAAATTGGAGGTGGAAAGATGGAGTGAAAAAGATTTTGTGTGATTGGGGCCTGAACATGCAGGAGGGTGAAAGGAGGGCAAGGAATAGAGTGAATTGGAGCGATGTGGTATACCGGGGTTGACGTGCTGTCAGTGGATTGAAGCAAGGCATGTGAAGCGTCTGGGGTAAACCATGGAAAGCTGTGTAGGTATGTATATTTGCGTGTGTGGACGTATGTATATACATGTGTATGGGGGTGGGTTGGGCCATTTCTTTCGTCTGTTTCCTTGCACTACCTCGCAAACGCGGGAGACAGCGACAAAGTATAATAAAAAAATAAAAAAATAACATCTCAATGTACACATATATATACACAAACAGACATATACATATATACACATGTACATAATTCATACTGTCTGACTTTTTTCATTCCCATCGCCACCCTGCCACACATGAAATAACAACCACCTCCCCCTACATGTACGTGAGGTAGCGCTAGGAAAAGACAACAAAGGCCACATTCGTTCACACTCAATCTCTAGCTGTCATGTAATAATGCACCGAAACCACAGCTCCCTTTCCACGTCCAGGCCCCACGAAACTTTCCATGGTTTACCCCAGATGCTTCACATGCCCTGGTTCAATCCATTGACAGCACATCGACCCCGGTATACCACATCGTTCCAATTCTTTCTATTCCTTGCACGCCTGTCACCCTCCTGCATGTTCAGGCCCTGATCACTCAAAATCTTTTTCACTCCATCTTTTCACCTCCAGTTTGGTCTCCCACTTCTCCTCATTCCCTCCACCTCTGACACATATATCCTCTTGGTCAATCTTTCCACACTCATTCTCTCCATGTGACCAAACCATTTCAAAACACCCTCTTTTGTTCTCTCAACCATAATCTTTTTATTACCACACATCTCTCATCTCTCTTACCCTATTATTACTTACTCGATCAAACCACCTCACCACATATTGTCCTCAAACATCTCATTTCCAGCACATCCACCCATCTCTGCACAACTCTATCCTTAGCCTACACCTCGCAACCATATAACATTGTTGGAACCACTATTCCTTCAAACATACCCATTTTTGCATTCCGAGATAATGTTCTCAACTTCTACACATTCTTCAACGCTTCCAGAACTTTCGCCCCCTCCCCACCCTATGATTCACTTCTGCCTCCATAGTTCCATCTGCTGCCAAATCCACTCCCAGATATCTAAAACACTTCACTTACTCCAGTTTTTCTCCATTCAAACTTACCTCCCAGTTGACTTGTCCCTCCACCCTCCTGTACCTTATAACCTTGCTCTTGTTCACATTTACTCTTAACTTTCTTCTTTCACACACTTTACCAAACTCAGTCACCAGCTGCAGTTTCTCACATGAATCAACCACCAGTGCTGTATCATCAGCGAACAACAACTGACTCACTTCCCAAGCTCTTTCATCCACCGCAGACTGCATACTTGCCCCTCTTTCCAAAACTCTTGCATTCACCTCCCTAACAACCCCATCCATAAACAAATTAAACAACCATGGAGACATTACACACCCCTGCCACAAACCTACATTCACTGAGAACCAATCACTTTCCTCTCTTCCTACACGTACACATGCCTTACATCCTCGATAAAAACTTTTCACTGCTTCTAACAACTTGCCTCCCACACCATATATTCTTAATACTTTCCACAGAGCATCTCTATCAACTCTATCATATGCCTTCTCCAGATCCATAAATGCTACATACAAAACCATTTGCTTTTCTAAGTTTTTCTCACATTCATTCTTCAAAGCAAACACCTGATCCACACATCCTCTACCACTTCTGAAACCACACTGCTCTTCCTCTTAGAGATATGATCAATAATTATCACATGAAATATAAGAAACCTTTATACCACTATAAAGATAGAAAAAATACTGTTTTGTATCAAGTGAAGCTCAGTGAATTTCAGAACCATGCAAAAGCACTCTTTGATACTGCTGCTTGTTATTGTCCTGATTTAAATTCTTGTAATTGTCCAGCTATAAAAGAATTCCTAGAAATGAACTTGAATTTTTGATTGATCAGAGGTCAGAAAGATGATAATCGGAGGTGTAGACCATCAAGAAAGCTTAAGGATTAGAAAAAGGTCTGTATGCAAAATGAGGATAAATATTAACAAGATATTGAATTAGGCCATTCATCTTGATCTCAAGTAGCTCTTCCTTCATCTTCAGAATCAGACAAATTCATATGAACCATCAGACAGAGTTACCTCGTATTGGCAAGAGAGATTTCAATAAATGGAAATTGACTTCTGATCTCTCAGCTGTAGTACATGCTTGTAACAGAACAGGTGTAATAGACAGGGCAGCTGCAACTATTTCCAGTCGGAGATCAAAAGGACAGCAAATTTCCAAAAACCTTTGTAAATGAAGAGTATATTTTTCCTTGGAATTCCAGTAATGACATTGATATTGCAAAAGAAATGCAAGGTTTTTCTTATTTCATCAGATGTTGATTAACATATTTGAGAGCAGTTGGTGTGATGGCACAGCTTTAGATACAGGCCCTAAAAATGTAGGAATGACAGTCCTAGAAGAAAATATTGGCAAGCCATTGCAATGGCTTATTTGCTAGCTCTATGCTAATGAATTGCTTTTAAGGCATCTGATCATAACCATGGACCATTTGGACTTACAGAAGTTGGCACACAGTTACCAGACTGTAAGAAAATTCCAGTTGCTATAAATTTCAAGGCTGTTGAATCAGAAGATATTGAAGTAGACGCTGATGAATCGAGAACCAATCAGAAATACTTATTTGATATTTATCAAGCAATCTCTAAAGGTACATTGGATGATACACTATCATATAATTCAGGGAAAATATCTAATTCATGGTGGTTGACAATAGTGAATCGAGTTCACGTCTCAGTGTTACAACATCTGAACCTTCAAATAATTTGCATGAAATTTTATGCACTTATATTGTTCAAGATAAAGTGCAAACCCTCCATCAAGTATGATGCTCAATATTTGCACGAAACCATTGTCTGTACTTGTCTCTTCGCTAGCAGTATCAACCAAATTGTGAACCCTATTATTCAGGGAAATGCATTCTTCTGGCAGCCTGTGAACATTCTCATTAGCATAATTCATGATGAGAGAAACTTTGTTCATGAGCTGGGATGTAGAAGAGTATTGTGGGCAAGAAAAGAAAAGAAAAGAGAAACAGTGTGAGATCTTTTGAAGTTCCTGTTATTGATTTTGATGCAAAGGAATATTATGAGATGATTGAGTGGCACAATATTAATGTCACAGGGCCCCCTTAACAATGGACATCGAAGATGAAAATATCTCAAACTTCATCAAAGGTGGCATTCCCATTGAAAATTATTGCTTCAATATTCCATGCCACACTAAGGCAGTGGAACACCATATAAGATCAATTGCAGAAGCATCAACTAAAGTATGTAACCATAAAAGTAGAGATGGGTACATAAGAAAAACCCTTCAAAGAAGAAAGGCTCTACTGAAATTTGACATGAAAAAAATTATTCATGACTTAAAAGAGCACAGCTCCTTATATGATTGGGTGGTTGGGAAGGAGTTAGGATGGAGCTCACAATGCAGCCATATCCACGCTGTGAGTTCTGGGTTATTTCTGAATTATTGTACACCCGATCCCATACTTACAACCTATGTGACTTACAACCATTCATACACGTGACTGGAGAAAGAATATAAATTGAAATATAGAAATAAGATATGAACTAAAAAATCATAAAGAAAAGGTAAAAAGAAACTACAGAATTATACAATAAAGCTGGTTAATACAGAACGAGATGATCATGATAGAAATTGAGTAGGATAAAAGAATGCTGTACAGGTATATGAATTCTACTTGCCATGCTGACATGCATCGAACTTACGTTCATTTCGAGATCCGACTGGTTGGTCAGAATGGAACTTGGACTTCAAAAATTTGTGAAGAGCTGCATGCAATAGACTTTTTGTTATATATCAAAGAAAAACCACACATTAAACTTCAAATTTCATTTTACAGATA
The DNA here is from genome assembly GCF_036320965.1 of Panulirus ornatus. Taxonomy (NCBI): domain Eukaryota; kingdom Metazoa; phylum Arthropoda; class Malacostraca; order Decapoda; family Palinuridae; genus Panulirus; species Panulirus ornatus. Next base: position 13,385,817 of record NC_092280.1, read on the forward strand.
CACCACCGATTTTCCGGCACTCTTGGTTCCAAAGTCTTGCCAGATTAACCATTTTACCAGACCAACCATGGTCACATAATAATGATTAATCAACACACCTCAAACCCAACAGTTATGCATCTCCCATGTGTCTAAAGTATACCATGGACTGCTAGAAATTTGAATTAAACACATATTAAATGTAAATTAAATAAATAAATGAAATGCATTATACATCTGTTCAGGACTGAGTTGCTCATCAGCTAAGGGTTTCACTAATTCGTCCACATACCCGGCAGCTCCTTCGTGGTTTGCAGACCGCTTTTCTCGGCACACTTTATTCATGGAAATTCCATGACGCTTCTTGAATCTTTGAATCCATCCTTCACTATAATTACGCTCAAGTTGTAATTTGAGCTCTTTATGGAACATCTTCGCCTGGTTCATTATCATGCTACTTGACGAGTCCACTCCATCACTCCGACGCTGTTGAAACCATTCCATCATTACTCGATTTTGCTCAGTGCTCTTACCATCTTTCATAGTTTTTCTTATCGTCATTTGCTTCTTGGAATTGCTATTGGCATAGAATATCAATATTATCTTCCTTTGCTTCTTTATATCGTAAATAGTTGACAAACCCATACAGTAGATGTCACACAGCCTATGCACTGAAACACCACAGTCCATTTTCTCAACAGTTCTACTTTATCTTGGGTCGATATGGACTGGTGTTTATGTTTGACACCACAACAGACACTCTCATATGTCTTAGAAGCCATAGCTAGGGTTAAATTTAAGCAAAATAAGCTAAGAATCTCACAGAATTGCGGCATTGCCACCAACAAGTGCAGTGTAAAGAATGTGAATAAGTACACCCTACACACAATGACATCTGTGGCCACCCAGTAAACTAGTCTGGTGACCATGGTAATTTCAAGTTCCCTCACATAATTTTGTCCGGACTAAAGGAGGTATCAAACCATCAGTTGCTGGAAATTTGTTGGTGTACCTGTATATTAGTACTGAAATGACATATAAGATAAAATGCATTTATTTACCAATTTGATATTTCTGTAATGAAGAATGAGCTGTCAGTTTTACCTATTGCTTTTCATATACTTCAGTTACATTCAAGACATCATTATTATAGCACCTATGGCTGAAAAAACTAAATTTAGATTTTTAGCAATTTTTGAAAAGTGTGGTATTTTTGGTCAAAATGCTATATAATTAATTTCCTTTGGGGGCTGAAGGAGTTCGTTCAATTACTTTCACATTTCAGAAATGCTTTAAGTGTATTTCTATAAAATCAACCCTACCCCACTTAAAAACAGGTATATTTTCAGCTTTAGATTTTATCTATAAATATGCATTAATACCTTATTTTTCAATTTTTGAGCCCCTTGGGTGTTTTTGTATTTGTGTGTGTGTGTGTGTGCGTGTGTGTGTGTGTGTGTGTGTGTGTGTGTGTGTGTGTGTATGTATGTGTGTGTGTGTGTGTGTGTGTGTGTATGTGTGTGTGTTTGTGTGAAAAGATGGCACAGGAACCCATATTTTTTGCTGAATTTTTTTCATGAATCCACAAATTTTCCACACAACCCCCATATGAATATCAAAAAATGTAAAAACAATCCTCCCTCTTCTGCAACTTTTAACAGTCTTTCTCTAAACATTGTTAACATCTCATTAATGCATGAGTGCAATTCTACATTTATTGCTCTTCCATCTAAACTTTTGGTCACCCATCTGTTATACCTCTTGCATTCTTTCTAATTCATCTTCTTGCTCAGCAACACTTTTACCTTTTTAGTCTTCCTTACACCCTGCCTCCACTTCTCCCTGATCCCCACCCCCAACAAGAACTGCTCAATGGTCAGTGTCCTAAGAATCCTCTCACGACTCTGGTATCTAGCACAGCCTTTCTCAACCTTTCATCCACTGCCACATAGGCAGGTGAACCCTTTTGTTCTTTTTCATATCTCATCCATGTATACCTGTGGATTATCTTATGTAAAAAAAAAAAGAGGTGTTTGCAAAGAAACCTGTTTCAGTGTAGACATCCACAACATAACCTCCAATCTTATTTACTCTAGGCACTTCCCATTTACCAACTGTCTCGCCAGTTTCATTACATCGCACCATTACATTCATATCACCCATGACAACTAACTCTCTATCCTTTTGAAAACCATTTATACTGTCATTGAAATTTCTCAAGAAATGCTTCATTTCATTCTTACCTTGTACAGTCTTCATATTCAAAGTTGCATGTATATATACCCATTCATAATTCATGATTCCCGCTGTTCTTTATCCATTTCATCCATACTCTTTAACACCCTCCCATACTCCCGATGGTAGCACAATTGCACATCCTTCTTTCCCTCTTACCTGATTTTTTTATTCATTTCCATCCATACCACTCCTCCTTCCATGCCTTTCCATAACTTGCATTCATCATTTTCATTTTCACTCCATATGCCCTCTCCAAGAATAATGATTTCCCCAATCCCTAGGACATCCAAACTCTACCTTTTAAATTTCTCCACAAGCTCCCTCCATTTACTTGCATCAGTCAACCCATTAACTGTCAGTGCCATCATCCTCAATTGCCCATCCCTTTTACTTTGTGGCATAACTGCTAATCTTGTGTTGCATTTTAACCCTTTGTATGTCACCCTTGACAGGCCACTGGCTGATGGCAACTCCTGCTCAGTGCTTCCAATGACCTCCTCTCCTAATGACTGTGCGTGCTGTCTCTTACTTACATCAGTTTCTCCTCTGTAGAGAGTCATCCATGTACTTTTTGTCTGTCTTTTCCAGAATCTTACAGACCAATCTGCAATTCATTGCTTCTTCCTGGTCTTCTTTCTGAGAGGTAGGTATGATGTTTGCCCCTTTTCCACTCTCATGGCTTTTTACCTTTTCCAGTGACATCTTGCACACCATTCCAAGAGGTTTGTCCAGTGTATCTGCACAAATCTTCAGCACGAGAAATTTCATCAGTACCCTGAACCTAATATGTGTCAAGACCTTTTAGTTTACCTTTGATGTCTTTTTTTCATGTTGTAGTGTTTTCTGGGATGACCACCCCATTGCATTTCACTGATGAAAACACTTTTGAACTAGTTAGTCAGTTTAGATGGATATGTTGTAAATATAGGGATGTAAATTTATTAGAGAAAGTCTTACTTTTATAGTAGTTGAATACAAGTTCATGAGATATTTCTTTATTTTCATTTATCATACGTAATATCTGAGGATTGGCGGAAAGTGTGCATAGTGCCATTGTATAAAGGCAAAGGGGATAAGAGTGAGTGCTCAGATTACAGAGATATAAGTTTGTTGAGTATTCCTGGTAAATTATATGGGAGGGTATTGATTGAGAGGGTGAAGGCATGTACAGAGCATCAGATTGGGGAAGAGCAGTGTGGTTTCAGAAGTGGTAGAGGATGTGTGGATCAGGTGTTTGCTTTGAAGAATGTATGTGAGAAATACTTAGAAAAGCAAATGGATTTGTATGTAGCATTTATGGATCTGGAGAAAGCATATGATAGAGTTGATAGAGATGCTCTGTGGAAGGTACTAAGAATATATGGTGTGGGAGGCAAGTTGTTAGAAGCAGTGAAAAGTTTGTATCGAGGATGTAAGGCATGTGTACGTGTAGGAAGAGAGGAAAGTGATTGGTTCTCAGTGAATGTAGGTTTGTGGCAGGGGTGTGTGATGTCTCCATGGTTTAATTTGTTTATGGATGGGGTTGTTAGGGAGGTGAATGCAAGAGTTTTGGAAAGAGGGGCAAGTATGCAGTCTGTTGTGGATGAGAGAGCTTGGGAAGTGTGTCAGTTGTTGTTCGCTGATGAAACAGCACTGGTGGCTGATTCATGTGAGAAACTGCAGAAGCTGGTGACTGAGTTTGGTAAAGCGTGTGAAAGAAGAAAGTTAAGAGTAAATGTGAATAAGAGCAAGGTTATTAGATACAGTAGGGTTGAGGGTCAAGTCAATTGGGAGGTAAGTTTGAATGGAGAAAAACTGGAGGAAGTAAAGTGTTTTAGATATCTGGGAGTGGATCTGTCAGCGGATGGAACCATGAAAGCGGAAGTGGATCATAGGGTGGGGGAGGGGGCAAAAATCCTGGGAGCCTTGAAGAATGTTTGGAAGTCGAGAACATTATCTCGGAAAGCAAAAATGGGTATGTTTGAAGGAATAGTGGTTCCAACAATGTTGTATGGTTGCGAGGCGTGGGCTATGGATAGAGGTGTGCGCAGGAGGATGGATGTGCTGGAAATGAGATGTTTGAGGACAATGTGTGGTGTGAGATGGTTTGATCGAGTAAGTAACGTAAGGGTAAGAGAGATGTGTGGAAATAAAAAGAGCGTGGTTGAGAGAGCAGAAGAGGGTGTTTTGAATTGGTTTGGGCACATGGAGAGAATGAGTGAGGAAAGATTGACCAAGAGGATATATGTGTCGGAGGTGGAGGGAACGAGGAGAAGTGGGAGACCAAATTGGAGGTGGAAAGATGGAGTGAAAAAGATTTTGTGTGATCGGGGCCTGAACATGCAGGAGGGTGAAAGGAGGGCAAGGAATAGAGTGAATTGGATCGATGTGGTCTACCAGGGTTGATGTGCTGTCAGTGGTTTGAATCAGGGCATGTGAAGCGTCTGGGGTAAACCATAGAAAGCTGTGTAGGTATGTATATTTGCGTGTGTGGACGTATGTATATACATGTGTATGGGGGTGGGTTGGGCCACTTCTTTCGTCTGTTTCCTTTTTTTTTTTTTTTTTTTTCCAAAAGAAGGAACAGAGGGGGCCAGGTGAGGATATTCCAAAAAAGGCCCAGTCCTCTGTTCTTAACGCTACCTCGCCAACGCGGGAAATGGCAAATAGTTTAAAAGAAAAGAATATATATATATATATATATATATATATATATCCCTGGGGATAGGGGAGAAAGAATACTTCCCACGCATCCCTCGCGTGTCGTAGAAGGCGACTAAAGGGGACGGGAGTGGGGGGTCAGAAACCCTCCCCTCCTTGTATTTTAACTTTCTAAAAGGGGAAACAGAAGAAGGAGTCACGCAGGGAGTGCTCATCCTCCTTGAAGGTTCAGATTGGGGTCTCTAAATGTGTGTGGTTGTAACCAAGATGAGAAAAAAGGAGAGATAGATAGTATGTTTGAGGAAAGGAACCTGGATGTTTTGGTTCTGAGTGAAACGAAGCTCAAGGGTAAAGGGGAAGAGTGGTTTGGGAATGTCTTGGGAGTAAAGTCAGGGGTTAGTGAGAGGACAAGAGCAAGGGAAGGAGTAGCAGTACTCCTGAAACAGGAGTGGTGGGGGTATGTGATAGAGTGTAAGTAAAAGTGGGTAAAACTGAAAGTTGATGGAGAGAGATGGGTGATTATTGGTACATGTGCACCTGGGCATGAGAAGAAGGATCATGAGAGGCAAATGTTTTGGGAGCAGCTGAGTGAGTGTGTTGGTAGTTTTCATGCACGAGACCAGGTTATAGTGATGGGTCATTTGAATGCAAAGGTGAGTGATGTGGCAGTTGAGGGAATAATTGGTGTACATGGGGTGTTCAGTGTTGTAAATGGAAATGGTGAAGAGCTTGTAGATTTGTGCTGAAAATGGACTGGTGATTGGGAATACCTGGTTTAAAAAGATAGATATGCATAAGTATACGTATGTAAGTAGGAGAGATGGCCAGAGAGTGTTATTGGATTACGTGTTAATTGATAGGCGCGTGAAAGAGAGACTTTTGGATGTTAAGGTGTTGAGAGGTGCAACTGGAGGGATGTCTGATCATTATCTTGTGGAGGCGAAGCTGAAGATCTGTAAAGGTTTTCAGAAAAGAAAAGAGAATGTTGGGGTGAAGAGAGTGGTGAGAGTAAGTGAGCTTGGGAAGGAGACTTGTGTGAGGAAGTACTAGGAGAGACTGAGCACAGAATGGAAAAAGGTGAGAACAAAGGGCATAAGGAGAGTGGGGGAGGAATGGGATGTATTTAGGGAATCAGTAATGGCTTGCGCAAAAGATGCTTGTGGCATGAGAAGCGTGGGAGGTGGGCAGATTAGAAAGGGTAGTGAGTGGTGGGATGAAGAAGTAAGATTATTAGTGAAAGAAAAGAGAGAGGCATTTGGACAATTTTTTCAGGGAAATAATGCAAATGAGTGGGAGATGTATAAAAGAAAGAGGCAGGAGGTTAAGAGAAAGGTGCAAGAGGTGAAAAAGAGGGCAAATGAGAGTTGGGGTGAGAGAGTATCATTGAATTATAGGGAGAATGAAAAGATGTTCTGGAAGGAGGTAAATAAAGTGCGTAAGACAAGGGAACAAATGGGAACTTCTGTGAAGTTGACTAATGGGGAGGTGATAACAAGTAGTGGTGATGTGAGAAGGAGATGGAGTGAGTATTTTGAAGGTTTGTTGAATGTGTTTGATGATAAGAGTGGCAGATATAGTGTGTTTTGGTCGAGGTGGTGTGCAAAGTGAGAGGGTTAGGGAGAATGATTTGGTAAACAGAGAAGAGGTAGTGAAAGCTTTGCAGAAGATGAAAGCCGGCAAGGCGTCTGGTTTGTATGGTATTGCAGTGGAATTTATTAAAAAAGGGGGTGACTGTATTGTTGACTGGTTGGTAAGGTTATTCAGTGTATGCATGGCTCATGGTGAGGTACCTGAGAATTGGCAGAATGCTCGCATAGTGCCATTGTACAAAGGCAAAGGGGATAAAAGTGAGTGCTCAAATTACAGAGGTATAAGTTTGAGTATTCCTGGGAAATTATATGGGAGGGTATTGATTGAGAGGGTGAATGCATGTACAGAGCATCAGATTGGGGAAGAGCAGTTTGGTTTGAGAAGTGGAAGAGGATGTGTGGATCAGGTGTTTGCTTTGAAGAATGTATGTGAGAAATACTTAGAAAAGCAAATGGATTTGTATGTAGCATTTATGGATCTGGAAAAGGCATATGATAGAGTTGATAGAGATGCTCAGTGGAAGGTATTAAGAAGATGTGGTGTGGGGCAAGTTGTTAGAAGCAGTGAAAAGTTTTTATCGAGGATGTAAGGCATGTGTGCGAGTAGGAAGAGAGGAAAGTAATTGGTTCTCAGTGAATGTAGGTTTGCGGCAGGGGTGTGTGATGTCTCCATGGTTGTTTAATTTGTTTATGGATTGGGTTGTTAGGGAGGTGAATGCAAGAGTTTTGGAAAGAGGGGCAAGTATGCAGTCTGTTGTGGATGAGAATGCTTCGGAAGTGAGTCAGTTGTTTTTCGCTGATGATACAGCGCTGATGGCTGATTCATGTGAGAAACTGCAGAAGGTGGTGACTGAGTTTGATAAAGTGTGTGAAAGAAGAAAGCTGACAGTAAATGTGAATAAGAGCAAGGTTATTAGGTACAGTAGGGTTGAGGGACAAGTCAGTTGGGAGGTAAGTTTGAATGGAGAAAAACTGGAGGAAGTAAAGTGTTTTAGATATCTGGGAGTGGATCTGGCAGCGGATGGAACCATGGAAGCGGAAGTGAATCATAGGATGGGGGAGGAGGCGAAAGTTCTGGGAGCGTTAGAGAATGTGTGGAAGTCGAGAACATTATCTCGGAAAGCAAAAATGGGTATGTTTGAAGGAATAGTCGTTCCAACAATGTTATGTGGTTGCGAGGCGTGGGTTATGGATAGAGTTGTGCGGAGGAGGTTGGATGTGCTGGAAATGAGATGTTTGCGGACAATATTTGTTGTGAGGTGGTTTGATCGAGTAAGGAATGTAAGGGTAAGAGAGATGTGTGGTAATTAAAAGAGCGTGGTTGAGAGAGCAGAAGAGGGTGTTTTGAAATGGTTTGGTCACATGGAGAGAATGAGTGAGGAAAGATTGACCAAGAGGATATATGTGTCAGAGGTGGAGGGAACAAGGAGAAGTGGGAGACCAAATTGGAGATGGAAAGATGGAGTGAAAAAGATTTTGAGTGATCGGGACCTGAACATGCAGGAGGGTGAAAGGCGTGCAAGTAATAGAGTGAATTGGAAGAATGTGGTATACTGGGGTGGACATGCTGTCAATTGGTTGTACCAGGGCATGTGAAGCGTCTGGGGTAAACCATGTATACGTTGAGATTTATAGGTATAGATATTTGCGTGTGTGGACGTGTATGTATATACATGTGTATGTGGGTGGGTTAGGCCATTCTTTCGTCTGTTTCTTTGCGCTACCTCGCTAACACGGGAGACAGCAACAAAGCAAAATGAAATAAACAAATACATATGCATAAATGTCCATCCCCAGATGCTTCACATTCCCTGGTTCAGTCCATCGGCCCCACTATACCACATCATTCCATTTCACTTTGTTCATTGCAAGCCTCTCACCCTCCTGCAATGTTCAGGCCCCGATCACTTAATATCTTTTTCACTCCATCCTTCCACCTCAAATTTGGTATCCTGCTTCTCCTTGTTCCCTTCACCTCTAACACATATATATATCCCCTTTGTCAGTCTTTTCTCACTCATTCTCTCCAAATGTCCGAACCATTTCAACACACCCTCTTCTGCTCTCTCAACCACACTTTTTATTTCCACACATCTCTCTTACCCTTTCAGTACTTACTTGATCACACCACAATTGTCCTCAAACATTTCCATTTCCAACACATCCACCCTCCTCCATACAACCTTACCTATAACCCATGTCTCGCAGCCACATAACATTGTTGGAACTATTGTTCCTTCAAACATACCCATGCTCTCCGAGGTAACTTTCTCTTCTCCCACACATTCTTCATCGCCCCAGAACCTTTGCCCCTTACCCACCCTGGGACTCACTTCCTCTTCCATGGTTCCATCCACTGCTTAGTCCACTCCCAGATATCTAAAACACTTCACTTCCTCCACTTTTTCTCCATTCAAACTTACATACCCTTACATACCTTACAACCCTTGCTGTCATTCACATTTACTCTCAACTTTCTCCATTCACACACTTTTCCAAACTCAGTCACTAACCTCTGCAGTTTCTCACCCAAATCAGCCACTAGAGCTGTACCATTGGCAAACAACAACTGACTCACTTCCCAGGCCTTCTCATCCACAACAGACTGCATACTCGCCCCTCTCTTCAAAACTCTTGCATTTACTTCCCTAACCACCCCATCCATAAACAAATTAAACAACCATGGGGACATCTTACACCCCTGCCTCAAACTGACATTCACTGGGAACCAATCACTCCTCTCTTCCTACTCGTACAAATGCCTTACATCCTTGGAAAAATATTTTCACTGCTTCAAGCAACTTACCTCTCACACCATATACTCTTAAAACCTTCCACAAAGCATTTCTATCAACCTTATAATATGCCTTCCCCAGATCCATAAATGCTACATACAAATCCATATGTTTTTTAAGTATTTCTCACATACATTCTCCAAAGCAAACACCTGATCCACACATCCTCTACCACTTCTGAAACCACCCTGCTCTTCCACAATCTGGTAATCTGTACATACCTTCACCCTCTCAATCAGTACCCTCCCATATGAGTTCCCAGGAATACTCAACAAACTTATGCCTCTGTAGTTTGAACATTCACCTTTATTGCCTTTGTCTTTGTACAATGGCGCTATGAATGCATTCTGCCAATCCTCAGGCTTTTCACCATGATCCATACATACCCTGAATATCCTTACCAACCAATCAACAACAATCACCCCATTTTTTAATGTATTCCAATGCAATACCATCCAAACTCACCACCTTGCCAGATTTCATCTTCCACAAACACATTTGACAAACCTTCAAAATCCTTCCTCCATCTCCTCTTTTCATCACTACCTGTCATTACCTCCCCACTAGCCCCCTTCATCGATGTTCCCATTTGTTCTCTTGTCTTTTAAATATTTATTTTACTTAATCGCCGTTTCAGGTGTTAGTGAGGTAGTGCTAGGAAACAGACGAGGGATGGCCCAACCCACCCACTTACACAAGTATATACATAAACACCCACACATGCACATATACATATGTGTATTTCAATGTACACGTACATGTACATACACAGACATATTTATTATATTATTATTATACTTTGTCGCTGTCTCCCGTGTTAGCGAGGTAGTGCAAGGAAACAGACGAAAGAATGGCCCAACCCACCCACATATGCAGGTATATACATACACACCCACATACACATACTTATACATTTCATTTTTTTTTTAATTTGTTGCTGTCTCCCGCGTTAACAAGGTAACGCAAGGAAACAGATGAAAGAATAGCCCAACCCACCCACATACACATGTATATACATGCACGTCCACACACGACATATACATACGTATACGTCTCAGCATACACATACATTTACACACTCAGACATATACATATATACACATGTACATAATTTATACTGTCTGCCCTTATTCGTTCCCGTCGCCATCCCGCCACACATAAAATGACAACCCCCTCCTCCCGCATGTGTGCGAGGTAGTGCTAGGAAGAGACAACAAAGGCCACATTCGTTCACACTCAATCTCTAGCTGTCATGTAATAATGCACCGAAACCACAGCTCCCTTTCCACATCCAGGCCCCACAAAACTTTTAATGGTTTACCCAGACACTTCACATGCCTTGGTTCAATCCATTGACAGCATGTCGACCCCGGTATACCACATCATTCCAATTTACTCTATTCCTTGCACCCTCCTGCATGTTCAGGCCCCGATCACTCAAACTCTTTTTCACTCCATCTTTCCACGTCCAGTTTGGTCTCCCACTGTTCCTCGTTCCCTCCACCTCTGACACATATATCCTCTTTGTCAATCTTTCCTCACTCATTCTCTCCATGTGCCCAAACCATTTCAAAACACCCTCTTCTGCTCTCTCAACCACACTCTTTTTATTACCAGACATCTCTTTTACCCTTTCATTACTTGCTCGAACAAACCACCTCACACCACATATTGTCCTCAAACATCTCATTTCCAGTACATCCATCCTCCTCCGCACAACTCAATCTATAGCCCACGCCTTGAACCACATAACATTATTGGATTCACTATTCCTTCAAACTTACCCATTTTTGCTTTCCGAGATAATGCTCTCGACTTCCACACATTTTTCAACGCTTGCAGAACTTTCGCCCCCACTTCCATCCTATGACATACTTCCGCTTCCATGGTTGCATCAGCTGCCAAATCCACTCCCAGATATCTAGAACACTTCATTTCCTGCAGTTGTTCTCCATTCAAACTTACCTCCCAATTAACTTGTCCCTCAACCCTACTGTACCTAATAACCTTGCTCTTATTCACAGTTACCCTCAGCTTTCTTTTTTCACACACTTTACCAAACTCAGTCACCAGCTTCTGCAGTTTCTCTTATGAATCAGCCACCAACGCTGTATCATCAGCGAACAACTGACTCACTTCCAAAGCACTCTCATCCACAACAGACTGCATACTTGCCCCTCTTTCCAAAACTCTTGCATTCACCTCCCTAACAACCCCATCCATAAACAAATTAAACAACCATGGAGACATCACACAACCCTGCCGCAAACCAACATTCACTGAGAACCACTCACTTTTCTCTCTTCTTACACATACACATGCCTTACATCCTCAATAAAAACTTTTCACTGCTTCTAACATCTTACCTTCCACACCATATATTCTTAATACCTTCCACAGAGCATCTCTATTAACTCGATCATATGCCTTTTCCATATCCTTAAATGCTACATATAAATCCATTTGCTTTTCTAGGTATTTCTCACATACATTCTTCAAAGCAAACTCCTAATCCACACATCCTCTACCACTTCTGAAACCACACTGCTCTTCCCCAATTCGATACTCTGTACATGCTTTCACCCTCTCAATCAATACCCCCCTATATAATTTCCCAGGAATACTCAACAAACTTATACCTCTGTAATTTGAGCACTCACCTTTATCCCCTTTGCCTTTGTACAATCGCACTATGCAATCATTCCGCCAGTCCTCAGGTACCTCACCATGAGTCATACATACATTAAATAACCTTACCAACCAGTCAACAATACAGTCACCCCCTTTTTTAATAAATTCCACTGCAAAGCCATCTAAACCCGCTGCCTTGCTGGCTTTCATCTTCTGCAAAGCTTTCACCACCTCTTTTCTGTTTACCATATCATTCTCCCTAACCCTCTTACTTTGCACACCACCTCGACCAAAACACACTATATCTGCCACTCTTATCATCAAACACATTTAACAAACCTTCAAAATACTCACTTCATCTCCTTCTCACATCACCACTTCTTGTTATCACCTCCCCATTAGCCCCCTTTGCTGATGTTCCCATTTGTTCCCTTGTCTTACGCACTTTATTTACCTCCTTCCAAAACATCTTTTTATTCTCCCTAAAAATCAATGATACTCTGTCACCCCAACTCTCATCTGCCCTCTTTTTCACCTCTTGCACCTTTCTCTTGACCTTCTGCCTCTTTGTTTTGTACATCTCCCACTCATTTGCATTATTTCCCTGAAAAAATTGTCCAAATCCCTCTCTCTTCTCTTTCACTAATACTCTTACTTCTTCATCCCACCACTCACTACCCTTTCTAATCTGCCCACCTCCCTCACTTCTCATGCCACAAGCATCTTTTGTGCAAGCCATCGCTGCTTCCCTAAATACATCCCATTCCTCCCCCACTCCCCTTACGTCCTTTGTTCTCACCTTTTTCCATTCTGTACTCAGTCTCTCCTGGTACTTCCTCACACAAGTCTCCTTCCCAAGCTCACTTTACTTTCACCACTCTCTTCACCCCAACATTCTCTCTTCTTTTCTGAAAACCTCTACAAATCCTCACCTTTGCCTCCACAAGATAATGATCAGACATCCCTCCAGTTGCACCTCTCAGCACATTAACATCCAAAAGTCTCTCTTTCGTGCACCTCCCAATTAATACGTAATCCAATAACACTCTCTGGCCATCTCTCCTAGTTACATATTTATACTTATGTATATCTCTCTTTTTAAACCAGGTATTCCCAATCATCAGTTCTTTTTCAGCACATAAATCTACAAGCTCGTCACCATTTCCATTTACAATGCTGAACACCCCATGTACACCAGTTGTTCCCTCAAGTGCCACATTACTCACCTTTGCATTCAAATCACTTATCACTATAGCCCGGTCTCGTGCATCAAAACTACTAACACACTCACTCAGCTGCTCCCAAAACACTTGCCTCTCATGATCTTTCTTCTCATGCCCAGGTGCATATGCACCAATAATCGCCCATCTCTCTCCATCCACTTTCAGTTTTACCCGTATCAATCTAGAGTTTACTTTCTTACACTGTATCACTTACTCCCACCACTCCTGTTTCAAGAGTAGTCCTACTCCTTCCCTTGCTCTTGTCCTCTCACTAACCCCTGACTTTACTCCCAACACATTCCCAAATCACTCTTCCCCTTTACCCTTGAGCTTCATTTCACTCAGAGCCAAAACATCCAGGTTCCTTTCCTCAAACATACTACCTATCTCTTCTTTTTTCTCATCTTGGTTACATCAACACACATTTAGACACCCCAGTCAGAGCCTTCGAGGAGGATGAACACTCCCTGCATGACTCCTTCTTCTGTTTCCCCTTTTAGAAAATTAAAATACAAGGAGGGGATTGTTTCTAGCTCCCCACTCCTGTCCCCTTTAGCCCCCCTGCTACGGCACGTGATGAATGCGTGGGAAGTATTCTTTTTCCCCTATCCCCTATACACAGACATATAGATAAATATTCACATGTACATATTAATACTTGCTCCCTTCATCCAATCCTGTCACCACCCCACCACACATGAAATAGCATCCCCCTCTTCTCTCTAGTGAAGTAGTGCCAGGAAAAGACAAAGACCACCCTTGTTCACACTCAGACCTTTCCATGGTTTACCCCAGACACTTCACATGCCCTGCTTCAATCCATTGACAGCACGTCGACCCTGGTATACCACATCGTTCCAGTTCACTCTATTCCTTGCATGCCTTTCACCCTCCTGTATGTTCAGGCCCTGATCATGCAAAATCTTTTTCACTCTATCCTTCCACCTCCAATTTGGTCTCCCACTTCCCCTTGTTCCCTCCACCTCTGACATATATATCCTCTTTGTCAATCTTTCCTCACTCATTCTCTCAATGTGTCCAAGCCATTTCAACACCCCATCTGCTCTCTCAACCATAATCTTTTTATTACCACACATCTCTATTACCCTTTCATTACTTACTTGATCAAACCACCTCACACCACATATTATTCTCAAACATTTTATTTCCAACACATCTGCACTCCTCCTCACCACCCTATCTATAGCCCATGCCTTGCAGCCATATAACATTGTTGGAACCACTATTCCTTCAAACACCCATTTTTACTTCCCGAGATAACGTTCTCGCCTTCCACACATTCTTCAGTGCCTCCAGAACCTTCTGCCCCTCCCCCACCCTGTGACTCACTTTCGCTTCCATGGTTCCATCAGCTGCTAAATCCACTCCCAGACATCTAAAACACTTCACTTCCTCCAGTTTTTCTCCATTCAAGCTTACCTCCCAATTAACTTGTCCCTCAGCCCTACTGAACCTAATAACCTCTCTCTTACTCACATTTACTCTCAAGTTTCTTCTTTCACACACTTTACCAAACTCAGTCACCAACTTCTGCTGTTTCTTTCCCGAATCAGCCACAAGTGCTGTATCATCAGCAAACAACAACTGACTCACTTCATCTCATCCACAACAGACTGCATATTTACCCCTCTCTCCAAAACTCTTGCATTCACCTCCCTAACCACCACATCCAGGAACTCTTTCCTCTCTTCCTACTCGTTTACATGCCTTACATCCCCGGTAAAAACTTTTCACCGCTTCTAGCTACTTACCTCCCACACCATATACTTTTAAAACCTTCCACAAAGCATCTCTATCAGCCCTATCATATGCCTTCTCCAGATCCATTAATTCTACAAACAAATCCATCTGTTTTTCTAAGTACCTCTCACCTGATCCACACATCCTCTACCACTCTTTATCAATACCCTCCCATATAATTTCCCAGGAATACTCATCTTTATCCCCTTTTCCTTTTTACAGTGGCATTATGCATGCATTCCACCAATCCTCAGGCACTTCACCATGATCCATACATACATTGAATATCCTTACCAACCAATCAACAATGCAGTCACCCCCTTTTTTAATAAATTCCACTGTAGTACCATCCAAACCTGCTACCTTTCTGGCTTTCATCTTCTGCAAGCTTTCACTACCTCTTCTCTGTTTACCAAACCATTCTCCCTTCCCTCCCACTTCATACACCACCCTGACCAAAACACCCTATATCTGCCACTCTGTCATCAAACACATTTAACAAACCTTCAGAATACTCACTCCATCTCCTTCTCACTTCATCACTACTTGTTATTACCTCCCCATTATCCCCCTTCACCGATGTTCCCATTTGTTTTCTTGTTTTACGCAAATTTATTTACCTCCTTCAGAAACATCTTTTTATTTTCCCTAAAATTTAATGATACTTTCTCACCCCAACTCTCATTTGCCCTCTTTTTCACCTCTTGCACTTTTCTCTAGACCTTTTGCCACTTTCTTTTATCCATCTCCCATTCACTTGCACTACTTCCCTGCATAAATCATCCAAATGCCTCTCTCTTCTCTTTCATTAACAATCTTACTTCTTCATCCCACCACTCACAACCCTTTCTAATCTGCCCACCTCCCACATTTCTCATGCCACAGACATCTTTTGTGCAAGCCATCACTGCTTCCCTAAATATATCACATTCCTACCCCACTCCCCTTATGTCATTTGCTTTCACCTTTAGCTATTCTATTCTACACTCAATCTTTCCTCACACAAGTCTCCTTCCCAAGCTCGCTTACTCTCACCACTCTCTTCTCCCCAACATTCTCTCTTCTTTTATGAAAACCTCTACAAATCTTTACGTTTGCCTCCACAAGATAGTGATCAGACATCTCTCCAGCTGCCCCTCTCAGCACATTAACATCCCAAAGTCTCTCTTTCACACGCCTATCAATAACAAGTAATCCAGTAACGACCTTTGGCCATCTCTCCTACTCACATACGTATACTCATGTATATCTCTCTTTATAATCCAGGTATTCCCAATCACCAGTTCTTTTTCAGCACAGAAATCCACAAGCTCTTCACCATTTCAATTTACAGCACTGAACACACTATGTACACTACTTATACCCCCAAATACATCCCATTCCTCACCCACTCCCCTCATGTCATTTGTCACACCTCTTGCCATTCTACACTCAATTTCTCCTGGTACTTCCTGACACAAGTCTCATTTCCAAGCTCACTTACTCTCACCACTCTCTTCTCCCCAACATTTTCTCTTCTTTTCTGGAAACTTCTACAAATCTTCACCTTCGCCTCGAGACGTCCCTCCAGCTGACCCTCTCAGCACATTGACATCCTGAAGCCTCTCCTTTATACACCTATCAATTAACACATAATCCAGTAATGCCCTTTGACCACATATTTATACTTATTTATTTTTTTTTTTCAAACTATTCGCCATTTCCCGCGTTAGCGAGGTAGCGTTAAGAACAGAGGACTGGGCCTTTGAGGGAATATCCTCACCTGGCCCCTTTCTCTGTTCCTTCTTTTGGAAAATTGAAAAAAAAAAACGAGAGGGGAGGATTTCCAGCCCCCCGCTCCCTCCCCTTTTAGTCGCCTTCTACGACACGCAGGGAATACGTGGGAAGTATTCTTTCTCCCCATCCCCATCTCTCTTTTTAAGCCAGGTATTCCCAATCACCAGCCCATTTTCAGCACACAAATCCACAAGCTTTTCACCATTTCCATTTACAACACTGCACACCCCATATACACCAATTATACCATCAACTGCCACATTACTCTCCTCCACATTTAAATCTTCCATCACTATAGCCTAGTCTCGTGCATCAAAGCTTTTAGCACAGTCACTCAGCTACTCCCAAAACACTTGCCTCTCATGATCTTTCTTCTCGTGACCAGGTGCATAAGTACCGATAATCACCCATCTCTCTCCATCCACTTCCAGTTTTACCCAAATCAATCTAGAATTTACTTTCTTACACTCTTATCACATACTCCCTTAACTCCTGCTTCAGGAATAGTGTTACTTTTTCCTTAGCTCTTGTCCTCTCACCAATCCCTGGCTTTACTCCCTAGACATTCCCAAATCACTCTTCCCCTTTACCCTTGAGCTTCATTTCACTCAGAACCAAAACATCCAGGTTTCTTTCCTCAAACACACTATCTCTTTTTTCTCATATTGGTTACATCCACACACATGCAGACACCCCAATCTGAGCCTTTGAGGAGGATGAGCACTCCCCACTTGACTCCTTCTCTCCTTCTGTTTCCCTTTTTAGAAATTTAAATACATGGAGGATGGGGGTTTCCTTCCCCTCACTCCCTCCCCCCTTTAGTCGCCTTATAAGACATGTGGGGAATACTTTGGAAGTATTCTTTCATCCCATCCCCAGGGATATAAGAATGAAAAGGTCTTGAGGTATAAGAATGAAAAGGAAATGCTTAATGGACAGGTAGGATTAGAAGTGCTGTAGAAGAGAAGAAAACGGCATATGGTAGTTTGCTTGAAACAAATTTATTTCTGGAAGCTCGGCTAAGGAGGAGGGAGCAATATAAGATGTGTAAGCAGAATTTTAAGGGCCTAATAGAGGAAAGCAGAGTAGATGAAGATTTTAGAAGGTTGTGAGAAAATTTTTAAGGAAAATAAGAAATTGTTTTGGTAGGAGGTGGAAAAGGAAAAAAGTGTACTTTTTTGAACTTGTTATTCAGTTTAGATGGAAGTGCTTTGAATATAGGGATGTAAATTGTTCAGAGGAAGATTAACTGTTATTTTGGTGTTGGGTACAAGGTCATGAGATATAAGAATGAAAAGGAAATGCTTTGTGGACAGGTAAGATTAGAAGTGCTGTAGAAGAGAAGAAAAAGGCATATATAGTAGTTTGCTTGAAAGTATTGTATTTTTGGAAGCTCAGCAAAGGAGGAGGGAACAATATAAGATGATTAAGTGGAATGTTAAGGCCCTGATAGAGGAAAGCAAAGAATGAAGATGAAGATTTTGAAGGAAGTTGAGAGAAACCTTTTAAGGAAAATAAGAAATTAGATGTTCTGGAAGGAGGTAAATAAAGTGCATAAGACAAGGGAGCAAATGGGAACTTCAGTGAAGGGCGCAAATGGGGAGGTGATAACAAGTAGTGGTGATGTGAGAAGGAGATGGAGTGAGTATTTTGAAGGTTTGTTGAATGTGTTTAATGATAGAGTGGCAGATATAGGGTGTTTTGGTCGAGGTGGTGTGCAAAGTGAGAGGGTTAGGGAAAATGATTTGGTAAATAGAGAAGAGGTAGTAAAAGCTTTGCGGAAGATGAAAGCCGGCAAGGCAGCAGGTTTGGATGGTATTGCAGTGGAATTTATTAAAAAAGGGGGTGACTGTATTATTGACTGGTTGGTAAGGTTATTTAATGTATGTATGACTCATGGTGAGGTGCCTGAGGATTGGCGGAATGCGTGCATAGTGCCATTGTACAAAGGCAAAGGGGATAAGAGTGAGTGCTCAAATTACAGAGGTATAAGTTTGTTGAGTATTCCTGGTAAATAATATGGGGGGGGGTATTGATTGAGAGGGTGAAGGCATGTACAGAGCATCAGATTGGGGAAGAGCAGTGTGGTTTCAGAAGTGGTAGAGGATGTGTGGATCAGGTGTTTGCTTTGAAGAATGTATGTGAGAAATAATTAGAAAAGCAAATGGATTTGTATGTAGCATTTATGGATCTGGAGGCTTATGATAGAATTGATAGAGATGCTTTGTGGAAGGTATTAAGAATATATGGTGTGGGAGGCAAGTTGTTAGAAGCAGTGAAAAGTTTTTATCGAGGATGTAAGGCATGTGTACGTGTAGGAAGAGAGAAAAGTGATTGGTTCTCAGTGAATGTAGGTTTGCGGCAGGGGTGTGTGATGTCTCCATGGTTGTTTAATTTGTTTATGGATGGGGTTGTTAGGAAGGTAAATGCAAGAGTTTTGGAAAGAGGGGCAAGTATGAATTCTGTTGGGGATGAGAGAGCTTGGGAAGTGAGTCAGTTGTTGTTCGCTGATGATACAGCGCTGGTGGCTGATTCATGTGAGAAACTGCAGAAGCTGGTGACTGAGTTACATGTCCACTCTTATATCCACCTCTTTCCTTTTTCACCTCCTACCAAAACAATTTCTTTTTTTTTTTTTTTTTTTTGCTTTGTCGCTGTCTCCCGCGTTTGCGAGTTAGCGCAAGGAAACAGACGAAAGAAATGGCCCAACCCACCCCCATACACATGTATATACATACACATCCACACACGCAAATATACATACCTACACAGCTGTCCATGGTTTGCCCCAGACACTTCACATGCCCTGATTCAATCCACTGACAGCACATCAACCCCGGTTCCAGCACATCCACCCTCCTGCGCACAACTCTATCCATAGCCCACGCCTCGCAACCATACAACATTGTTGGAACCACTATTCCTTCAAACATACCCATTTTTGCTTTCTGAGATAATGTTCTCGACTTCCACACATTCTTCAAGGCTCCCAGGATTTTCGCCCCCTCCCCCACCCTATGATTCACTTCCGCTTCCATGGTTCCATCCGCTGCCAGATATATATATATATATATATATATATATATATATATATCTTTTCTTTTAAACTATTCGCCATTTCCCGCATTAGCGAGGTAGCGTTAAGAACAGAGGACTGGGCCTTTGTGGAATATCCTCACCTAGCCCCCCTCTGTTCCTTCTTTTGGAAAAATTGAAAAAAAAAAAAAAAAAAAACGAGAGGGGAGGATTTCCAGCCTCCCGCTCCCTCCCCTTTTAGTCGCCTTTTACGACACGCAGGGAATACGTGGGAAGTATTCTTAATCCCCTATCCCCAGGGATAGATATATATATATATATATATATATGAGAGAGCTTGGGAAGTGAGTCAGTTGTTGTTCGCTGATGATACAGTGCTGGTGGCTGATTCATGTGAGAAACTGCAGAAGCTGGTGACTGAGTTTGGTAAAGTGTGTGGAAGAAGAAAGTTAAGAGTAAATGTGAATAAGAGCAAGGTTATTAGGTACAGTAGGGTTGAGGGTCAAGTCAATTGGGAGGTGAGTTTGAATGGAGAAAAACTGGAGGAAGTGAAGTGTTTTAGATATCTGGGAGTGGATCTGGCAGCGGATGGAACCATGGAAGCGGAAGTGGATCATAGGGTGGGGGAGGGGGCGAAAATTCTGTTGGCCTTGAAGAATGTGGGGAAGTCGAGAACATTATCTTGGAAAGCAAAAATGGGTATGTTTGAAGGAATAGTGGTTCCAACAATGTTGTATGGTTGCGAGGCGTGGGCTATGGATAGAGTTGTGCGCATGAGGATGGATGTGCTGGAAATATATATATATATATATATATATATATATATATATATATATATATATATATATATATATATATATATATTTATATATATAGGTATATTGTCATAAGTTTTGTATGTCCAACATAATCATGCAATAATTAATTTTTGTCATTTCTCTATAGTGATGAAAATTACATGGTTTATGAAATGATATAAGCACATATTAAAAAAAATTGATCTTCATTTTACATTTTATGTTAGTAATAGCTCAGCCACCAAACATGCCATTACTGACTTCCTCACAGATCCTGGTTCTAACCAACCCAGTCCCACTTCCACTTCCCTTCCCTCCCCTATACTGTTCCAGTACCAAACAGGCATAGTGCAAGGTTGCAAGTGGAAGCAAACATGTCTATGGATCTTGTTGGTTGACAGTTGCTAGTTATCTGGCAGGGAGAGAATTCTATTAAGATTCATGAACTCTATAATTATTTTGTATAAAACTAAATAAAATACTTTAAAAAGGACAGATATAGGCTCTTTTTTTCTCAAAATGAATAGGACAACCAGATCTAAAAAAAAAGAAAAAAAGATTGTCCTTAAAAGGACAGACCTAGCAACCCTGTCACACACTGGATTCAGCTATATTGGCAAAGTCGATAACGCAGTTGTTTCATTGTCAACTTGACAGCATTCAGTTCTCCAACTTCTCTCTTAAAGTCTGGTCTCTACAAATTAACTTACAATTGTTCAAGACTACAATGGACCATTGTCCATGGAACACCAAGACAAAGTTCTCAACATTTAGATCGCCTCTGTCTTGGGCACTAAGTCTCAGCCCGACTCTCTGTCTGTAGCAGAGACTTCTCAGCCATCTGACTGTCAGGTCTCCACCAGCCAGAACCAGGAGTCTTTCCAAAACCCCTTGCCTCACCTGGAGCACTACTTCAAGCTCAGCCATCATAACGCGGACAACAACAAGGTATATTGAGTGCCAGAAATGCCACCCAACCAAGAAAACTGTTAGAGGCCATGTCACCAGCTTTAATGATTTAAAGTCCCATGTCAAGAGGACCCACCCATCCTTAGCAATCCAGCTTGAAGAGGAGATCAAGACTGGCTCTGGCCATAGCAAGTGCCGCCACCACCACTCCTCCATCAGCAGCAGCGTGCACATCTGTGGTGCCGCCAACCCCAAGCTGCCCACCAAGAAGATCCAGCAGCCCACCGTGAGTGAGGCCCTGCGCTCAGCCAGCACTGGCACTGCCATACACTAGTCCACTGTTGATGAAAAGATAGTTCATCTTTTCATCAGCAACATTCTCCCACTCCATGTGATTTAGTCTGAGGTGTTTGTTGACCGGATCAGTACCTTTAACTCAACAAAGTTCAGCATGTCCTGCTGCACTTGGGCAGGTGCATTAATGACAAACAACAAGCAGTTGAGGAGGCCCTTATCATCACTTTTGATAGGCTGATGTACTTGGCAACCACTGCCGACTGTTGAACTGCTCACAATAGGTAATTATCATTTATTTATATATGAATATTTATTGTATTAGTAAGTACATATAATGTAGTTAGTAGAATAAATGATTATGCATATATAGTGAATATTACTATGTTCTGTTCTAAATATCGGTGTAAATTGAACCAGTTTAATTTCAAAATATTTGGAATAAAACTTGGTTATCACTTAACCATTAATCAGTACTAATCACAATTCGATAATGTAGTCCATTAATGTTTCATTTTATGATAATTTGCATATATGATACTTAACTTTCATTTTAAAATGTTTGAAATAAAACTTGATCATCACTGTATTATTCAATAATCACTTAATCAGCATTATGCTGTGTGTTAATCAATTATCACTTAATATTTGTTTTAGATCTTTACTCGGCATCACAGCTCACTGGATTGACCCAGTCACCAGGGCCAGGAAGCATGCTGTTGTCCCCTGTACCCATCTAACTGGTTGCCACACTTATGATGTCTTAATGAAGGCCATGGTTTATGAGCACTTCAACATTCAAGACAAAATAGTCAGAACAAGCACAGACAACGGGTCAAATGTTATGCAGGCTTTCACCTATTATGGTGGTCAGGTGGACCTGTTGCTTTACCTCACTGTTAGCAGACTGCCTGAGAGTGACTCATAATGAGAATGACACAGCTGAGGGTGATGATGCCATCAACATGGTAACCCTTGGCAAACTCCTTAGTGAGGAACATGAGCACTCCAGTCTACCAGTGTACATGAGGCGTGAGGCTCACACCTTCAGTCTGGTGGCTTCTGTGGACTTGGACAAGGGCCTCTTCAAGCAGATGGGCTATGCCGTTGCTGCCTTCAGGGCCTGCAGCAAGGAGGCCTATGGCAAGACTCAGGCACTCTTCAATACCCAGGGAAGGGGCTCTCAGATTAGCGACGCCATCGAGAGGCGCTGAGCAGGAGGCTGGTGATCCCTGGCAAGACAAGTTGGAATGCCTTGTACAACTTAATTGTTGTCCTCCACAACATCCTGACCACCAAGGAGGCTAAGCTCAATAGGTTCTTTAAATGTATGGGGAACCTCTCAGCTTTCAATGACCAGGAGATGGCCTTCCTGAAGGAGTGGGCCAGAGTCATGTTCCATGTGGCTATCACCCACGACAACATCCAAGGGGAGAACACCTATCATGGAACCCTCCTTCCCACAGTGGCTATCACCCTCATGAAGCTTGGAAACAAGCCACTGGTCGATGCCCTGGTTGTAGCCATCACCACTCAGTTCAACCTCTACCTCAATGACAGACTGCCAGTATGCAGCTGCCTTCCACCCAAAGTTCTAGCTCCACTGGCTGCACATGTTCAACAGCAACCAGACAATCTCTGTCAAAGTCACCATGGAGGGTGAGATCTAGAGAGCACTGTGGGACCGGAACAGCAACAGCCTCACCTGCTCCAGCTCCAGCAGCATGCGGCCACTGCTCTGCATGCCTGACAACCTCTTCGCTGGGTGGATGGCCACTTGCTCAAGTACCAGTGTCAAGCATAAGGCCAAGAAACTTAACGGCACCTGACTGGACACTGGTGGAAGGTGGGCATGGCTGACTCTTGACTTCATGGGAGAGGAGATCTTCACTAAACTCTTATTGAAGTACAGCACATTCATTCTGTCCTCTCCTGCAGTGGAACAGCTTTTCTCTCTCGGCAAGGACATCCTGAGGCCCAAGAGGTTAAGACTGTCAGTTAGGCCTAATTTTGAGAAGTTGATCTTCCTGAAGGGCAACCAGTACAGTGTGAGTGTGTGACTCATGGACTCTAAAAAGACTTAGTCATAATGTGATTATTATATCATCTTAAGTTGTCAGTAAGTAGGAAATACTTCTTTTTTACATTTTGAGCTGACTAATTGCTAATTCTGGGTTGGTATATAAATATTGTACTGTATGGTATACTTAATAGTTTAATAAATTTACTTAGGCTTCAAACTTACCTTTGAGTTCCTGTTGTAATGATTATTATTATTTCTATTTTTATTATACTTGATCACCGTTTACTGCATCACTGAGGTAGCGCCGTGAAACAAACAAAGAAAGACCCATCTACTCATTGTTATTATTATTATTATTATTATTATTATTATTTCCAGCACATCCATCCTCCTGCGCACAACTCTATCCATAGCCTACACCACGCAACCATACAACATTGTTGGAACCACTATTCCTTCAAACATACCCATTTTTGCTTTCCGAGATAATGTTCTCGACTTCCGCACATTCTTCAAGGCTCCCAGGATTTTCGCCCCCTCCCCCACCCTATGATCCATTTCCGCTTCCATGGTTCCATCCGCTGCCAGATCCACTCCCAGATATCTAAAACACTTCACTTCCTGCAGTTGATCTCCATTCAAACTTACCTCCCGATTGACTAGTCCCTCAACCCTACTTTACCTAATAACCTTGCTCTTATTTACATTTACTCTCAGCTTTTGTCTTTCACACACTTTACCAAACTCAGTCACCAGCTTCTCCAGTTTCTCTCCCGAATCAGCCACCAGCGCTGTATCATCAGCAAACAACAACTGACTCACTTCCCAAGCTCTCTCACCCACAACAGACTGCATGCTTGCCCCTCTTTCCAAAACTCTTGCATTCACCTCCTTAACAACCCCATCCATAAACAAATTAAACAACCATGGAGACATCACACACCCCTGCCACAAACCAACATTCACTGAGAACCAATCACATTCCTCTCTTCCTACACATACACATGTGTTATGTCCTCGATAAAACTTTTCACTGCTTCTAACAACTTACCTCCCACACCATATATTCTTAATACCTTCCACAGAGCATCTCTATCAACTCTATCATATGCCTTCTCCAGATCCATAAATGCTACATACAAATCCATTTGCTTTTCTGAGTATTTCTCACATACATTTTTCAAAGCAAACACCTGATCCACACATCCTCTACCACATCTGAAACCACACTGCTCTTCCCCAGTCTGATGCTCTTTACATGCCTTCACCCTCTCAATCACTACCCTCCCATATAATTCCTCAGGAATACTCAGAAAACTTATATCTCTGTAATATATCTGTTATCTCTGTAATTATATCTCTTATCCCCTTTGCCTTTGTACAGTGGCACTATGCAAGCATTCCACCAGTCCTCAGGCACCTCACATGAGTCATACATACATTAGATAACCTTACCAACCAGTCAACAATACAGTCACCCCCTTTTTTAATAAATTCCACTGCAA
This sequence comes from Panulirus ornatus, assembly GCF_036320965.1. NCBI lineage: Eukaryota > Metazoa > Arthropoda > Malacostraca > Decapoda > Palinuridae > Panulirus > Panulirus ornatus. The sequence goes on from NC_092280.1 coordinate 13,411,013, forward strand.
TACCATCCAAACCCGCTGCCTTGCCGGCTTTCATCTTCCTCAAAGCTTTTACTACCTCTTGTCTGTTTACCAAATCATTCTCCCTAACCCTTTCACTTTGCACACCACCTCAACCAAAACACCCTATATCTGCTGCTCTATCATCAAACACATTCAACAAACCTTCAAAATACTCACTCCATCTACTCCATCTCCTCACCTCACCACTACTTGTTATCACCTCCCCATTAGCCCTCTTCACTGATGTTCCCATTTGTTCCCTTGTCTTACGCACTTTATTTACCTCCTTCCATCTACTCATATACACACATATATACATACATGCCCATACACGTATATATACATAAATAAACATATCACCTTATACAATATACATACGTATACATACACACACAGCCATATTCATATATATACATGTACATATTCATATTCCCTTGTGCCAGGAAAGTAGACAAAGAATGCTACATTCGTTCTCACAACTCCCTATCCACATCCAGGCCTTACAGACCTATCCATGGTTTAACCCAGATGTTTCACATGCCCTGGTTCAGGCCATTGACAGCAAGTCGACCCTGGTATACCATATCATTCCAATTTGCTCAATTCCTTGCATGCCTCTTACCCTCCTGCATGTTCAGATGCCAATGGCTCAAAATCTTTTTCACTCCATCCTTCCACCTCCAGTTTGGTCTCCTGCTTCTCCTTGTTCCCTCCACTTCTGACACATATATCCCCTTTGTCAACCATTCCTCTCTCCATACATCCAAACCATTTCAGCACACTCTCTTCTGCTCACTCAACCACACTCTGTATTACCACATAACTCTCTTACCCTTTCATATCTTATTCGATCAGACCACCTCACACCTCATATTGTCCTCAGACATTTCATTTCCAAAACATCCACCCTCCTCTTTACAACCATATCTATAGCCTATGCCTCACAACCATAAGATTTCTTTCGAATTACTATTTCTTCGAACATACCCAGTTTTGCTCTCCTACATAATGTTCTCTCTGTTTACACATTCTTCATCGCACCCAGAACCTTCACAACCTCTTGTCTTATATACGTTATTTACCCCTCCCAAAACATCTTTTTATTTTCCCTAAAGTTTAATGATACTCTCTCACCCCAACTTTCATTTGCCTTTTTTCTTTTTTTTTTTTTTTTTTTTTTTTTTTTACTCATGCACTTTCCTCTTGATCTCCTGCCACTTTCTCTTACACATTTCCCAGTCATATTCATTCCTTCCTTACATGTATTGTCCAAACGCCTCTCTTTTCTCTTTCACTAACAATTTTACTTCTTCATTCCACCACTCACTACCCTTTCTAATCTGCCCACCTCCCACCTTTCTCTTGCCACATGCATCTCGTGCACATGCCATCACTGCTTCCGCAGATGCATCCCATTCCTCATTCACTCCCCTCATGCCATTTGCTGTCACCTTTTGCCCTTCTGCACTCAATGTCTCCTGGTACTACCTCTCCAAACTCACTTACTCTCACCACTCTCTTTAATATTCTTACTTATTTTTTGAAAACCTCTACAAATCTTCACATTTGCCTCCACAAGATAATGATCAGACATCCCACCAGCTGCCCCTATCAGCACACCAACACCCAAAAGTCTCTCTCTTACATACCAATCAATGAACAAAATCTATTAATTCCCTTTGACCATCTCTCCTACTCACATATGTATACTTGTGTATGTCTCTCTTTTTAAACCAGGTATTCCCAGTCACCAGTCTTTTTCAGCACACAAAATTACAGGCTCTCCACCAATACCACTCACTACACTGAGTGCCCCATGTGCATCTATTATACCCGCAGCTGTCACATTACTCACCTTCGCATTCAAGTCACCCATCACTGATATCCGGTCTCGTGCACCAAAGCTGCTGACACTCAATCAGCTGCTCCCAGAACACTTGCCTCTCAAGAGCTTTCTTCTCATGACCAGGTGCATAAGCACCAATAATCACCCATCTCTACCCATCCACTTTCAGTTTTACCACTATCAGTCTAGAATTCATTTCCTTATACTCTATCACAAACTCCCACAAATCTTGCTTTAGGAGTAATGCTTTTCCCTCCTTAGCTCTTGTCCTCTCACCAACCCCAGTAATAGTTATCTGGTAAATTAGAATTAAGTTCATGGTATTTTTTTTGGTTACAAGGGTTTCAGAACTTTAGTTTCTAATGAAAATTAAAAAATTATCAATCAAAAAGGTACAAAACCTGTAGAAAAATCATACTTATTCTTGGATTCAGCATTTTCCATGGGTTTTAAAGCTTTTTTCCTTGTTTTTAAACATTTCTATTAAACACAATATCATTATCCAGTTATCGTTAACTTCTGATAACCAGATATAATTATTGGATTATCAATATCGGATTTAAAAATTGGTATTATCGGATATCATTATCGAAGTTAACTTTTTAGTTATTGGCGCCTAGCAATGTTTATGGGATGTGTTAAGGGTATATTGGGACGGTTACACTGTTGACTGGTATGAAAGCCTCATATAGAGGAGTTAATGCATATGTGAAGGGAGATAGAGTTGTTACAGGTTTGCTATATATGGATATGAGGTAGGGCTTTGCGATGTCACCTTGGTGAAAGGGCATTATCTAGATTAAGTAGTAATTGATAGTGTGTGAAATAGAGACTTTTGGATGTAAATGTGGTGAGAGGGGCAGCTGGTAGGATGTCTGATCACTTTATTATGGAGCAAAGGTGAAGATTTTTTGAGGTTTTCAAAAAAGAGAGAATATAGGGGGGGAAGAGAGTGAGTGAGTTTGGAAAGGAGACTTATGTGAAGAAATATTTGGAGAGATTGAGTGTAGAAATGCAAAAGTTTGACACAAATGAAGTGAGGGGAGTGGGTGAGGAATGGGAGGTATTTAGAGAAGCAGTGATGGCATGTGCAAGAGATGCAGGTGGCATGAGAAAGGTGAGAGGTGGGCAGATTAGAAAGGGTAATGGGTGCTGTTGAAAGAGATGAGAGAGGCATTTGGAAAGTTCGTACAAGGAAGAAGTGCAAATGACTGAGAGATGTTTAAGAGAAAGCAGCAGGTCAAGAGAAAGGTACAAGGGTTGAAAAAGAGGGCAAATGAGAGTTTGGGGTTACAGGGCATCATTAAACTCTAGGAAGAATAAAAAGATGTTTTGGAAGGAGGTAAATAATGTGCAGAAGACAAGAGAACAAATGTGAACATCGGTGAATGAGGCAAGGGGGGAAGTGATAACAGTTAGTGATGGAGTGGGTATTTCCAAGGACTGTTGCATGTGTTTGATGATAGAGTGACAGATGTAAGATGTTTTGGTTGCAGTGGTGTGAGAAGTGAGAGAGTCAGGGAGGGTAGTTTGGCATAGAGAGAAGAGGTGGTGAAAGCCTCGTGGAAGATTTATTCCAGCAAGGCGGTGGGAGGGAATGGTATTGTACCTGAATTTATTGAGAAAGGGGGTGACTGTGTTGACTGGTTGGTCAGGATATTCAGTGTATGTAAGGATCATGGTGAAGTATCAAAGGATTGGTGGAATGCATGCATAGTGCCATTGTACGAAGGCAAAGGGGATAAGGGTGAGTGTTTAGACGACAGAGGCATAAGTTTGTTGAATGAACCTGGAAAATTGTATGGGAGGATATTGATTTAGAGGGTGAAGGTATGTACAGAACATCAGATTGGGGAGGAACATTGTAGTTTCAGAAGTGGTTGAGGATGTATGGATCAGATGTTTGCTTTGAAGAATGTGTGTGAGAAATACTTAGAAAAACACATGATTTATGTGTGGCATGTATGAGTCTGGGAAAGGTATATGATAGAGTTGACAGAGATGCTTTGTGGAAGGTATTAGGAATATATGGTATGAGAGTTAAGCACTAGAAGTAATAAGTTTTTATCAAGGGTGTAAGGCATGTGTATGAGGAGGAAGAGAAGAGAGCGAATGGTTCCCAGTGAAAGTCAGTCTGTGGCAGAGATATTTGATGTCACCATGGTTGTTTAATTTATTAATGGATGAGGTGCAAGTATGCAGTCTGTTGTGGATGAGAGGACCTGGGGACTGAGTAAGTTGTTCGCTGATGATACAGCACTGGTGGCTGATTCGACTGAGAAACTGTAGAAGTTTTTGACTGAGTTTGGAAAAGTGTGTGAAAGGAGAAAGTTGATAGTTAAAGTGAATAAGAGCAAGGTTATTAAATTCAGCAGGGTTGAGGGACAAGTTAGTTGGGATGTAAGTTTGAATGGAGAAAAATTGGAGGAAGTGAAGTGTTTTTGATATCTGGGAGTGGACTTGGCAGTGAATGATCCATGGAAGCAGAAGTGAGTCATAGGGTTGGAGGGTGAGGGGGCAAAGGTTCTGGGAATGATGAATAATATGTGGAAAGAGAGAACGTCAGCTCGAAGAGCAAAAGCCAGTATGTATGAATGTACAGTAGTTCCAACAATGTTATGTGCTTGTAAGGCATGGGCTATAGATAGGATTGTGCGGAGGAGGGTGGATGTGTTAGAAGGAAATTTTTAAGGATAATATGTGGTTTGAGGTGGTTTTATCATGTAAGTAATGAGAGGATATGAGAGATGTGCGGTAATCAAAAGAGTGTGGTTGAGAGAGCAGAAGAGTGTGTGTTGAAATTATTTGGACATATGGAGAAAATGAGTGAGGAAAGGTTGATAAAGGATATAAATGTTTCAGAGTTGGAGGGAACAAGGAGAAACATGAGACCAAATTGGAGATGGAAGGATGGAGTGAAAAAGATTTTGAGCAAATAGGGCCTGAACACGCAGAAGGGTGAAGGGCATGCATGGAAGAGTGCACTGGAACAATGTGGTATACTGGAGTTGACTGAACCAGGACATGTGAAACATCCAGGGTAAACCATTGAAAGGTCTGTGGTGCCTAGATGTGGATAGGGAGCCTTGGTTTTGGTGCATTACACATGACAGCCAGAGAATGAATGTGAGCAAGTATGAATATGTACATGTATATGTGTATGTATTTGTCCATGTATGTGCATGTATGTTTATATGTGTGTATACAAGTGGATGGGTGTGTCTTTGTCTGTTTCCTGGCATTACCTTGGCAATGCGGGAAATGGTGATCAGGTATTAAGAGAATGTATGGAGTGATAAGAGAGATGAAATAAAACTAGGGAAAACATTCATGGAGATGAATTGCGGGGATGGTTAGTGGTGGCTAATGAAAAGCATGATAGATAGATAGATAGGTTGAATGAAGGTCTTTATAATAGCATGTTTAGTGATAAATGATAGACATATGAATTCTTATACCCTGTGTGACAGATGCTTATCAAATGGCTTTTTCAGGTGAAATATGTGGATTATTATTATAATGTGTATGGCATCAAGATTAAGGATCCCCAGCAGCCACTGCTGGTGCATCGTGTCAAGAAGAAGGAGCTGAGGGATCAGGTAAGACACTTAGTCTTTTGTCTCTGTTTTTCATAGGACACCCTGCTTAAGATATGGGAACAGACCCCAAAAATATACTTATGTTGCAATGGATGCTAAAGGATATCATAGTGGGCTATTGCTGACTTCATGGTTAATCCCCTCCTCAGATATATTTGTAAAGTATGTTCTATAACAAAATGCCACTCATTCATAGGTTATAAGTTTAGAAGGGACCAGCATGAAACATTTGACATTGACAAATGTGCCTGCAGTTGTAAAGATATTTGTGATTTTAAGGTGATGTAATATTTTTGTAAGATATTCATGTTTTTAGGTTAATTGTGTTTTCTCCAACAAAGCTGTTTGTTCTTGTTCGTTTTGACAGTATAGTCACATTAGCTAAACATTTCTTGTACTTTAATGAATTCCATGAAAGAATGTGGATGATTAGTGGTTATGATATTTTCACAAGAATCTACACTTTCCATCCTTAGAAGTGGAAATGGCTGGTAGGAATTACCTGTATTTAGGGTCTTGCACTCACAGGTTCACATTTCTTAAACTTTATGTAGTGTCATTCATGCCATACAGCATTTTAATGCTGTCTATATGTTTAATGCCTCCAAGACCCAGTTTCTACTCATCTCTGTATCAAAAACTTCTCACAACTCTTGTCTCTCCATTGCGGGTTCTGTATTTTCACCTCTTGATTCAGTGAATGTCTTGGTATTACTGTGACATCCACTCTAAGAAAACCTGCCTTAAAGAAACTGGGTGTCCTTTTTTAGATTCAAAACTTCTTTTCTAAACAGTAGCTCCATTTGTACAAAGGATATATAGTACTACGCAATCTGGGGTGATTGTAGCTTTACATCCTTATTTGACAGAGTTAAGGCAAAAGCGGTTCGACTCATAAACTCTCCCAGGCTAACTTCCAAATTTGACCATCTTGCTCTATGCCGCAATGTTGGCCCACTTTCCCTCTAATATAGATATTATTTTGGTTTTTGCTCTTGAGAGCTGGCTGCTTGTGTCCCCCCACCACTAGATAGACCATGCAATACACAGCAGGTTACTGTCATGCAATTATTGTGTGGCTATTGGCAACTCAAGGTTGGGCCATTTTGATAACTGTATCTTTCCCTACATCTCAGAGCTTTGGAACTCTGTACCTTCTCATGTCTTTCCCAATATCTATGATATGGCACATTTTAAAGTACAGGTTTTTCACTTCCTCCTAAATTTGTAAGTACTTTCCTTTGTCCCTTCTTTTTCCCTTTCATAATCCTCTCTATATTTCAATTAAGGTGTCCGTGATATGGACTTCAGTCTATGACTGAAACCATCAACATGAAAAAATTACTGTTTCTCCACTTATCCTGTTCAGTGCTCCACAGGTTGTTATTTGAAACATATTTCCTCCTTAGCAAGGATCACCATGTGAGTCTAGCACACACAATATGAGGCCAGTGTATTTTTATTCTGTGCTAATCAGTAAGTAATGCCATGGTTATTTTTTTGACACCTTCTCCTGGCTGGTCCCATGAGGCCATTCCATCACTTCTAGGCTATTGCCCCTGTGTTCTGTTTACTTTTCTTGATCTACATGAGTGACATCCATGAAGCTATGGACTCGTTCCCAAATATGTTTACAGATGCAGACGTGAGGGAAGTGAAACATGAAAACTGCACCATTGTTCAAAGGGACCTAAACAGACTACAGAATTGGTCTGAGACATATTTATTTATTATAATTGATCGCTGTTTCCTGTATCTGTGAGGTAGCGCAAGGAAACAGATGAAAGAATAGACCAACTCACCCACATACACATGTATATACATACACGTCCACACACGTACATATACATACCTATACATTCCAAAGTATACATATATATACATACACAGACATATACATATATACACATGTACATAATTCATACTTGCTGCCCTTATTCATTCTGTTGCCACCCCGCCACACATGAAATGAGAACCCCCTCCCCCCGCATGTGCATGAGGTAGCGTTAGGAAAAGACAACAAAGGCCACATTCGTTCACATTCAGTCCCTAGCTGTCAGTATAATGCAACTGAAACCACATCTCCCTTTCCACATCCAGGCCCCACAAAACTTTCCATGGTTTACTTCAGACGCTTCACATGCCATGGTTCAACCCATTGACAGCATGTTGACCCTGGTATACCACTTTGTTCCAATCCACTCTATTCCTTGCACCACGCCTTTCACCCTCCTGCATCTCTTACCCTATTATTACTTACTCGATCAAACCACCTCACATCACATATTGTCCTCAAACATCTCATTTCCAGCACATCCACCCTCCTCCGCACAACTCTATCCATAGCCCACGCCTCATAACTATATAACATTGTTGGAGCCACTATTCCCTCAAACATACCCATTTTTGCTTTCCGAGATAATGTTCTCGACCTCCACACATTCTTCAATGCTCCTAGAATTTTCGCCCCCTCCCCCACCCTATGATTCACTTCCACTTCCATGGTTCCATCCACTGCCAAATCCACTCCCAGATATCTAAAACACTTCACTTCCTCCAGTTTTTCTCCATTCAAACTTACCTCCCAATTGACTTGTCCCTCAACCCTACTGTACCTAATAACCTTGCTCTTATTCACATTTACTCTCAGCTTTCCTTTCACACACTTTACCAAACTCAGTCACCAGCTTCTGCAGTTTCTCACATGAATCAGCCACCAGTGCTGTATCATCAGCAAACAACAACAGACTCACTTCCCAAGCTCTCTCATCCACAACAGACTCCGTACTTGCCCCTCTTTCCAAAACTCTTGCATTCACCTCCCTAACAACCCTGTCCATAAACAAATTAACCATGGAGACATCACACACCCCTGCTACAAACGTACATTCATGAGAGGCAAGTGTTTTGGGAGCAGCTGAGTGAGTGTGTTAGTAGTTTGGTGCAGGAGACCGGGTTATAGTGATGGGTCATTTAAATGCAAAGGTGAGTGATGTGGCAGATGAGGGATAATTGGTGTACATGGGGTGTTCAGTGTTGTAAATGGAAATGGTGAAGAGCTTGTAGATTTTTGTGCTGAAAAAGGACTGGTGATTGGGAATACCTGGTTTAAAAAGTGAAATATACATAAGTATACATATGTAAGTAGGAGAGATGGCCAGAGAGCGTTATTGGATTATGTGTTAATTGACAGGCACGCGAAAGAGAGACTTTTGGATGTTAATGTGCTGAGAGGTGCAACTGGAGGGATGTCTGATCATTATCTTGTGGAGGCGAAGGTGAAGATTTGTAGGGGTTTTCAGAAAAGAAGAGAAAATGTTGGGGTGAAGAGAGTGGTGAAAGTAAGTTGGAGGTGGGCAGATTAGAAAGGGTAGTGAGTGGTGGGATGAAGAAGTAAGATTATTAGTGAAAGAGAAGAGAGAGGTATTTGGACGATTTTTGCAGGGAAATAATGCAAATGAGTGGGAGATGTATAAAAGAAAGAGGCAGGAGGTCAAGAGAAAGATGCAAGAGGTGAAAAAGAGGGCAAATGAGAGTTGGGGTGAGAGAGTATCATTAAATGTTATGGAGAATAAAAAGATGTTTTGGAAGGAGGTAAATAAAGTGCGTAAGACAAGGGAACAAATGGGAACTTCAGGGAAGGGGGCTAATGGGGAGGTGATAACAAGTAGTGGTGATGTGAGAAGGAGATGGAGTGAGTATTTTGAAGGTTTGTTGAATATGTTTAATGATAGAGTGACAGATATAGGGTGATTTGATCGAGGTGGTGTGCAAAGTGAGAGGGTTAGGGAAAATGATTTGGTAAACAGAGAAGAGGTAGTAAAAGCTTTGTGGACGATGAAAGCCAACAAGGCAGTGGGTTTTGGATGACATTGCAGTGGAATTTATTAAAAAAGAGGCTGACTGTATTGTTGACTTGTTAGTAAGGTTATTTAATGTGTGTATGACTCATGGTAGTGCCTGAGGATTGGCAGAATGCTTGCATAGTGCCGTTGTACAAAGGCAAAGGAGATAAAGGTGAGTGCTCAAATTACAGAGGTATAAGTTTGTTGAGTATTCCTGGTAAATTATATGGGAGGGTATTGATTGAGAGGGTGAAGGCATGTACAGAGCATCAGATTGGGGAAGAGCAGTGTGGTTTCAGAAGTGGTAGAGGATGTGTGGATCAGGTGTTTGCTTTGAAGAATGTATGTGAGAAATACTTAGAAAAGCAAATGGATTTGTATGTAGCATTTACGGATCTGGAGAAGGTATATGATAGAGTTGATAGAGATGCTCTATGGAAGGTATTAAGAATATATGGTGTGGGAGGCAAGTTGTTAGAAGCAGTGAAAAGTTTTTATCAAGGATGTAAGGCATATGTATGTGTAGGAAGAGAGGAAAGTGATTGGTTCTCAGTGAATGTAGGTTTGCAGCAGGGGTGTATGATGTCTCCATGGTTGTTTAATTTGTATATGGATGAGGTTGTTAGGGAGGTGAATGCAAGAGTTTTGGAAAGGGGGGCAAGTATGCAGTCTGTTGTGGATGAGAGAGCTTGGGAAATGAGTCAGTTGTTGTTCGCTGATGATACAGCACTGGTGGCTGATTCATGTGAGAAACTGCAGAAGCTGGTGACTGAGTTTGGTAAAGTGTGTGAAAGAAGAAAGTTAAGAGTAAATGTGAATAAGAGCAAAGTTATTAGGTACAGTAGGGTTAAGGGTCAAGTCAATTGGGAGGTAAGTTTGAATGGAGAAAAACTGGAGGAAGTAAAGTGTTTTAGATATCTGGGAGTGGATTTGGCAGCGGATGGAACCAAGGAAGCAGAAGTGAGTCATAGGGTGGGGGAGTGGGCAAAAATTCTGGGAGCCTTGAAGAATGTGTGGAAGTCGAGAACATTATCTCGGAAAGCAAAAATGGGTATGTTTGAAGGAATGGTGGTTCCAACAATGTTATATGGTTGCGAGGCGTGGGCTATAGATAGAGTTGTGCAGAGGAGGGTGGATGTGCTGGAAATGAGACATTTGAGGACAGTATATGGTGTGAGGTGGTTTGATCGAGTAAGTATAAATAGGATAAGAGAGATGTGTGGTAATAAAAAGAGTGTGGTTGAGAGAGTAGAAGAGGGTGTTTTGAAATGGTTTGGTCACATGGAGAGAATGAGTGAGGAGAGATTGATAAAGGGGATATATGTGTCAGAGGTGAAGGGAACAAGGAGATGTGGGAGATCAAATTGGAGGTGGAAGGATGGAGTGAAAAAGATTTTGAGTGATCGGGACCTGAACATGCAGGAGGGTGAAAGGGGTGCAAGGAATAGAGTGAATTGGAACGATGTGATATACCGGTGTCGACGTGCTGTCAATCGATTGAACAAGGGCATTTGAAGTGTCTGGGGTAAACTATGGAAAGTTCTGTTGGGCCTGGATGTGGAAAGGGAGCTGTGGTTTCGGTGCATTATTACATGACAGCTGGAGACTGAGTGTGAACGAATGTGGCCTTTATTGTCTTTTCCTAGCGCTACCTCGCACACATGAGGAGGGAGGGGGTTGTTATTTCTTGTGTGGTGGGGTGGCGATGGGAATGAATAAAGGCAGACAGTATGAATTATGTACATGTGTATATATGTATATGTTTGTGTGTGTATATATATGTATACGTTGAGATGTATAGGTGTGTATATTTGCATTTATCCCTGGGGATAGGGGAGAAAGAATACTTCCTACGCATTCTTCACATGTCGTAGAAGGTGACTAAAGGGGACGGGAGCGGGGGGCCAGAAAACCTCCCCTCCTTGTATTTTGACTTTCTAAAAGGGGAAACAGAAGAAGGAGTCACGCGGGGAGTGCACATCCTCCTCGAAGGCTCAGACTGGGGTGTCTAAATGTGTGTGGATGTAACCAAGATGAGAAAAAAGGAGAGATAGGTAGTATGTTTGAGGAAAGGAACCTGGATGTTTTGGCTCTGAGTGAAACGAAGCTCAAGGGTAAAGGGGAAGAGTAGTTTGGGAATGTCTTGGGAGTAAAGTCAGGGGTTAGTGAGAGGACAAGAGCAAGGGAAGGAGTAGCACTATTCCTGAAGCAGGAGTTGTGGGAGTATGGGATAGAGTGTAAGAAAGTAAATTCTAGATTGATATGGATAAAACTGAAAGTTGATGGAGAGAGGTGGGTGATTATTGGTGCATATGCACCTGGGCATGAGAAGAAAGATCATGAGAGGCAAGTGTTTTGGGAGCAGCTGAGTGAATGTGTTAGTGGTTTTGATGCACAAGACCAGGTTATAGTGATGGGTGATTTGAATGCAAAGGTGAGTAATGTGGCAGTTGAGGGAATAATTGGTATACATGGGGTGTTCAGTGTTGTAAATGGAAATGGTGAAGAGCTTGTAGATTTATGTGCTGAAAAAGGACTGGTGATTGGGAATACCTGGTTTAAAAAGTGAGATATACATAAGTATACATATGTAAGTAGGAGAGATGGCCAGAGAGCGTTATTGGATTATGTGTTAATTGACAGGCACGCGAAAGAGAGACTTTTGGATGTTAATGTGCTGAGAGGTGCAACTGGAGGGATGTCTGATCATTATCTTGTGGAGGCGAAGGTGAAGATTTGTAGGGGTTTTCAGAAAAGAAGAGAAAATGTTGGGGTGAAGAGAGTGGTGAAAGTAAGTGAGCTTGGGAAGGAAACTTGTGTGAGGAAGTACCAGGAGAGACTGAGTACAGAATGGAAAAAGGTGAGAACAAAGGACGTAAAGGGAGTGGGGGAGGAATGGGATGTATTTAGTAGGGAAGCAGTGATGGCTTGCTCAAAAGATGCTTTTGGCATGAGAAGCGTGGGAGGTGGGCAGATTAGAAAGGGTAGTGAGTGGTGGGATGAAGAAGTAAGATCACTTTCCTTTCTTCCTACACGTACACATGCCTTACATCCTCGATAAAAACTTTTCACTGCTTCTAACAACTTGCCTCCCACACTATATATTCTTAGTACCTTCCACAGAGCATCTCTATCAACTCTATCATATGCCTTCTCCAGATACATAAATGCTACATACAAATCCATTTGCTTTTCTAAGCATTTCTCACATACATTCTTTAAAGCAAACACCTGATCCACACATCCACATATCTTGGGAAGTGAGTCAGTTGTTGTTCGCTGATGACACAGCGCTGGTGGCTGATTCATGTGTGAAACTGCAGAAGCTGGTGACTGAGTTTGGTAAAGTGTGTGGAAGAAGAAAGTTAAGAGTAAATGTGAATAAGAGCAAGGTTATTAGGTACAGTAGGGTTGAGGGTCAAGTCAATTGGGAGGTGAGTTTGAATGGAGAAAAACTGGAGGAAGTGAAGTGTTTTAGATATCTGGGAGTGGATCTGGCAGCGGATGGAACCATGGAAGCGGAAGTGGATCATAGGGTGGGGGAGGGGGCGAAAATTCTGGGGGCCTTGAAGAATGTGTGGAAGTCGAGAACATTATCTCGGAAAGCAAAAATGGGTATGTTTGAAGGAATAGTGGTTCCAACAATGTTGTATGGTTGCGAGGCGTGGGCTATGGATAGAGTTGTGCGCAGGAGGATGGATGTGCTGGAAATGAGATGTTTGAGGACAATGTGTGGTGTGAGGTGGTTTGATCGAGTGAGTAACGTAAGGGTAAGAGAGATGTGTGGAAATAGAAAGAGCGTGGTTGAGAGAGAAGAAGAGGGTGTTTTGAAGTGGTTTGGGCACATGGAGAGGATGAGTGAGGAAAGATTGACCAAGAGGATATATGTGTCGGAGGTGGAGGGAACGAGGAGAAGTGGGAGACCAAATTGGAGGTGGAAAGATGGAGTGGAAAAGATTTTGAGTGATCGGGTCCTGAACATGCAGGAGGGTGAAAGGCGGGCAAGGAATAGAGTGAATTGGATCGATGTGGTATACCGGGGTCGACGTGCTGTCAGTGGATTGAAATAGGGCATGTGAAGGGTCTGGGGTAAACCATGGAAAGTTCTGTGGGGCCTGGATGTGAAAAGGGAGCTGTGGTTTCGGGCATTATTGCTTGACAGCTGGAGACTGAGTGTGAGCGAATGGGGCCTTTGTTGTCTTTTCCTGGCGCTGCCTCGCGCACATGAGGGGGGAGTGGGATGTTATTCCCTGTGTGGCGAGGTGGCGATGGGAATGAATAAAGGCAGACAGTGTGAATTGTGTGCATGGGTATATATGTATGTGTCTGTGTGTGTATATATGTGTACATTGAGATGTATATGTATGTATATTTGTGTGTGTGGACGTGTATGTATATTCATGTGTATGGGAGTGGGTTGGGCCATTTCTTTCGTCTGTTT